>NC_080596.1:47852371-48164428 GCF_027887145.1 Ammospiza caudacuta | reverse complement strand
AGGGGATTGCATTAAATTTTAGAAAATAAAAACATGCCCATGTCTGTCTTTCAACAGTAGGTGGTGTGACAGGATTAGGTAACTTGCCTCAAAACATCCTGTATCAAGTAGACAAAACCAGGAACAGGATTGGTAAATTAAGGTATGTCCAAGCTACTTCCCTCAGTTCAGATCAATTCAGAAACAAAAGAGAAGCCTCATAATAGATACTAAACCTGCATTAGCCTATTACATACTACTGGTCACAGAATATAACACACAAACTTCAATGAGCAATTAAACAAGCTCTGCATCAGATGTCTCTTCACAGGAACACTTACTGCCTGTCACTAATCATGCAGAACTCTGATTCTGTACATAGCTTTACTGTAGCCTGGTATTAAACCTCTGAGACAAAATTATCAGCCATATTTTAGAATTTTTTGAAAGTTATTGAAAGGGACAATTGAATATATGGAACATGCTAAAGAGCACACAAGTTTTGTTGTGCTACGAGAACACCATAAATTCACACTTTTTAAAAACACCTCTGAAACAGCACTCCAGACAACATAACAGAAACAAATTTATGTGTTTGACCAAAAAAGTTTGTCCCATTTGCATGTCATAGAACAAACCTGACAGCTTTATAAAGCTTCCCACAATGCTTTTTAAAATTATTTTTCATTAATGAGTCAACATACCAGGAAAATAACTAATCCAAACCAGTCAGAATTCCTTTTGTAAATACCCTCCCAGCAAAACAAGGTACAAACCCAAACAACTCCCCCAAAAAACAAACAGAAAGAAGTGTCACTGTGCAAACACTGTGTTTAAAGTTTGTATGACTTAGTGAGTTAATGTTCTACATTACAAAAGGGAGCTAGAGGAACAAATGCATTTGATCAGCTGTATTTGGTACTTAAAGGTGAAGGTAATATGTTTGATTTCTATTGTGCTGGACTCATTCATCTGTTCCAAAACATACCGGAACAAAATCCTGTTTCCTTCAGTGATTTTCACTCAAGAAGGATCAAAGTAAGCATGTGAAAATCTGAGTCTTGTCTAGTACAGCATGTTCTCTATACATGATCTGCAGCAAGCCCAACCTCTCTGCAGAGGCTGCAGTGTGGCAGTGCTCTGAACTCAAACCCATCCAGTGAGCACAGCAATCTCTAGCATGTCCAGTTTCAAAAGCATGTCAAACCTTTCCTAAGCAGATCACCTTTTCTCTTAGTTTTTCTGCTGCTTGGTACTTTCCTATAATGCTTCTATTAAAGTAATTACTCAAGCACTCAAATGCATTTTTCAAAAGCCCAGCTCGAGGGAGAATTTAAGTAATGACAAAAGATGATTAAGAAACTACTCTAGGTATTACTTCAACTAATGGTTTTAGAAGTTTTTAAATAAATACCATTCCCTAAGAAAGGAGCTACACAGAATGAAATGCAAAGGTTTTGAAGACAGAAGCAGGAAGATATGGAACACAAACAAAAGTATTGGAAATGAGCATAAAAGCAGGATATTTAGTCAACCATTATTATAAACAAAACAAGCAGTAGCATCAAAGTAACAGGCTTTCATCAGTTATTTAATCTAGTCACTGAAGTGGGATACCAGCAATACTGCATTCCTCTACAGTGAACTAATGAGTTGGCAATTCTTTAGAAAAAACTCTCCATGCAACACCATGTTACTTGAACTATGTTAAAGTCTGTCTTGTATTGGAATGGAAATAATCAAAGAACAAAGCTCATTCTTCAAGAAGCTCTGAAGTCAGCTTTCATATCCTTACTCAAATAATCATCCTTTCATATCAATCCATCATAGTTGGTCATTGTCAAGAAAAAGTTAAGGCTTCCTTTAAACAGCACTGGAGCCTAAAAAACCACATAATGACAGAATGTTGACATGAGGCAGACTGTAAAGCCAAATACATATTCACAAATTCTGAAATTTCATGTCCACTATTTTAAAACACATCAACACATTTTACATCTAGAGCTGAACACTGAGCAACTGGAATTCACTGAGCTACATGGCATCTGGAAATGAGTGGTTGGAAGCCTTTTCCAAACACAAATTTTGAGCACACTAAGTGCAAAAGGAGTTTTTTGAAGGATACTGTTTGTTGTTGCTGCTTTTGTTTAAACCTAAAGCTAACACTAACAGTTGTTTCGGCCCTTCAATGCCTAACCTCTTGAAAATGTTGAATTTTGGATTTTTGCTTAATGCATTTCTGATTTTCTCTGTGAGTTTAAAAATTCAAAGGGCTCTGTTTTAAAAATGTTCAACTTCTTAGCTGGCAAAAAGTCCTGTCTAAGCCTACAGTACAAAGTCTTGATAAAGCACGATGGAGTAAACCTCCAAGAAAACAAGCTCTTTTTTGGCATCTACTGAAAAGTGCAAGTAAATAATGGAAAAACAAACTGGACTTTGGTATTATTTCCAGCAGATCGATCTTGACATACATGTAAGAGTGCCTATGGTTGCCATTTTAAACAGTGTGAAGCAGCAGCAATACCAACAGTTTTCTGATGGCTGCAAGCTCCCCAGTTTGCCTGATTAGCCACTCAGCATTATTAACTATACTATCCATTATGCTATACATATATCAGTGATCCTTCAAGGAAGGAAGACTGGTTACAGTATGTTTTGTAACTCTGAGGTAATGTCTTTCTAATTATGTCTCCCTTTTAAAGCCTCAAATTACTACCAAAATTATCAAAAAGGCAGGACACAGTTACATTATGTTGCTGTGAATGCTCAAATGTTCAACATTAACATGGACAAAACCAGGGAATTTCAAGTTATCCCTGGCTCTTGAAATATTTATAGAAGACATTTACTAGTTCAGCAGGTAACAGCTGGTCAGAGAACAGTTTATATACTATGGCAAGATGCAATTCTCCATTGCTACAGACTTGGACAGCATTCTTCCCTTTCCCCTACAACCCTCAGACAGGTAGCAAGGAACCAGCAGTAAGCTAGTGCCAAAAGTCTAACTAGGGTGTCAGCAGCCATGCAGGTAGGTGTTCACATGTTCTTCCCCTCTCAGCTAAACATTCTTGGACTAAAACTGGAGAATGGATCATCACTACTACAGAGCATTTATAAGCAGTTACCAACAACCAAAACAACCCTTTTTCTTCCCTCAAATGATCCTACCATCAGAAGAGTGACTGGGGTGACTTCCTCCTTCCAGTTAGAGGAAGAGAGAGGAAGAGTAGTGTCTCACGTATGCCTACTGTTCAATTTCACTTTTGCCCCTTCCTGGGTCCAGTTTTGAAATATGGCAGACATCCTCCCGGTTAAACCCTTCCACAATCAGAGACTTCTCCCTTCCTCATCTTCCTTTCAACCCCTTGCATTATAACCTCTCCAGCACCTAGAAACAGCGCTTTTCTACCCTGGCCTCAAGTTTGAGCTCACACCTGCTCTCTCACCTCCTGTCTGCCCACAATGATGCCTGCTGGATTTAGTCCATCTTAAGTTTTTCCTTTTGAAGACTGAACTAGAGCAGCCCCATGAGGGACCATGCAGTCTGCACAGTCATGCTACCAACCTCCTATGAGCCCAAGCAAAGCCCATCTCTGGACAGCAGACAGTTTTACACCAGCTTCCCAGGCACAGTAGTGCTCACAAAGCTTGCCCCCTCCGGTTTTGCCAGGAGAGTCTCGTAGGCTGCATGCTGACTTGAACAATCCAATCCCAACCACTAGCTTTAACACAGCTGTGGTAAAGCTCAGTCTGTTTAGGAGTACTGGGCACAAGAAGTCAAGTCAATGTACTGCAAGGTAAGCTGAGGCAGAAGCAAACCACCAGGTTGGTGGATGGAGTTCATCCAATCATGCTTTTCATTATTGTACAACTCTCCATACCACACAGCCTTTATGTCTGGTACTGAATTTTGTTTGACTTAGATTGCAGCTTTAAAACTCACGTTATCTACAAATCTTAAGTTCTCTGTTGCGGGACTTCATGTGTTTCTTGAATCAAAGAGGAAGCTCTCTGCAGCCAAACAAATACAAATTTCTCCTGGAAGACAATTATGCGTACTTCCCTCCTCCTTTACACCTACCCTGAGAGAATTCAGAACTAAGCAGTACAGGTAAAGAGTTATTGAAGACACACCAGCATGCCCTAGCAAGTAAATGACTAGGCACCAAGAAATTCCCCTGCAGGGAAGTAGTGCACACCTCTCTCCTAAAGGAGAATATTCTTATAGATACATTCACACTTCTGACAGCGTCAATATGCTGACTGTTAGAATCAGTCTTTGCAAGTACGATCACGCTTCCTGGTACAGGTACAACATACTAAAACTTCAATGGGGCTAGTCACAAAATTGCCTGTAAAAAGTCTGGGAACATATGGGAAAAATTTATTTCCTGAACTATGGTCACTGATGGCACCTTAAGCAACACTGATAGAATGAAATGCCCCCTTTTGAAAGCCACATTATCTGAATTATCCGTAAACTCAAATATCTCCAACTCCCTCCGCCTCTTCTCTCCCATCCCCTCAAAACTCAGATAACCCCAACAAAATTATACAGAGATAAATAACCCAGTTTACTTTGAAGTCATTCACAGCAACAGATCCCATACTACCTCACAAACAAAACCCTTTCACTTTTACTTGTTTTTCATTGTCAACTTGACTTCCAAAGCTAAATAGGAAGTATTTTATTCCAAAATACGTTTTTTGAAGAACCCTATGAAAGGCTTGCAAAAACACAAGCTGAACATATCCCACAGGAAGAGTTCCTTGTTAATGAAAAGTAACAAAAGAAAATAGGTGTCAAAATTATGGTAAGCTTTTCTGATAGTGTATGTAGTCAAGGCCAAAAGCAAATTGACAAAGCTTCAGTTCAGATTACATCATTTTATAGCTCCTTTCTGGCTTCAAATTGTGAATTGACCATTTTGTAGCTGAATGATCAACACCTGGGGCAGGTGTTTAACAGTCAGTACATGGCACAAGTAAATATATTGCTCCAGGCAGCTTCCAGCCAACCATTCCTGTTGAGGGTGTCCAGGAAGTAAGGGCGAAGTAGACTGGAAACATTACCAGGCAAGTCCAACTCAACTGACTGGAGAAACAGTGAACAGCAAGGCGCTCAGGCCCTCACAATTAACACTGTTTTCTGAACTCTCACAAACTCATCAACTGGACAAAAGTCCTTCTGGATACACAGTGTAATTCTTCCCCAGTTTAGAGAACTGGTTACGAGATACAGAATCACTATGCAGAGGAGATGTCTGGATTATGACAACCAAAGAAGGAGTATGACACAAGCTTTGTGTCATGTTTTAGCTTCCTCCTTCCTATAGCTCTGAAGGTAAACATGCAAGTTTTAAGTTCACTTTTAACACAGGCTTTAATTAGTACAGATATATTAAAGAAAATGAGACAGAGACTCACTAATCTGGACTAAGAAAGACAAATAATCATGCTGGGTGAGCTAGTTTATGAAGAACCTGCTTTTAGGATCCATAAAGAAACCGGCTGCTCTGTAAAAGAAAAGCATAACAATACTGGCTGAAATGAAATTTTAAGCCTTATTTTTAGACCCTGGTGCATTCCAGACTTATTTGTGAGAAAATATATGAACACCTTTACAAGTGACTGCCTATTCCAGGATTTTGAGTAAAGTCATGACTGTTTCAATCCAGAGAACCTGGAAGTTATATTTGTCTTTTTAAATATTTGTTTCCTCTTGGCAGCATGACAATCCAGCTTTAAAGAGGCACATGGTAGATAAAAGGAATGATACAAGCTGAAAAACTGTTTTCAGTAACTACATTTGGGTTGGCTCCTAGATCAGTGTCAGAACAAAGACTCAAGGACTGTGAGAATGCTTAGTGGAACTAAACTGTTTTGGTCCTGCTTCACTAGTATTGTGAAAGGCTGTACCAAGAAGTCCTGAATTATCAAGTTTATATGTCTCCAGCTGTATGAAAACTGACTGAATCCATCTGGTTTGAATTTTCCATCTGAGAAGCCTTTCTTTGTGCAATAAAAAGCAATAACACTCAGTAACAAACTGAGTCTTAATCTGTCACTGCCTGTTTAACCATGGAAGCTTCTCTCAATCAGACATTAAATGTATGATCAAGCCAAAATTCAGCTGCAGGAATTTAGCAATTATGGACTACAAAGAAAATCAGTATTTCAAAGTATCGCTAATCCTGCATACTCATTTTCTATACCATTTGGGGAATTATTTTTCCCATGCTTCTGGTAGTCACAGAACACAGGAAAAGTCCTTCAGTATGATCAACTTGTCATCAGGAAAAGGACTCACTTGTTCAAAAAATATCTTTAAGGAAACACAGAATTCACACTTTAAAGCTTCTCTGTATCCAAGCTTTCAGTGGTCTTGTTAAATGCTATAAAAATACCCTCAAGAGAAAAAGGGAGTGACCACTAGACTAGATTAATGGAAATTAGAAGTAAAGCACAGAGCTGCTATTACTGTTGAAGGAATATCAGTGACTTAAATCAGAGACAAAAGGGTAGCTGAAATG
This sequence comes from Ammospiza caudacuta, assembly GCF_027887145.1. Lineage (NCBI taxonomy): Eukaryota > Metazoa > Chordata > Aves > Passeriformes > Passerellidae > Ammospiza > Ammospiza caudacuta. The sequence goes on along the minus strand of NC_080596.1, from coordinate 48,157,916 downwards.
TCAAAAAAAACCCCACCAGACAGTAAGAGATCTTTTTGTTACACAGATGATTTATGTGGTTTCCATTTATTTCTGTGAGTCTTTTAACAGTAAGCAGAGGAATAGTATTACTGATACTTTCAGATTCCCAAAGAGTTTCAATTACAGAGAAAGCATCTTTAAAGAGCTGACATCCAAAAGAATGTGAAGTTTCTTACAATGAGAAATAATTTAAACTAATAGTGTAATTTTAAGGCAGAACTGAAGTTATAGCATATCGGAAGTCTTGCAGGTAAAGCTCCTCTCCTTTACATAATTTCAGGTAGTTTGTCCTAGTCCTTGCTAGTCCACAAAAGATGGTAAAAAAGGCATTGGTGGGCATATACATTTTTAGATTTACTGTAAATCATTTAGTTTCCTATTTGATGCTGTTTAAATAATTTCCTGTGGCTCAAACTGTCACAGTGCTTTTGTTCAACTGCACAGGTAATATACAGTTGCTGGGGCAGGTATGATAGCAGAAAATCATGGAGTGATGTTCCATGGGAAAACCAAAGCTCCTTGGCTTCTCCAATCCCCTTCAACTCCTCCCTTCAGGTGAGGCAAAGACACGACTCTTCCCATACCATAACACCTCAACTATTATCAGACTATTACTCCTCCACACTGGCTATGACACATCCAAATCAGAAGGCTCTGTGTATTTCATGGGAACAGAAACAACAGTTGCTTTGATTTTGAAACTAGTTCAAAGTCGTCTACCAGGGCTCCAAAATTATATATCCCTTCCAGTAAAAATGGGTAAGTCAAAAATGTTATTCTGTGTTTTAAATTCTAATAACTGTTTTCATTGACAGAAAACAAACATAGTAAATGACATATAGCCTGCCATCCAGTACTACAGAAACCTACACACCACCCCATGGAAAAGTTATGTGTAGAGAATTCAGATTTTTGTCTTCGAGTGCGTGTGTCATCCCCTCTTATGAAGAAAAGAAATAAACGGTTACAGAAATATTTTTGAAGCATCTAGCTTGCAGCAAATCTGATCACAGTTGCAGAAATGGGGCTTCATCATTTCCCAAATCACTTTGGTACACTGGATCAAGGTGGGCTTGTCTTTTTGAGAACCTATTTCTAATTCAGCAAAAACTTCAAGTTCCAGCTAAAATACACCAATACTGGTGAACAATGCTCAGCAACCATTTTGAAATAAATAAACCCAGTTATTTCTAGCCTAATATGCTCTGCAAATAACCTCACAAAAATACAGTGTTTGGGATATGAGTTCTCTCCTGCTGTTCAGGTGAGAATTAGGAAATTTCCTGAGAAGAAATTCTTTCTATTGGGTTGGTATGTTACCTCTGAGTACTTAAGTTTTCCAAGTGGTAAAAAAATTACCAAAATCTTAAGTCCTGACAAGTTCCAAGGATCTTGCAACTGGTGTTTTATATATGGCATTTTTTTCTTTCATTTCTTGAACAGCCATTATATGAAGACAGCCCTCACAAGCTCTTGATTATTCTAGGAATAATACACACACTAATACATTTTGGACAGATGCACCACTTCTGTCCCTCACCACACACATGTGAGAGTTGACATAAAGCTACACTATTACTTGTCTTGTTCAGAGTATTTAATTAATTCAACTACATAAACTTCTCTTTCTGCCCAACGATCCAAATACTATCAGTAACTGGGTAAGAAATAGCTGCACATATGTTAGTACCTCAGAAAGAAACAAGTTCATTAGGATTTGGACATTTTTAAAACTCAACTTGACAAACAACTGAACAACCTAGTCTGAATTCAGCAATGACCCAGTTACAGGCAGCAGGGGCTGGACTAGGCGACCTTCAGAAGTCCTTTCCTTTCTGGATTTAGCTGGTCTGTCTGTAGTCTGACAAAATCCTGACAGCAAACAACTGTACAGCTACTGAATGATTTATCTGGGGGCTGAAGTTTAATACGTAAGTGTTCAAATGACTCCACTGGAAAAAACAGCTATCCCACTTCAGGAATGCTTTAGCCTAAAGAAGTAACTGGGTTTGGTTTACAAACTGCCACTTTGTCACAGAAAGTGTATGTACAGTTTTACTTCAAAAATGTTAAAAACAGAAGGGGTAGGCAGCAGTAAGTATGGTTTTACCTGAAAGGTGTGGTCACATAATACTGTGGGGGTTTAGCAGCAATTCCAAATAACTCCTACTTTGCCCCAAATCCCACCCCATAATCCTATCCTATCCTATGATTTGCATCAGTACAAGGTTTGCAAGGAGCAAGGACACATTTTTATAAACTCCCTTTGTAAGGGATGGGGAAGTTAATCTGATACAGCTGAATGCATCAAACCCTACTTTGTAGCACAAAAACACTGCACAAGGAAGATGAAGGATGCTAGGACCATTAAACCAGGAACACGGAACTGGAGAAAGGGCATGGAGAAAAAAAATTTCTTCTCATGTGCAGCATTAAAGTTCCAGTCTTACCAGATCATACCACAAGTTTGAAATGTTGAAGTGCTACTTTTTGCTTTTAGTTTAAGCAGCCTTTTTCCAGTAGGAAAAATTTGGAAAATATTCTACTGACTACCATCATTTCAATGCACATCAATTGGCTAAGGAGTGACAGGTTTATTTTAAAAAACCAGTCTGGGGAGTAAATGTTTTTATTTCAACAGCAAATTATTTGTGTTTCTTCTGAAAGCAATTTTTTTTTTTTTCTGAAGGGAAGAACTTAGTCCTATAACTCACCTGTGCTTGTATTTGTTTCTAGTGACAGTATCATAAATCCTATCTGGATTAATAACCTAAAGGAAAACTCTATCTATATCCATCTCTCCTCTTCTAAGGCCATAATTACAGACAGGAAAGGTTTGGGCTGGTATTTAGAGGGGTGGTGAGTTCTCCAAGAAACTGGCAGCCTACAGGCTGGTGCCTGCTTCACTGGGCAAATGCCTCACATGAGCAAGCCTCAAGTGGGAGAATAGTCTATATTCACTTTCTTTGAGGGACTCATCCCATAAAGGCATACATACATACATACATACACAGATTTTATCACACTTCACCACCTGTATATAATTAAGAGGACTTTTTTTTTACTGTTTTATAATCTTAGATTGAGTGGGTTAAAAAATAAAAAAAAGAACAGGTTTTACTGGGTATAGCTGGGTGTGTACTCTCCAAATTACAGTGCATTGTAGTGTAGTCATTCATAGACAGGCTACCTTTGCAGCTAGTTAGATTGCCACACTTGGTTAAAAAAACCCAGCACATAATCTACCAGAGCACTTCTGAATCCCTATAATACAGTTACAGAATGTAGTTTCTAGTCATGAGATTTGAGCAGCAGCCTACAGACTAGATGAGAGATTCATCCCTGCCCTTGCTACTAATCAGTCTGAGTTTAATTAGCAGCTCAAGCAGTAGTCTCACCTTCAATTATGTTCTCTCCTTTCTAGAAACTACAGAGTTGTGCTAAAATTAGGTTGAACAAAATATGTTATGTCCTGAAATAAGGACTCATTCCCATTGGGGTAGCATGCAGCTGCTTATCACAAGAGCATTGTACCTGAGCACTCTATTTTTCCCTCTTCCAAGTAATTTTAGTTGTAATTTCACAAAATCCTATAATAGAACCAAATATAAATAATATTTAATATTGATTTTCATAATAGCACCACATCCTGTATTAGCAATTGACAATTCAGACAGCATTGTATTTAACACTGACATATAGCTCTGTACTACCCTAAAAGTTGTGTCAGAAAGTACCTTAAGTATGATACCTTAATTTTAAGAAACTAGTTAAGTGGTAATATTCCAGTGAAAAATTCTCTTACCAGAGTTTGATGACATAAGAGCTTCTTTGTGAGAAGGTGTTTTAATAGTGCTGATAGTTTTATTTTCACATCCTTTCTTCAAGGTCGACACAGATGGCACCATTTTAACCTTGGGAGTTAATACACTTCGTAGTGTGATTTGATCTTTCTTTGGTATGTTTTTCCCTTGTGCTGTTCCATCTTTCACAGAAGGCATCTGTTTTAAGAAAAAAACAGAAAGCAAAAAGCCAACGACAATTCAACCCACACACCACCACTGTGAGAAACTAAAGATCTCCCTCTGCTGCATCTGCAATGAAATACTGACCACCCAAGTAGGAAACATGCTTAGTCTTTATGCCACTGTCAACATCTGCAGCTCAGAACCTCAAGAACAATCTCCTGAATGGCCTCCAGCAATGCAAACCTATTAGTTTGAAGCTAATCACTAGTAATGACCAACACACTAAAAAGAGGTTACAGAGGTCATCAGAATTTCTTCCTCCCCAAACTCTAATTAAGCCACTCAATTACATGACTACACCCACTCCCAAGACCTTAACCAACGAACTACACATGTTCACGGCCCTGAAAATTTAGTTGTTCTGTACTACCGGAAATGTCACAGTCCTTGTAATTAGCTTCCTGATCTAGGTCTTATGTCACAACAGCTTAAAATCCTTCACATTGAGGTGCCATAGACAAAACGTAAGTGCAGGAGTAGATCCAGGACAGTATAAAATAACTGGTTTATATTTGTGAAACTGGTTTATATATGTTTCACACAGAATTCTTGCTCCAGTTTATGCAACCTTTAGTTCACAGCCACTCCTGTCAAGCCTATAAAGACACACTTGACAGTTCAGCTTTTCCTGTGCTTTTCTGTGACTCAAGCTGACTGCAGCAGTTCGGTCAGAGTACCAAATTTTTAATTTTCAATGACAATCCTCATGTTCATTTTCAGATGTTAATTTGTACTTTTCCACTTAAGAAGACCATTCTTAAATTCAATCCAGCTGATATGTCTACTGTGCATTTTACAGAAATTTCTCTATTGCTTCTCCATGTACAAGCAGAACAATTAAAATCACAAAGTTTTCCTTTTTGGCAAGGGAATGAATTAAAAGCACTCTCTCCAACTCTTCATACCAAAAGTAAGGACTGACAAAGAATGCAAACTCTTAAAGACTGTAGAATTAAAATAGACCATTCTTGCTTTCATGCTTACTTAGGTTTTCAAGTTAAATTATTAGCCAAATAATAGTACTTTTCTACTTTCTTGTGCAATGTTTCAAAAATGTTCTAAGCAGCTTTGCCATATACTGAGCTTCACTGAAATTTTTCTGGCAAATTAGTAAGGCCTGTCAAAAATTCAGACAACAGTTTTACCAGTAATAATTGCTGCCTCCATTTCACCAATTTAACATAAGTTATTGAATCCACAAGCCAGTAACAAGAGAGACTCCAAAAAGCACCAAGACTGTGTTCCTACTACACCTCCTGAAATCCTCATCAACCCAATTCTGACGCTCTTCCCTTCTTTCCCCTTCTCCTTGTCTTTTAACCTTCTTCCAGTGCATTTGAAAGCAGCATGTTTCTCCTGACAGGTAGCTGACTCATCCCAAAGTATTTCCCAACCAACCAGCACATGCATACCTCCCGGCCAGGAAGTTTGCACCTTCCAGCTGGCTGACTGCCTAAAACCAGGTATATGCCCTCTGCATGAGAAATATTTCCTGACTACTCCCAACTACTCCAATGAGTCCCAGCTCTACTTAAAACAAATAAACTCCTAAATTATAAAAAGGAGACAGTGAAATTAAGTTGTTAAAAATAAAATGTTTCACCAACTTTTTGGTCTCTGGGTTTTGTGTGACTTAATGTTACTGTTCATATAAGCACAACATTTACACAACTAATTTTTAAAAGTCTACTTTAGTTCTAAAGCACGTTTTGAAAGAAAATTCCCAAACCAGCACTTTATCTCTAACGTCTATTTGAAGTTACAGCATCACTAGAATAATCTTGAAGAAATGTACATTAAAAGCTGTATTTAGAAAACATCACCAAGTTATGCTAGGCAATTTTACAAGATTGACTAACCTAAGACTTGTTTGCTTTTATTAGATTTCTTACAAACCTTAAAAAAGGACTCTACTAAAAAAATTGTGTTACGGAACAAGATGAAGGTGGAGACACTAAATTGCAGTTGAAACCAACTGCAACTAATCTGTAAAACAATACTTCTTCAGTGCCTTTACTAGGGAGAGACTTCATGTAGAAATCAACACTACAGCTACATTTGCACACACCAGACCTACTCCATCATTTTCACACTGTGCAATAATCAATTTCCTTTTCTGCAAATGTACAAAACATACAAGTAAGCATGAAAGCAAAAAAACTTACCAAAGGAACAGAGTGCACTTCAAATGTTTTGTTTGCCATATCTTTTACCAATGGGTCTTCCAGAAGCACCCCCATGTTGCTGCTTTGTTCTTCTTCCCCTTTGGTCAGGTCAATGTTTTGAGAACAAGTTGTCATTAAGGAGCTTAAACTTTCCATTTTATCAATTAACATCTCTTTTGAGCTCTCTCTAGATGCTGGAAGCGCAGGAGAAGCCAAGGAGCACACCGGATGGGTAGCACTTGCTTTGTCAATGTCTTGCAGACTTAACTTTAATGCAGGTGTTTTTGAAACCTTATGGGAAGCGTTTCTGGGATGTGCTGTGGCATGATCGACTTGGCTAGTGAAAAGGTGTTTGTTAACATGTAGCTTATGGGGCTTATTTACAGGCAATTCCACCTTAGTATCTTTAGCTGGATCTACTGTTTTTTTCAGCACTTTTATAGAGGAGGACAATTGCCTTGGGGAACCAACCCTTGAGGGTGAGGAGACAGATGATAGTTGACGGGACTGGGGAGACTGTTTTAATGCTGCACTGTCTCTTGGCTGTGGCACAGGTCTAGACACAACCTTTGGCTTAACATTTTTAAAATTAGGTTTGGGAAAACTAACTATCTCTGATTTCCTTGCTTTGGTTATTGCTGATGCAATAGGAGACCTGCCCATTGATTTTCTTGCAGTTTGATCTGAACTAGCTTTAAGCCCAGGCCTGCTACGCCCTCCTACAAATGCTTCACTTTGTCTTAGTCTAGAAGACTTGTGTCCAAGTTCTTCCAAAGCTGAAACAGAAAAAGTCCTATTTTTTGATTGTTCTTTAGGAGTTGAAGTACATAGAGATGAATTGCTTTTATCAGCTGTTGGACTGAAGACTAAAAAAGTTGCTTCGCATTTCAGCTCAGGCATAACCGTCTTCTTTAATTTTGGAACACTGCAAGATACAGAAGGAATGCTGTGCATATTCTGAAGAGCAGCATTTCCAGAGATACTTTGTTCTTTGGTTAAAGGTTCACTAGTTTTGTTTGATACTTGTTCTCCATCTATTTGATCTACCGGGAGAAGGTGCACACTATTTACAACAATATCCATGCATGTTTCAGCACTGGAATTCCCATTTTTTTCATGGAAAGGAGAAATCTGCAAGGATTTCACTTGGTCATCCTCATTGATATTAATGCATGGTGATAATGCATCTAGCTTGTAAGGATCTATACGTCCAGCAGGTAGTTCTACAGCCTGTGCTTCTGTTTCCTGTGATTCATTATCATTCTTGATAGGGTTTTTTTGATAGTGCTCAAGACCTGCAGAGGTGAAATTAGGTGTTCTTTCTGAGGTGGTTGTACCAAATTTCTCTGAGATAGATACTTCAGAAGAGACCAATGTTTCCCCCAGATGCATGTCATCTTTTTGATCAGTTCTCGGATTTTCACCTGTAACATTAGTAACATCCCATGTGTTCAGCTGGCAGCATGCCCTGTCATTTTCCAGGGACTGCATGTTCTCCTCTGAAGCAGGAAGAGTTAGTACAGACTTAGAGTCAGTCTGACTGTAAGGCACTGAGTGTTTGATACTCTGATTTTGCATTTTTGCCATAGCAAAATCACCTTTCACTAAGCTTGTTGTTGCTTCCAAGCCACATTTCAAAGAACACATACAAGTCTGCTCAGTCCCAGAAGACTTGTGTGCAGCATCTGTATCTCCCGATGGAGCTCCTGTGCAGCTGTATTTACCAGGTGTGTTCTGCAGATCAAGTACTTCAATACACTGCTGTTCTAAAAGACTTCTGAAGTCGCCCTTATTTTCAAAAATGGTATCACCCTCATGCTCAGCCCCTATATTTTGGGCAGCTGAATTACCATGTATCTTGGTGGCACAATTCTCTAAAGAAGGTGTACCTCTGTCACATGCATAGCTATTTCCATTTTCATCCCTTATAAGTAAGGAAGACTTCAACCCATTCTTTGCTTTGTCATCAGACTTCCCAACATTCATTTTGAAAGATAAATTTTAAACCGTTTTCATTTTAGAATTCTTTAAAATCTCAGAGAATGCAGATTCTTCTGAACTTTGCAGGAAAAAAAACAACTTCTTTTCCCTGGAATGTGTCAATTGTCCTGAAAGATATCTAAAAAGCAGTTCTTTGTTTTCATGTTTCCCAAGAAGATTCAAATGTTCTGGAATTAAAAAGAAATTTTTAAAAGTTAGCCAAACCAGGATTTTAAGACAGTAAGCATTCCAAGTTCCTAGTCTTCAAACATCAGAGCAGCAACATAGAAGCAACATTCAGAACCCCAGCAAAGAAAAACTTCAGTCTTCACCCCTTGATGCAGAGCACCTAGAGACTGTGCTCTGCACTGAAGGCCTTTTTCCCACCCTTCAAGGCAGGAATGCATAGCAGAGGCAGCTGAAGATTTTGGAAGAGTTACTTAAGACATTTGAGTTGAAACAGAGAGGAGAGGGAGGTTTGTGATCAGCTGTGGGGCTCCAGCAGTACACTGCCCCATGCTGGTGGGGCAGCCAACTGCAGACCCACGTGGGACCCCTTCAGAGTCACTGGAAAGCAATTCCATATCAGTTACCTGCCTCCATCTTCTATAAAGATGAGCCGAGATTAGCCAAATGACAAAACAATTCCAATGTCCTCTCCAGCAGAGCAGAGCCATATAACCTCACCCAAAACCCAATGGAAAGGTAAAGGGGTGGGACTGACATGGACAGATGATGGGGAACAACTGACCACACAGGGAGTGGAGATTCACAAACAAAAAACAGCACAGAGCCCTTGCAACATACAGTGACAAGCTCCTAACAAGCACTAAGACTGCACCTAAGTACCAAAACAACAAAGATGTGAATGAGAGAGAAGATCAAACTGTCCAAAGCAGCTGGATGACCTCTGTAGCACTCCATATGAAAGGCTCCTAGTACCAGAAATGAGACCAGAGGCAGGAAGAACCTCAGATTTATAACATATGGTTGCAGGGGATGGGGACTCTGCCAGAAGGAGGCTTTTGGAGCAATTAAAACCTGAATGGGTGGGAAGACGTTCAATGGATCTGAGAAGGCAATCTGGCTGAAGATGCATTCATGGACAAAGGTCAGCTTCCCAACTGAAGAAAATGAACACCTTGAACACCTTCACCTGTCTGCATTGACAGACTATACTCTCCAACCAAAGAGCAGGAAGGAGGACACTCGTCATCAAAAACAATGAGCAAACAGGTCTCTGGTGTTTAAACAAAAATGCAGACTGATTATCAGAGTGTGGTGTCCTCAAACAAGGACACTGATCTAATGACATAGTTGAAATTTGGTGCAGCACTACATGTACATCAGGATTAAGTATGGACGGTGGGCAGAATAACTCATAATTCACATAAGAATTATATTAAAGTCCAAAATTATTTCACTGTTTCAACTATGGTGACAATACTGGATGCAATACAAGATGGTTGCAAAAAAGTCAGAAAATATTGTAATAATACTGATAATACTAATATTAGACTTCTGGTATAGCAATGTTGATTAGGAACATTGAAGAATAATTCTGTAATCATATTTTTGTAGAGGAATCAAAGACTTCTTTGGGAAACAAGTTTGTTCTAAGAAGCAACTCTTGATTTGTTCTCTAACAAGTAAGTTTGAATCCTCAGAGAAACCATATAAGCCATCCTGGAAACCACAGCAAGGGAAAGAAAACAAACTCTCATGCACAAATACTTTGGAAAGTGTAAAATGAAGCCAGCACACTAAGTAGGGAAAGGTAAGTGATTTCTTGCATTATTCAAAATGCAAGAATTTTTTTTTAAATTCTTGCAAAAAATTTTTCTTTAAAACTTTCTTTGTTCAGCTGGAAACACAGCTTGAGTGACTACATTCAAAATAAAGCCTTCATCACACTAATGAGAAGTATAAAGCTGCAGGGCCCATAAATAGTTTTGAGAACAAAACAGCAACATCCAAAGTAAGACTACTACAGAACTTCAAGAATTTGTCAGCTCACTATGAACCAAACACAGAGTGAATTCTGGTCAATAACCCATCTTCTTTACATGGTACTTTGAACATCTGACTCAGATTGAAGAAAAAAAGACCATGAAACAAGAAAAAATAAAAAGTTACTGAGATCAGGCAGCACACCTTCCTCTGCCCCCCCTCCCATCCCCAAGATGAAAAGACTTGTCTAGTTAAAACATCTCCTGCTTCTAGGCTGATCTAGATCTTTTGCTTACTGACTATTATACAATCCCTAAAGAAACATAAACAACTGTAGTACCCTCACTTTCACCTTTAATTAGGAAACTTAAGGCAGATTGAAGAGTTCTTAAAAAAGTCTTCCCTGAAGGCAGGGCAAGAATCTGTTCTGAATAATTTTCCATTAGTTTAAGTCAATCACAGAATCAACTGCTGAAAAAATATTTGCAAACTTTGCTTTCACTGTTGTTTTGACACATTGAAACTTGTTTCTGCTCGTCTGGATACTAGCCCTTAACTCAGCTTGCTCATCTAGTCATGCAACAAAAGTTAAGATTCCATTTTGTTTCAGCAGTAGCTCAGATCAAACCAGAAGTCTCACCTCTTTCAAGAGTTTTCATTCTGAAGAAAACAGGCAATTTCAAGACTTAGCAAGAATAAAATCCCAAGAATTTAAAGAACGTTGCATTACTTCACAGTATATGTAGCTAATAATGCCAAAATTTGAAACAACACAGGTAGCTGAGTAAAGCTTGATTCAACTGATGCTGAAGAAACTCCAAAAAAATAAAAGCAGATTTGATACTGAGTAGAGAAATGAGGAAGCACAAAAAAGTTGCACATACCAAGGTGGACATATACACACGTAGGTCTGTTACTCAGTGCTCTCGACTTTCACATAGCCAGAGCACCAGGAGAAATCAATTACTAATTAAACTATTTTTAAAGCAAGCCTTCACTATATTAATCAATACTTTCATGAACAAGTAGACCGGCTTCACATTCACATTTAGAGTCCTGAAAGCATCCTGCGTAAAAAGAGAGGCATTCCTAAGGATCAGCTATGGTATTTAAAAATCTGATGAACATTACTCCTTAAAGAATTGACATTCTGTAACTTTCATATAACAAAGAAATTCATTAGTTTTAGATATGCCATATAAGGCTGAATGAAAAATTACCCTCAGCCCAGCATCTCCTCCATGGTGGGGGGAGTCAGTAGCAGAAACACAGACATAACAAGTTGCCCTTGCTGAGAACACACTGTTCCTGGCAACTAGTCACTGGAGGAATTCTCTAAACTAAATACTAATAAATTTGCTTTGACTTGGTCTTACATCAAGCATCATGAATGCCTGGCCTCCACAACACGCTCCAGTGCAGTGCAAAACAGCTCAGTCTGGTTTTGCCTTCAGTAAAGCTCAGCTTACCAAACTTCAGTTGTGTACCTCCCATGCTTACACACAGCAGAAAAAAGTCTTCAGTACCTGAGCTCTAAGTTTTCCCATTCCTCTACTGAAATAAGAGCTTGGGGTAACAGCAGGACCACTTGGAAAACAAAACCAAAAAACCCAAAACAAAACAAAACCAAACAAAAACAACAAAAACAAAACCACAACAAAAGAAGCTTGGCACGTAGGCTCTCCTAAAAAGAGGAGGGATTGGCTGCCAACTGCCCCAGATCCAGGAGAAATACACTAAATACACCACAACATACAGAACTGGGCTCAGAGCAAGATCTTGTCACTTCTACTAACCAACAAAAGGCATCCAGGGGTGTGCTGTTAAAGGGCAGGGGGATAGTCACTTGTTCAGGGTGAGGTAAACAGGAATCAAAACCAGATAATTACAATACATAATTCAACTCACAGGTTGACAAATTACTACAAGAACTCAAGTTAGTTTGTGTTAGTGTCACAATGCAGACGTTAATAATTTTTCACTTTTCCTGGTACTCCATCTGGAACTTGATTCTTTCAAGCAAATCATCACAGAGCATTTACTCAAACCCATCAGCTGTTTGTGAAGCCTGCATGAAGGGGGGAAATGGGGTGGGGAATAAATCTGAAAGGAGAGGGCATGCCCAGACATGCAGGGAGGCTGCCCAGAGTGCTCTAATTAACTGAACATGCTTTGATACCAGGCAAAATGCAGCATCAGCATTACCTCACAAAACCATATTATGTGGTCATGACTACCTGAAATTAAAAAGCATACAGAGCATTTAATATGCATTACACTATGCATTACACAGCTTACTTGCCCATGTCCTGGAACACAACACAAAAACACAAGTATGACTTTTTCAGCACATACCCCTGAAGGCAGAGATGGCATCACCCACAGCAACCAGGCATCCCTCCCAACGTGCTATTCAGTGTTGCTTGAATATGCCCCATAAGAAAGCACTAGGAAAACACAAAATGGTTCAGGCAATGTTGCATTTACACAGAATTGCAAATTTCAGAGCTCTCTCTGCTGCCTCAGTAATGTCACATTCTAATGTAAACTAGCCTATTGCCAAGCTAATTCAAACTATTCTAGAGAGGATTAAGTTAAGCTCCTATAACAACTTCACACAAACATTTATAACATTACAAGTACAATCTACTCCTAAAAGTGGATTACATTAAGTTCTCATATACTCATGGCATTGCTTGCTTCAGAATACACAATATTGTCAGTGAGTTTACTGAGAAGATGTTTATAAAAGAACAAAAAACCCCAACAAACTATCAAACCAAAGACAAACCCACCCCACAGGGTAGCTAAGCAATATCTGTACACTTCAGTAAACAACATTTTAGAAACCATGTTAGACACTTGATACAGTAAGTAGAAATAATGCACAAGCTATGTTTGCAAGCAATCATGCAGGCACTTTTGATTGAAGAAGTTCTATCACTTCCAAAGGCATAAACCATCAAGTCTGGCCTTCTACTGGGCTATTTGCTAGTCTGTTTCAAGAGTGAAGCAGCAGCATAATATAAAAGTTACAGTAATCAAGGAGCATCAATTTTAATCAGTTCCATCTTGGCTCTAAGATATGGAAGAAGTAAAGTAGAAAAGCAGTTCCACTTTGCTAAGATGAAAAGTCCTTATCTACTTAATTACTTATAAACTCTGGCCATCCTTGTTGTCCTGGTTTTTAGAATATTGTACTGTTCTCTCCACCTTCAATTTCAGACTATTTGTAAGCACATAACACAGAGATACTTCAACAGATTTATACAGTGTCTTGATAACACCGTTCTTCCTTTAATAATTGACAATTTTTGAATTTTATTGTTAGGTAAGTTTTAGGAGATCTCTGTATTCAGTAGTGGAACACTAGTCCAGTAATTTTTTTAAAAGAATAAAGCCCATCTTTTACTTAGATAACCAAGATACTTAGTAACATTGTCTAGAAATGTCATCCAGTATTCTAGTGATTCGGAGCACATGCAACCTCCTAGACCAGAGTGCTCTGCAAATGCAAATGTCTTTTCCCCCACTCTGTTTTACAGCAACTGCCAGGATGAAACTCACATAAGTTAGAGCTAAGCAAACAGCAGCTACTAACACACTGCAAGAAAGGAAGTGTACTTTATTATCTGAGATTAGGTGCATGATCAAACAAAACCAAAGGTATCTATCTCCATGTGGAAGAGCAATAAGTCCCTCACCTGAATAGTCCAGCACACTCTCATAAGTAAATCAGACTCGTTTGCAGCTTCATTAAGACAGCATTCTTTGCTAAAAGTGTCAGACTACTCACAAGGTTTTCAACATGGTCAGTTATACACTTAGTTATAAATTGTTTATCTATCCATTGCCACTATGAACAAAGCCTGTGCATGGTTTTCCATGAGATCAATGTCTGTTCCTCTTTAGGAACTTGCAAGAATGCCATTAGGCTCTTTCTTAATGGTAAATTAGACATTACCATTTCAGAAAGAGACTTTGGCGATTTTTTTTTTTTTTTTTTGCTATTTTATCACAACTAAAATATTTAGCAAGAGCATATGTTATTATACAAGGACAGATAAGCTTTCAGGTCAAAATGAAAATAAGGAGCTGGAACTTGAAAAAAACAAACAGTACATTTATTATGGCACTTCCTTGCAAGGTCAAGGTTCAGGTACTTCTTTTTGAAAGATTTGATTGAATAGGTAAACACAAACAAGCCTGAGACTGTCAGAGCTCAGTGTTCAACAATCCTCATCAGTCTTCAAGCTATTTGACTAGATAGGGATTACAAATCAGATCACCTTCTCTGTTTCCTGGAATTCTGCTAAACTGGTTTTGTCCACTGCTACCATTTAAAGGGTACATTCATACATTTTGGTCTTTCGGAGCTATGAAACAGTGAGCCAGGATTATTCACAGAAATTTCCCCTCAGATTGAAATATTAATCCCTACTGATGGAAATACTATCAGTATGGGAAGAAAGGCAGTAATGTATTATGCAGAACAAAAATACTTTGTCAACTCCTGCTAGGTCCGCTATCTGCTCACAGACCAAATAAGGTTTGTGCTCTTCAAGAGTGCTCTCAAGTTTCAAGCTAGTCTTCAGACATCCAGCAATTTTCCTGACACCTCTCATCATACATTCTTGATCATAATTTCTCATTCTCTGACAAAATTCCATCCATCAGCACCCTTGCTGCCCATTTTCCTTTAAATCAACTTCAAACAGAAGCTGTTCCAAACTAACAGGTCATTCCTTCCACCAGCCTTTCTATCCTGCATTGTTTCTCTTCTTTTGCAGACCTGTCAATCCTCTTAAGCTGCCCCATGTTCTTCTGTTCTCATCCTAGCTAAGTCAAACCTAGTAGAGAAGCAGGTACACAGGGAAGTAGTAATAGGCATAACACCTTGGATTCTTAAGACAAATGGCAAAGTGTTTTTGCTGCTGGCTTTATGGTGGTTTGGTTTTGGCTGGTTTTTTTCTTTGTTTGCATGTGATTTTTAACATTTAGGTTTTAAATATCCTGATTATTTAATGATATTTAAGTGAAGACTGTCTGCTGTTAATCTCTTGTCTGACAAATACAAAGCTTTCAAAAAAGCAGAAATACTCTGCAGAAGCAGCACAACATTGCAAGAGTAGTGGCTAAAATGCCAGCTGTAAACTTTGGAGGAAGAAAAAAAAAAAAAGGTTGTTGTTTTCTAAAAATGAGCCACAACTTGGCAGGTGAGAGTAGAAATGGCTTTAACCATTACTACAATGTGCCAGGCAGCATACACAGAGTTCTTAAGGTTATGTGCTAACTTGAAGCTTTTCATGCCCCAAACTTTTTACAAAGCATCAGTGCCCACAGCCCTCGTGTGAGTGCTCCAACTTGGAGCTGACATTAGCAGCACTCTCTGCATGGACTCTTATCAATGGAATCAGACTGTTAAAGACATAGAAAGATTCAGCTGCTCCCATGCATTGCATGTCCTTCAGATCTTCACCTACAACTGAGAAGCCTTTCAGCATTTGGCTATATTTAACAGAGACATATGATATGAACTAGTTTACAGAGCATTTGGAGTACTCTCAACCTGTAGTGAAGACAGTAAGTACAGCAGGATTATTTACTTCTAGTGGAGTATTCTGTGCAATGCATCTATAACTTGATAAATTTCTATGAAAAAGCAGACCAAAACGATAACTAATGACTGAAAGAGTAGCACCTTTGCCATGAAATTGAAGAATTAATCAATGTGCTTAGGATTTCTCACATTAACCAAGTCAGAAATTTCACCAGCTTGCTGTTTTTGCAGACTCAAAAGTTATTTGCTGTGCAGAAGTGGTCATTTACTCAGTAAAGACTACAGCCAGCCAAGAACAGTTTCCACTGACACATCAAGAAGTTCTACCACTGAGTTAGGACTGCACTTTTGCACAGCAACATCATCACAGCAGAATTTAATTCTGAAGATGCTGCATTTGCCAATTAAAAAACTGTTTTTAGACTTAAAAAACTATATAGGCTATTGATTCTACATAGTGGAAAAAAATTTAACAAACTGCAATAAACTAGTTACAGGAAATAATATTTTGGTATCCAAATAGGAAGCAGCATCAACCCGATGATTAGAAGTCCTAAAGGCATTTGAGGATTTTCAGTAAGTATTGCTGGAGAGTTGTTTAAATACCAACAGTTTCCCCAATATTTCACCTTCAGTGTTGCACAACTGGGATCTGGAGCAAGGGGGCAATTCACAACCATTGTTTCAAATGTTGTAGTCTCAGGGAAAAATAACCCAAATAAAACACACTTGGTTTACATTCAAAAGAAAATCTTGTTATTTTTCCTTCAAAGGAAACTGTTTCTCACTGTGAGATCGGTCCTGATACAAGAGTTGTATACCTTCTACATTTTTTGGTTGTTTTCCTTTGGACCCAGGAGATAAAAGTCCCCAAATCCAAGAGGGATCAGCTCTGCAAAAGCTACACACAGCACTGCACCTCTGAAACAGACAAATGGCAAAAAATATGCTGTGGCAGTTTTGCAGAGCTGGTTTAAAAAAAAGGCAACAGCTTGATTTATGCAGTGCTATTGGGTAGCAGGCTGCAGTCAATGCTCTCTGGAAAGCATGAGCTCACTGTGCTGCTTCACACAGCTGATGACAGGCTGCTCTCAGCTTCACCAGGGCTGAAATTCCACCAGGACCTGGAGGGTGAAGGATTGGAGAGAAGGGCAAGCTGGGCACATGTTGCTTGAAAGGCTGCCAGGGCAAGGTTACCCAAGGGACCCCCTGAGAAGGATGCAGACATGCAGGCTCACTGGCTGTGCCCTGCAGTTTCTCCTTGGCTCTTGGGATAGGGCTCCATTTGAGCCCTGAGCAAGTACTCGCAGACAGGGAGTGCATCTGCAGGGCAACAGCAAGACTCAGCTTCTGTACAGAAATCATCCTGTCACCCCATCTGAGATCCCACAAGAATGCTGTAGATTAGCAAATAATTATAAATTTCTTCCTTGAAACTCAAGTGATACAAATTAGTTTTTAAATATTTTTCCTTTAATCAATTTGCTTGAAGTCAAGCATAAAATCCAAATGGTGCTTGTTATAGACTACATACTGTTTTATCCTATAGCCAAGCCTCTTCCAAAACTTTCTTCAGAGAGCTGAATAACTTCAAATGTAAACTCCTGAAAAAGTCCTCCCCATTCAACTAATAGCTGACTTGACAACGTCCTACAAGAATGAAGTGTATATACATCATTGCAGATACCCTGGAACTACAGTTATATGGGAACATTAGCTTTGATTTCAACTCAAAACTGACTAAAATAAATGCCACAGGCACTGACAGAAGTGTTACGCACCCAGTGCCATATCCTTGATATTCCCCAGTGAGTTTCAGCTTCTGTACAAACTTCCATTAGATGAGAGATATGCACAGCTAGAGAACATTGCATGCTCTGGCACTGTCTCTGTGCTAACAAGTGAAAAGGCAACCCTCTGATTTTACAATAAATTAGATCATAACCCTTGAATAAATGACAAACTAATTGAGTCTCATGATTAACATGCAAGAACTGCCTTTCTCTTGCTCTGGCTGGTTTTTTCAAAGTCAGCTTTGTCTTTTTTGGAAGGACTAATCACACATTAACTTATGCCATAAAGTACCCTCAGTCAGGCAATTGACATGGTTCTCTGCAGTCTTTAGGACTTGCTCACCCCACATTTAACCCTTTTGGCTTTCACTTTATAAGCTTGATGGAGTGAAATTGCATACAGGCAGTGACAGCAGCATGATGATTTAGAAGTCATCACTCTGATCCAGTACACTTCCAAACAGTCATTCTACAACCAGACATTCAGTCTTCTTAGCAGCAACCTACACAATACCATTTATTGGGGTAAAACACATTTAAGACACGCAAATCTGCAGCCGTAAATAACTGGAAGAACACAGATAAAGGAACTTCTCACCAGCACTATCCAAAAAATTTCTTAGGAGGAAAAAAATTACTGCAGCTTCTATAGACTCTGCACAGGGACAGGCAGAGATCCTATTTAAATGATATCTTTATATTCGTACACTCAAAATTCAAAGCTTCTCCACCTTAAAACTGTAGAGAGCACCAGAGTTTAAAGCATCACTGTGCATAAGCTGTGCCGTGCAGGCTGTTCATCCAAGGACATAATACATATCCATCATTAACTGAGACAGAATGTTACTTCTTGGATTTACGTGGGTAACAAGTCTTCATTATTTAGTTCTGCTAAGTACCAGCACCAAAAGGCAGCTTCTGGGTCAAACAGTCACTTAACAGTACAGAAATCTATGGAACTACCATCCATACCATCCATATCAAAGGCAAGTCAGAAACACTGATAAGGCAAGTATTTCACCACCCTGCAATGCAGGTGGAAAGCTCCTATAAAGGGCTAAACACAGAGCATACTTGAGTCACTTCATACAGCTGACATTAGTTTGGAACTCAGATAAGGAACTCCTGCATTTCAGCTTAAAGAAGGAAGAAAACAATTCTCACACATAGCCATGTATTTGGGCTGCACATTGCACGGGGGGGGGGGGGGGGGGGGCATTAGGGAACGAGGAAGAAAAACTTAGGAAAAAATAAACAAAAAAACTCAGGTACCTAGTAAAAGTTAACCTTGCACACCACCAAATGCTGTCCTGTGAAGGGTAACCAACTTCCTTTTGAAAGCAATCTCAGTTCATTTAAGTTTGCATGACAGAATTACTTCCTCTACCAGCAACAAGTTCAACAAAGTTTGTCAACAATGCTGCAGTTTCTAAATTTTCATCCAGAAATTCACCAATTCACAGGGCACAAACAAGGACCCTCATGTCCTGCTCAACCAGGACTCTGCATGCACAGCTTGTTGATACAACTCTGGTAAATGAAATCCCAGAATGCTGGAGCAGGCTGAATATAGAAGGGTTGCGCAGGGGGAAAGAAAAAAAACCCAACAAAATAAAAAAACCCAAACCACAACACACACCCAGTGCTGAGTAATCTTAGAAAATAAATAGGGGGAAAAGTCATTAAGCTTTTCCTGCTAGGAAAATACATAACCCTAACTGCCAAAAGCTGAGGAAGAAAAGGTTGAGCTGAACAGAGATCCACTGGATCTCTCATTTCTGTTTCTCTAATTTTAGATACTATTTAAGAGTACTTTCTCCCTCCTTCATCAGGTATTGTAGGATATTCCTGGAAGAGGAAGCTGTTTCTACCTTGAGGCTTTTCCTTCAAATCCACCACTGGGGTTTTGCTCTCTCTGTGCCAAATTAAACATACCAGAGGTGTTTTCACAAGCCATTTGGGTAGTATACTGCTCACAAACCTCAACTACAAGTCATTAATCCTGCATTAGGAACTTTCTTCAGAGGAAATTGCCTCACAAGAACCAGGGGTGGAAAGGATCGGCACCTGGAAACCACTTGATTCCATCCTCTGAAAAGTCGAGCTACAGAAAAGCCTTCAGGATTGCAAAGCAATATTTGGTGGTTAGATTTCAAACTGTTCATAAGTTTGCTGAAAGAAGTAACAAGAAACAGTAGTCTGCAAAATAGTTCTACGAAGAGGATGGTGACAATAAAGTTCCTTGGACTGAATTTTTCCCATCTACAAGGAAGTTCCTAATCAAAATGAGGTATGCCAGAAGTGAGAAGGAAGGACAGCACGCAGGAACTGGAATGATTATCATGCAGGAGAGGCCAAGGTTCAATCTGTGAGCAAGTACTAAGTGCTCAAGTTAGTCCTGCTCTTCATGACAGCTTGACTCATGCACTGAGTACTTAATTTCTGACCACTGATAAGAGTTTAAGAAAAATAAGATTTTTTTTTAATTAAAAAGGAGAAAAATGTGTATTCTTAAATGATCCTATGACAGGTAAACAACTTCTACTAAGGCATACATACTGGTCTCAAAATCAAGTTCTGTCAGTCAAGTCTTCCATGGCAGTAGTTGATAGACTGAGTCCTTTGACTGTTTTCTTCACAAATCATTGCAATACAGAGAATGGCAAGCGTGAAAGGTAGCAAAAGCAACTGTTTTCATAATAGCAAACTACACTAAACTCTTCTGAACTGTTTCACAAAATCTTCCTCTCCCCATCCAAGGCAGAAACGAGAGCAACTTTCAGCTTAAACTTCCAGTTTCTACAAGTTTTAAGTCCTACCAATTTACCACCTGCCTCTAAGTCACACCAAAACTGGTGTGTGTTTCTCCCCATCACATCCTTGAATTCCAAGTTTGCATAACAAGATTGACAAATTTGGGTTTCAAATTATTCTCATGTACATTTCAAATTAAGAGTTAGCTACTAACAAATTTAAATGCTGCAGACAAGCTATGTTCATTCCTAAAAAATATTTAGGTATTCAAATCTGCAATTCCATGAACTATAAAGAAACTGTAATTTCATGTAGCCGGTGGTAATACAAACTAAATCCAAGCCAATCACATGCTATAGCAGAGATGCTGGAAACTCTATGAGAATGCTTTTTATATCCAATATACTTGAGGGATTCCCACAGACTTCACTCAAAGAGCCTTACACAGAGAGAATAAACTGGCATTCATACACCAACGAGCCAGAGAGAATATTGTGGTTTAAGCAGAGTAATCTTTACAAACACAAGAACACTGCTGCCATCAGTGCCTTCTCTTGTTCCGTTCTGTGCTCCAGCCTAGCAGCCAATTTTTACATCTTCATCCTCTCACATGGTTCAGTTATTTTGCACAGAATGGACAGAACACAAGAAACACCACTATTACACTGTGCTTACTTCAATAAGCTTGCTCAGCATTAGATTCCACATGCAGAAATAAAATGAAATAAACCTCAGTAGTCTCATTTTTTGTATGTCAGTACCTGTATGTTTCTTTATATGGCCAATGGAAAAATACATTTTAAAACCTATTTGACAACGCAATCACAAGTCATCACAAACACTGATTCAGCGCAATAATACACTGGAACTTGCAGCTAGGTTAACTTGACGAATCAAATGCCTATCTCTACCTTATACTTTGATATAAAGAGTAACTTCTTTATAGTGTAAAAGGACAAAATACAATTCTAGGATTTAACTATAAAATGCTCACTCACAATACAAAATATATTTACTAAGATCCCTGTTAAATTTTCAACATCAAATACATATTTAAACCAACGGTTAGATCAGCAAATAATTTGGATTCCAAACCAACCACAGGTGAATTGATTCTATTCTGAACCCAAACTATGTAATAAAGCCAAATTCAGGCTCTGCTAACTGAAATTACAGCACCAGAACCACGAGCAGAAGTTGGCATTTACATAGGCTCCCCCCATGGCCTAGGCAGATCCATCTTGCCTGTACCTAGAAGGTCACCACATTCAAAGCACTAACTATGGAAGGAGAAACCAAGTATCAACTTAGAGAACATTCCTGTGGTCTCACCACCAGATTTCTTTCAAATTGAGGCTGCCAAATTTCATGTCTCTCGTATTACACGAACTACACGAGTCTGACAGCCCTGGCATGACATCCCACCTCTTTGCCAAGATGCACAGAGCCAGCTGAGGTCCAGGAAAGCTGAAAGCTTCTCCAACACAAGCAGAACCACCAAGGCACATTTAACAACCAAGCAGATGCAGCTGCAGCAATCACAACTGCACTCCCACTTGAAGAGTAACAACTACAAAGGGTATCATCAGGACAGTGGGACACCCCAATACCAGACTCTCCCGACTGTAAGCTGCTGCATCTTCCCCACAGTCAGAATAAACTCCAACAAGTTCACACACTCCAGATGCCTGGGTAAAAAAAAAGAAAAGTGCTAGTCAAAGTAGGAAGGAAAGTAAAGACCCCCTTTGGAAAAGGTTGTCTGAATAAGTCTCCACTCAGACCAGAATGGCAAAGCTTGGCTTTCAGACTACCGCCTTGGGTGGAGGGGGGGAAGAGTTAGAGGTGAGTCAGAGTCACAAGAACACATTTTGCTTAATAATCTACCATATTCAGAAAGAAGAAAGATGCCAGTACTGCCATGCTTACTTAGAATATATACAGAGAAATACCAGGCACTAGCTGCTTCTGACAGAAGGTACTTGCAGACTTTCAGGTATTGGTTAAGTGTTCTAATAGCAATAGTGTATTTCTTACACAGAACAAATTCAGCCACTATACTTACACAAATACAAATCACCTGCTTTCACTAACTAAAGCCTCATGGGTAAATCAAGAGTCAAGGTGAAAGCTGGAAGTCAAGAGGCTTCACTTACAAGGCAGGTGGGCACATCTGCTTTATAAGCACATGAATGAGTTGTCACAGCCTCATCTACAGCGGAGTGACCAGGAACAGGACAGGACGTACAAGAATCATACAGTTCTGGCCAAGAATTGGTACTGTGCAATACCCTCAGATCACAGTAAGGGCAACAAAGTTCATGGACCCCACCACTGTCTCCACAGCCTGCCCTCCCCTTCACTCCATCTGCTGAGGAAATGATCAGTTTTGGAGAGAAATTAAAAGCTGCATGTTAGTGAACTGTGACAATGGTTTCCCTTTCTCAGTTTGAAAAACATATCTGTGCTTACACACAGAATGGGATACAGGTCAGAGTCCACAGTGGTTTTGTTAAACATTTAAGCAGATTCAACTTAATGCACTTTTCCAGATCTTTTGGCAGGAGACGTTAACCCACTGTGCTACAGGTGAAATCTGCCTGGCTGTGAAGGACACCTTGATACCAAGCACCAGCTTCCAATTTGAATGCTTAAGTGTTTAAGACACTGTTCCTCACATGCATACATTATTTTGCAAGCACTCTTCACCTATCAGCATCAATAAGATAAAGACATTTTATTAAGAAAAATCTTGAGCTTTTTGGAAAAAACATTGCTACCAGTTGTACTCGATGAAAACAGAAAGCCACAGGTGAAGATGTGAGGTATAGAAATGTAGGCACACAACTTATTCCTTCTCTACCATTTCAGGATTAGAATGTTAGAATGGGAGAATGCTGAAAACGGATACTATTCGCAAAAGATTGGTTAAATAACCTAAAAAAGAGAATCTTAAATTTAAGCTATTGTCACTGTGGTACAATCCTTCAAAAGCTACTTCCAGGATTTCTTTAGAAATAATTACTACTTTCAGCTAACAGAGACCCATATGCAGACTGCTGCATCCAGCATTTCCTCCTACAGAGTTTGGTGTATTTTACCTTTCTTCCTGAAACAACCACAGTGAAGGTAAAAGTTAAGGTGAAGCTGTGGCTACTTTCTTGTTTAGAAAAAACCCTGAATCACAAAAAGATTGAGGCAGCAAGAGGCAGCTGGGCCACTATCACTCAAATTATGAATTTTTACAAAGTCACTGATTTGCTTGCCCCTGGTGTTGAACTCTGTGCTTGAGCATGGGATTGTGCTTTTTTGAAGGTCAAATTAGTCCTGCCTACAGAGTATTTATCACAACTCAATAATACATTCAAATTTGCTTGAATATATTTTGCAATAGTAATTTCCTCTTTTTTTTTTCCCATTCTAGTTTTAGGTCTTCCCCTCTTCTATAAAGAAAAACAAATTACACTTCCTTTATCACCTTTAAAGGTCCGGTTGATATTTCCTTTTAATTTTGTAATCAAATACTGGCAGATCCTGTTTCAGTATTTTAGCTTAGCTAAAGATATGAGGATCAGAAAAGATTAGACACAGAAAAGCAGTACCTCAGCATGCAAAGATCAATGATTAAAGACCACTTCAAATAATGAGAATAGGAAAAAACACCCACTAAGTAGAGGCCCTTTATCATCCCCAACTCTCCATTTTAAGAGCTGGAACTTGACAGTCCTTTCTAAATTTCTAATAGAAAATAGCATATTACAGTAGTTTTGCCAACACATCAACCAGCCTTCCAGGAAATAGTGTGTCAGCAACATATGGAAACTACGTGAAGGGAGTTTTTGGCATTTGTCTCAGCCTGGTATGTCTTTAGCCTTAACTGTGGAAGCCACTAACAGTTCTGTCTTAGCTGTAAAATTTAAAACAGGGAACATGATATCAATGCAAGTACATGTTTATCATTCAGTACAAGCCACCAAACCTCAATCACAAGTACTACTACATTCTATGTAATTTTTACAACAAAAATATTTACTTTGAACCACTTTTAAGCAAACAGCTTGAGAAAATGCTAATAATCTTTTCAACCTCTAAGCAGTAAAGAATAAACTGGAAGTGTCACATATAAAAGCATGTTTCTATGTTTATGGAACAGACAACTTCAAGTAATAAATCTGGAAAGTTATTTGGTGTATAACAGCAACTTACACTAGGGCACAGTAGAAAGAAACATACCCCACAAAGTACTTACTCAGTCAAAGCACAAGCCTTTCAAAAGAGACAAGTTGAGGCTGAGTTTGATTACTCATCAAAAGCTCTCCCCAGTGGCACACAGCAGAGTACAAGAAATCAGTGAGAGTAAGGGAAGAAGAACTGAAACAAAACCATTTAATCCAGATTAGAGAGTCCTCTCATAAGATTTCAACTTTCAAAGTTCAGTTCAGCCAGGCAGCAATAAAAGACTCAGGCTAAGGAATTTTCCTTAGACGCTCTGCCAGCACTGCACCAAAAACTTCCTGCATGCTACTAACACATTCAGCAGGTCTGACAAGGGCTTCACAAATTTGACAAATGCTATTTGTAGAGAGGTCTTTTCTGTAACACTTTAGATCCTGTTCCCACTGAGGGACAAAACCTGTAGCTAACAAAATAAGCACACCTTTGCCTGGCCAGGTCTGAAGTAGGAGGAGGACGGACTTACTCAGCTCACTTTTTTTTGCAGCTGAGGAACTCAGAAGCCTTTAAAACCACAAACTACTGTTTTTGTAAAGCTGTGGGCTACCACAACTCAAATACAGTCAGGCTACAAAGTCACTTCAGAGCAATTGCTGCACCCAGGAGTTCCTGCAGCCCAGTGCCATTAGTGCTGTCAGCACAAGGCTCCGCAAGGCGCTGGGTGCTGAGAGCACACATGTGGGGCCATGGCAAAACATTGACCCTGTGCTCCAGGTCACAGAGAAACACACACAAGCAGGTGTTTCCCCCACTGTCACTGTCCTTCTCCTGTGCATGACAAATTACCACATACAGTTCCCTGGAAGAGAATTTTAAACTGCAAAGCCTGCAGAGCAGCTTGGATAAATGTAATCTTAGCCTACCTTCAGAAAGCCTGAGAAAAGAACAGTTGTTTGGAAAAGTCATATTGCAACACATAAACAATTATTCACTTTTGCATTATGGAACTAACAGTTCTCCCTCACCTTTTATAAGTGACATAAACTGCAGTCTCTTAACTCCTGTCTGCTACAGGCAAGTAAAGGTGAAAATGGTGCTTCCAAAAAACTGAAGAGTTTCCTTTACTAAATTAATGTAACCACATCATAGAATTAATCTGGAAGTGTATAACTTGCTCCTAAACCTATTTACTCGAGGTTTCTAAATTAATTCACCATTGCAGGAAATGTGGAAAGAGAAAAAAAAAGAAAACTAGAATACATTAGTTATGTGAAACAGTGTTAAACTTACTTTCACTCTCTGAAAAAATTTCTTTCCTCAGGGTACAAAGGAGTTGTAATAAAAACAAATAACTTCATTTTAAGAAAGTCAATTTAAATGTGGAATTATCATAGTTATATTAAACTTCACTCCAACACATCCCAAATTTAAATTGCGCCATTTGAGTGGTATGTGCTCATTGACACTTCTAAACACAGACAAACCACTACTTTTGGGTACACAGATTTAGAGTTGAAGAGTTAAACATTTCAGAGGAATTTTTGTTTTCCAATGAGAACCTTCTCTGCATTCATTTAATTTATTCAGTTCAGTGTCTGAGTTTTCAAGATATAAGGAATAGAGTCAATTGAAATCTCTTAGAAGATCACAGAATTAAACACTTTTTAAAGCAACAACCCCCAATATTTCAGAAACAAAGTTATGAATCTTAGGTATCTAGTGGATAATGTGCATCTAGTTGATGATACAGAAGTATTACAAGAAATCATGCAGTTATCTTTAATTATAAGTGAGAATTGATAATGCATCATTATGGAAGAAGGCACAGAGCATCAACTCACTCTTTTGCCTTTAGAGAAATAGGTGACAACTGTTACATTACTAAGACATCCTTTAAGCAATAAATGCTAAATGAATAAAATGATTGCTCTTTGAAGAAGAAAACTCTTTCAGCTATCCCATGTTCTTGGATGACAACCTCTCTATAAAAATGAGCTTTTTAGCATTTAAGTTCTTCAAGGAGTCAAACTAATTTGACAAATCCAAGTTTTTTTCTGCTTTGCAAAACTGAAGTGGATGGCAACAAGCTTCGTTCTCCCATCTAACAACACACAGCACACTACAGCCCCATAGCATTACCAATGGAAGAATATGATACTGGAAGAGCCAAGATTTCAGCACTACACAGCTTGTCATTGAGATCCCACCTCCCAGCCTCAAATACTGACTACCAGTTCATTGCACCAACCATCAGAAAAACACCATGTCAGAAATTTAATAGAAAAGTAGAGAGTTGACCACCTGCAGAATAGGAATAGTTGTCTCCAGGTTATAATCATCAAGGCTGAGAGAACTGGGATTATTCAGCCTGAAAAAGACACTTCAGGGTGACCTAATTGCAGCTTGCCATTACCTGAAAGGAGCCTACCAGAAATATGGAAACTATTTACAAGAGCATGTAGTGACAGGCTAAGGGGGAATGGTTACAAACTGAAAGACAGTAGGTTCAGATTAGACATTAGCAAGAAATTATTTACTGTGAGGGTGGTGATGCACTGGAAAGGTTGAACATAGACGTTGTGGATGCCTCATCCCTGGAAGTGTTTAAGGCCAGGTTGAGGTGAGGCTTTGAGCAACCTGATCTAATCAAACACATCCCTGCTCATGCCAAGGAGGTTAGAAGTGGATGATCTTTAGGCCCCTTACAACCCAGGCCATTCCATGATTCTGTGACCTCTGAGAGAAAAACCAAAACAACACACAAAGATGCAGAAATCAGAAGGAACTAAAGCAGTAAGTATATAGCTATTGGCTGGGAGGATACTCAGGCTGAAGAACCTCACCCTCAGCACCACAAGCATTCTGCATTCAGAATCACTGGGTGGTGAATCCTGCTGCTGCTCAGCTGGCACAAAGGACAAGGCAGGGTATGTTAACCACAGCCATCTAACAGCCACGTGCAAACACCAGCCCCAAAATAAAAGAAACACCAGCGGAAGCTTGCACACACAGGCTCTTCCTCCCCTGCTGTGCCAGGCCTGCCTCATCTCATCATTACCTGGCTTTCCTCGGTCCCTAGTTGAACTTGTTATGGCTTGATTATGCCTTTAAGGACTTCTTAAAAGCTGCTCTTTAAGGTTAGTCAATACTGAGCTCTGGACTTAAGTTTCTACTTCATTACTCCCCATTTTGCCCATAATAGTCTCTCTCGTGGAGATTAACATACTTTCAATCTATTTAAATACAGCGCAAATATCTCCCTGTAAAAAAAGTGATCACCAACCATCTGCCCTTCTTCTCTCCCCTTCAGAACAGATCCAAATTATCTTCTCTTTGGCCCATACATTCATATTTTGCAGCTGATGAAATCTGAAATCTGAGTGCTTTCCTGAACAGGCTTTTCCGATTTCTTGCCTACCACTTTTGACTGCTAGATTCTTTTCCTAAATGAAAAATTTTCCTAGACTAAGGATGCTAAAGAGTGCTGCAGGAGCAAGCTGACTACACATGGCAGCACCAGGCACAGATCACTGTAGTCTTTTAAGAGTTAAGCTGAAAATTTGAACATATTGTTCTCCTCCATCTCATTTAACACGCAAGGAGTAAAAAAGAGCACTTTCTTCAGAAGTAAGATTTGAAAATTTCATATTAAAAGCTCCTACTGCAAGTTTTCTAGCTGAGGTATTTAATGTGTTATTTCTTGAATGAAACACAGATTGTCTTTTTTACATCCATCTATAAAACACTCAAAAGTAAATTTTTCTTTGTCTTGATCTTCCCTTTACCTCTGAACCACCAGCAGGAAGAGGCTGGTCTATGAAAAGCAGTCTGTCTGTCCTCCCTTCCTGAAATGGCTGATGAAACAGTCATTTAAGTAGAAATTTCTTTTTCCTTTATAAGGAAATGACCAAATACATTAAACTGTGATAGAATTGTCTCCAACTACTGACATAGCTGATGTAGAAGAATAAATAGTTCATACCAGTTTTAGAGTTGTAACACTCATGTGGAGGATGCTTTTTGGTACTGTGCAGATTTCCTAACCATTTATGAGGGGACCTCCCTTTGGTTCACATCAATCACATCACAGTATGCGATGTAGAAATTCTGTGCTGGACATTTGCAGTAACATTCCTTTCTCTAGGATGCAAAAATGAGCTCAAGCAAACACCTAACACTGGCCCAGACAATTTCACTTCTCTGCTGTAGTACAAATACCACACAATCAAGAGATAAACAAAACACCAGTTTGTCTGGGAAGTTGCTGCAACTCAAACTCAAATACTTCTTTAATAGGCTTGGAGTTATGGGATTTATAATTATTTTCATTAAGAGTTCCAAAGTGTGAGGTTTCACATCTATACATGAAAAATTCACATACTTGTTTAACTTGAATATGAGATTTGTACAAGAAAGCACAATGAGGAAAGAAAATTGTCTCCCCCACCCAGCCCAGTTTACCTTAGCAGGCCTTGAACACTGCTTCATTCTCTCAACTACAGACAGCATGCAGTCACCAGTGCAGAATGTGAAGAAAATAAGAAAATCTTTGGGATACTTGGCAGAAAACCTGGGTTTGCATCATCTGGCACAAGAGGCAGGAAAAGTTCCCCTGAGTGGGATGGTTTTAGCAAAGTTCTTGGTAAACTTAAGGTCAGAATCTGACTGGATTAGAGATGCAGTCTCAAGGCCAAAGCTCCCACCTCTCTTCCAGGCACTGGTAACCCTTCGGATTAAGGTAGACCTAGAGATGTGAAGAATGCCAGGTGAACTTGCTCTTGCCTTTCTTCTTTAACTTCTTCCATTTCAATCTGTAAGTATCAAGACTCTCAAACTAAGCTTTATACTCATCAAACCTTGGTTTAACCCCTATGTTCCACCCCAAAGACAGAACTAAAAATAAAATTATCTAAATTAAGCAAGTTACTCAGTATTTCAACAAGTTTAAAATTATTTCATGCAGATCAGTAACTTACACTAGAACTGGTTTATACTGGACTTTGATCCACAGATAAGTGCTACCACTTAGCGTAAGAACTTCTGTAAAAAGTTCCAATAACATCCGTAAAAATTGCCCTCAACTAAATAGAAAAAATAAGACAGATATTCCTCCTTTGGGATAACCCTGTTCAGGGTTAGGGTTAAACTATAATCTTTCAATTTATCAGATCGCTGCACTATTGAGCAATTTATTTATTTTTTTGGCTACCCAGGGAACTGTTTGAGTTTCAGGTTAAGCACATTCTGTTCCACTTAAATGGCAACATGCCAAATCCATTTAAATATTTAAACATTAACCTCAAAGTCACTGGTTTGTAGAAAGGCAGACGTTAGTCCAGAGGGATTAAATTTTTCTCTAGGCATTATCACTGAGTACAAAGGCCATTTGCCTCTTTCTGAAAGCAATTTCTGGAAGAGCTGAAGAGAATGGAAAAGATACTACAGCATTCATAATCACTTCAATGACAGACTTCTTCCGAAGAGTGGACAGGGGCCCGTTATTTGACATTTTCCCTTTTCAATACTACAGATTCATCTTCTGTGTTTAAAAATGCTACTTTTTTGCCCAATGGAAAAATACAGGGTTGCTACAGTTACACTTAATAGTTTTATATAGTAGGGTTATCCAGTTATTCAATGTTACTTTGAGGCACAAAGTAAGATGAATTTGCCATCCAAGACTTCTCTATAACAAAAACAGAAACCAAAAGACATACACTGAAAGGCTATTAAGTTTAGAGATTCAAGGACCTGCCCGGCTGTACACTGTTCCAAGTGTTCACTCATAAGTAGAGATGGGATATACATGAATAGTGCATTTCTACATGTTTTTGGGTTTAGGGGTTTTTTGTGGGTTTTTGCTGGGGTTTTTTTTTGGGGGGGGGGGTTTGGGGGGACAGAGGGGAAGACTGTCATTGCAGGAAGTTCAGGGAAGGAGCCAGTCCACCACTTTCCAACTGTGTTGTAAGCCACCTTCTGCTACCTGCTGATTATGATTAGTCCTGGAGATTGAGAAACTCAATTCTTTACAGCATCTAACTGTATTCACATTTGACAACCACAAACATACTTTTACATGAAGCCACTGGTTGGCAAAACAAAACCACCACCAACCAGCCATCAAGAACACACTGCAACTGATTTTTTTTTCCTAGAAACCACTTCCCTCACATTTTTTTTAAGAACAACATTCTAAGCTGCCCCTCTAGGGAAGCTTGCATTCTCTGTGTTTATAAATAAGTAAGCAGTTTGTAACAGCAGCTTTATTCTGACACCAATCAGATAAAAACATGCACTAAATATAACTTACGTAAATACTATGGAATGACCTCTACAGAACCAGACATTTTTTATCAATGATATGCACCCATTACAGATTAGAGAACAGAAATATTGATCTCAAAGTTTTCCACACGTTTTCTACATGGCCTTCAATAAGAAAACTAAACAACTAGAAACATCTGAAAGCTTGTGATGGAGTAACCTTGTAGAACACAAAGCTCTCCTGCTTATTTTACACTGAAAATAGCCCATTGCAGGGGCAAAAAACCACCCCCAGCACACAGGCTTACTATATTTAGGTGCCACCTTACCAAGAGGGTAACCCCTAGGAGAGTAAAGGCTGGATGCATGCCCACATGCCAAGCTACACCACTGAAGTGTCAAATGTTCTGCTGGGAGAGCTGCTCTCCCACTGCGGTTTCTCACCTTCACTCTTCTCAGTTCTGAGTACATTACAGTCGCTTCTTTCAAGGCTCCACAGATCTTATTTTGTCTTAAAAAGTGCATTTTTAACACATGTGTGTGCTTGTGACTAAATGTTGTTGTAGAGTAAGGCTTACACACCAGCACAACAGTGCTGGGACCTGTGTGAGCATAGCAATTCAGCTTACTGCAATAAAGATAGCTGGGAACCAAGGGGAAGAATTACAGTTCTGATTGCCACTAGGCTGGGACAAGTGGAAAAAGCTGAATGCTGAAAAACACCCAGAGACCCCAATTAACAGGGCATGCACCACCAGCTCTGCTTGAAGCACTTGGCCAATAGTCATCTGGGCAAGCAGGGAAGCCACTGGTCCAATACAACAACAACAAAAAACATGCTCAATGCTTTTCTTGTTCAAGTAATAGCTGAAGCTGCAATACATCTTTCAGTAGAGGCAGCTTTTAGCAAGACTTCAGAAGGTCTAATGATACAGCCTCTGCATGTAGGGAACTGAAGACAACTCCTATTCAATTATCACCTTGCAATTAGGGTACTAAATGAACTACCAGCTCAAGCTGGCTGAAATTTGGAGCCAGACTTACTAACTTCTTCAGCATTGAGATGCAGCTTGATTAAAACAGAGAAGCATGAATAAATACTAGTTACACCAAACAGAGCTATTATGAAACCTATAAGAAATGTATAACACAGAAGATTGACTTTATGGTATTTGACTTGGGAGCCCACTTGCTGAGCAGTGGGACACTTTATTACACAAAATATTTGGCACACAAACCCAAACACAAAAACAAGCTCAGGGCAAGAAAAGAAAGGTAAAGATGAATCCTAACCACATACAGAAACTGCTCAGATATCTTGATCCGTGCGCTTGTGCAATAAAGTAGAAGCAAGCTTTTACCACAAGCAGTATACATAATCAAGTGGATGTCCAAAAGCATGTCCAATCTCCTGAGAAAACTGCCAAGCTCACAAGGTTTGTATTATCTGCTATTAGAATATCAAGGATCTACAGAGCACAAAGAATCCTTAGGTGAAGCAGTGGTCTGCACAACTCCAAACCAGAAGCTATCCATTACACGAGAGCAGAGCAAGAATATTCATTCTGTTACTACACACTAAAGTAGGTGACCTTCCCAGCTGCTTGGCAAGCCTCTGCTGTCCTTGCAGGCAGATACTGAGAGTGCAAACACCTAAAGGCATCCAACTGCCCAAGGCCACCAACCTATGCTGACTGCAGAACCAGCCTTCATTATCTCCTGGCATCAAGGTTCTGGCTGAATATAATAATGTGTCAAGAGACAACACCCAGGCAGTTCAGTTTCATAACACTCAACTATAACAATTCCTCAACAGGTCCTATGAATTGTTTATGACATTGGAACAAAGCAGAGGAAACACAGATGCACTGTAGGGAACATCCGTAGCTCTGAGATGCTTCTATACTGAGACACAAGTAAGGATTCAAACAGCAAAATATCCAAGGAATTCCTTTCATTTCAGGAAAGCTTGCAAAGGAACAACTCCAGCAATCTACCTGTAGATACAAAAATTTAATTACCTGAAACTCAGGAACAAATAAAATTACTCACTCAAATTCAAAAGAAGCATCAAATAAAATACACAGTAAGTAAGTAATCTACTATGTGATACAAAAATAATTCTCAGACAATTCTGGCAACAAATTCATTAAATCAAGTCATATGCTATAATACATATGAACTACAAATCATACCAACAGATTTTATCCCAGCACCTTCAGGGTGCTGATAGCAGCTGCTGCTAACAGAGACCTGAAAAGGCTGAAATTTCACAGACAATAAAAACAGTTCATGTTCCTTCCACACTTCTTGAAAGAAGTAAGAATAAGAATAAGTAAGAATAAGAATAAGTAAGAGTAAGAATAAAGTTCCATAAGTTTGGCTGGGAACACTAAATGAGGAGCAAATAAAGCATACAAAATAACATTCTCCTTGGTGGAAGTCTGCAGCAGACTTCAGCTCCTGCAAACTTACACCTGAAGTATTACTGAGATGATACATCACCACACAGGCTGCCCACTTAAAAGCATCTGGTAGAGAGCACACCTGAAACAGGGAGTTGTTGAAATAGAACTAACATAAAGAAACACCAAGCTTCTGCAAATTTTTGTAGGCACCTTCTAGGTATCTACAATGTAATGAAATGGTCAAGTCAGCACTGAGGGTGTCTGGCAGAGGTGAAACTGGCAGACAAGCCATGCAATTAGGTAAGATTGCAACAGTGGAACAGCAATCAATAGGCTTCCCAAGATTAGATAGCAGCCAGCCACAGAGTAATGGTTTTAAGATCCTTGATGACTGATGGGAGCAAAGCAATAACCAGGGCACACATCAGATGAGAGCACACTGCAAGAGACAGAGCCTGCTTACAGTGCCAGGAACTGCTAGGCCAGTACATCAGAAATGGTCTGCATCACACAGCCAGCAACCAGCAGCATCGAAGGTGAGCTGTCCTGCAACTCAACACAGGCACAGGGGAGGCAGCACCAGTGCTTCACACGCTTAGACAGCATCAACAAAGAAGCCACATGACCATTAAGAGCTTCAGCCAGGAGTCAGAAATAATCCTGTCCACAACAGAACTGAAAGATTAATGTCCAAAAAGTGGAAAGGAACAGTTCAATATAAGCATTCCTTTTCTTCTTTTTTTTCCTCCTCAAATGAATAACCAGAAAGAAGTGGGGAGTCAAAAAGAGACATACAATAATTCAGTAATGGTTTGAACATGAGCACATTTGCAAAACCAAAAGATGTCAATCCTCTTAGAGGAAATCACAAAGTCCACATGCAATGATGGACAAAGCACCGTCTAGTTTCAACCACCACTTTTACAGAAAAAACTCAAACCAAAACAACAAAAAAGCAGGACAGGATCACCTGTAGCAACCTGCACTGAGCCTTACATGGAGAACCTGAACATGGCATCAAAGACAACAGAGGAGGCTTTCTCAAGTACACTAAGCAGAGTTGTCCAGTCTCCACAGAAAATTTTCTAATGAGCCAGGGTATATGTCTGTGCTAAAAACCAGTATGAGAAGACAGTTTCAATGCTAATCTCAGAGAGGAGCTAAACAAGCTACTCCTTCAGTCCAAAATGTTGAGCAAAATGTATCCTCCCAGGAATTAAGACAGATGATCACTAACAGAAGTTAGTTTTTACATTCCACAAAGTGACAACTCTAATACTGCATGCACCTTGCTAAAAGAATTAGTTCTTCAAATAACCCATCCTTTCACTCTGCTGGGTTTTGGGTTTAAGCTTTAACATGTTTAGTTGTCAGCTCCTTCAACAACACACATCAGCTTTCAGACAAATGTGGGCAGCAAATCAAGGTGCAACAGTTCATTTTTTATTACATTGAGTTCACCAGTTTCTGGGAAAGTCATACACTGATTTAATGAATTCTCTGAAAACTATGACATTTAAGTTTCCTAACCTCAAAGAGCACAATTTAAGTATGGACCAAACCAATGCAAATCTGCAGAAGGTTTAACAAATGTTTAAATAAAGCCTAGTAATCAAGATGTTAGGGGAGTTCATGCTTTGCAAGTGGTAAAACTCCATCAACGGAATACCAGAAGAGTTTAATCTCCAGGTGACATCATTGCAGATGACATGACAGTCCAAAAAGCACTACCTGTGTCAGAGAGGAGTGTTAAAAGCCTTTCAAACGAAATTTCAAGCTATTCTTCAGTTTCTTTCCCAAAAGAACATCACAAAGATTCAAGAGGACAGCATTCTGACACTATTAAAGCTTTATGTTTCTTTGTAAGTTAAATGGTGAATTAAGATTGATAAAAATAATCCTAATATTGGGATGCATGTTGCATATTTGTTTTCTGTATCAATCAGTATCTCCCAAAATAAACACCTACTCAGGTTACTTCCAAATGTTCATGGTGAATGACTTTGCCACAAACTGTCTTTTTAACTGAGCAACTTAAAGGCCAAGATAGAAAACTACCCACATGAAACACAGCCACTACAGAGAAGTGACATTAAATAACACAGAATTCAAGACATCAAAAGCAGTAAGATAAGCAGGAGAAGAAAATAACAAAAGCAACTCAGACTGAAAAGCAGATTCAATTTTGACAATTTCCAATCAAACAATCCTTGATACATCTTTAAAACTGGACATCCAGTTTGAAAGTAACAGCTGTGTATTGTTGCTTTTGTTGCACAGAGTGGAAGTTGTACTGACCATTGCAGAGCACACGTTACCAGAACTCCAAAACTTTTAAATAAAGCTTGCAAAGACAGACTTCCAGTTTTCCACACTGCATATAGTCACTTTTCTATAGAATAATTTTTATCAAGCTATTATTTCTATCCATTAAGCAGTCTTCCAATTATGCAGCATTTACCAATAAACCACTAAAAATAGTCAAATTTCATGCTAATTTCACCCAGAAAACTTGGAGACTTTTTCCGCCTTCAAACTAAAAGAAATGCTAAGGACATCTGACACATCAAAACTTCATAGAACTGGGTGAAATGACAGGCTCACAGAGGAGCATATGAGAATTTCTTACAGCAAGAGGCAGCATTCAGAAAACTGCAGCACTATAATCTTCTTGCAACTCAGAGCTGCAATAAAGAGCTATGGTCCTGCTCAGGGACAGGATTAATCACCTGATCAATGTAATTTCAGAGGAAAGGGCCACCAACAGCTCACCTTACATCAATTTCCTTGAAGGTCTCAGTGTTTCATCTGAAAAGAGTTCAGTACCAAAAGCAGGTACAATTGCCAACTAACTTCTATAACAACACTTGCCTATAATCCTGTAAATGGCTCACCAACCATCCTAGTTCAAGTTATTTCTTTGCTTAAATGATGTTATTTGCTAGATTACCCAAAACAGGTCACAGAACCTCCAGCTACAGATTTGCAAGACTCAGCTGCACTCTGCCATGTCTGAAAAGGCACTTAGAAAAGGCACTTAGAAAAGTGCCTTTTCTGTTAGAAAAAGGCACTTCTCAGGCAAACTGTAATTCTGTAAATTAAAGCATTTTTTAAAGAAAAATACAAACCTGAGGAAAATATTATGAAAGTACTTCCCGACTTCCTTTTTAAAGTCACATCACTGGTATTTCAAATACCTCTAATAATCATAGCAAAAAAAAAAAAAATTCGCTGTCACGAGAACATTTGAATCAGACACTAAGAGCAAGTAACTCAGACTGTCCAAGAACTGATGATTCTTGTAGACTGTGCATTAACAGGATGTGTGCTGTGCATAAGCCAGCAGCATCTTCCATTTATATCTCCAATTAAAAAATGGTCTCACACCATGGTCTTGAATCAGTCCAAGGATCTTACCTTTAGCATCCTCAGGTAAGAGTAATCATATTTGACTCACTAGAAGCATACAGGTAAAGCACCAAGTAAAACAGGAAAGGCAGATCCACGTTAATTAGGAGAATGGGCACACAAACCATATTTAATGGACAAGTCATGGTCTTTCTTGTTTAACAGTAGTTTATTCATCAGCCCATAATCTTTACCACAATGCACTCAGACTGCCCAATGGCATACAGATCCTTAGTTCCCAAACCCTCCTGAAATGATGGTGCAGCAAAATCCTCCTACTTTTTAAATTCTTCAATCAAGATTATTCAGTCTGCTGCAATTCAACACCAGAGTCATGACAAGACAGCAGCCTCAGCTACAACTCCAACAGGGGATGAATGGAGGAAAAAAGCAGCCTCTAACACTTGCAGCACCAACTACTCACACTCATCCAAGAGTACAATCACACTCTTTCAGGAGCCCAGAGATGTTAATAATTTCTTTTTTGGCCAGTCCCATAGGTTTACAGTGATCTCAGAAAGAGAAAAGGAACACCGTTTCACAAATCACTCCACCCAGACCTCACTGGTGTCAGCTAATGCTATCACACTAAACTAACAAGCCCAGAATACACTATATGGATCTTATACATTGACAGGAGATCAGGGGAAATAAAAACATATAATGTATCTACAACCATATTTTTTATAGTAATAGCAATTCCTGCTTCAATACTCTGGTTTTGCTTGAAGAAGGCTTGTCCATTTCTTCACTGACATGAATGGAGCAAACACAGAGGAAACTGACTCGGGAAGAAAGCTTGTCCTATTTCGTCCTGCTAGACACAGTACAGAGAGTACGGAGTAAAAGATATTAGTGATACTAGGAACACCAGCCACTAGAATGAAGTGCTGGTACACACACATGCCAACTGTTGTACCCCACCTCAGGGATTCTGCTGTACAGCTGATGCCCAATGTCACTCTGAGCACACAGACAGCCTCTGTGTGCACACTCACAGGGGTCTGCACTAGAACTAGTTCATCAAACCCCAGTGTGGCTTACAATATCTCAACTCCCAGTGCCTTAAGTGCACTAGTTTCGTTTTCCTGCATAATTACCATATTACAATCTTTAAATCCACATTTATATTAAATGCAAAAATAAGCTAGTTTTAATTTTTTAACATAGTTATCTAAGACTGCAAAAGAAAAAAAATTGTGAAATTTTTAAGTATTTGAACATTGCTGAGAGCACACTGGCAACTTAGCCAAGTTCGAGGGGCTCAAATAAATTCTATGGCAAAGCCAAACAAAATGACAGACATTAAGAGAACCATCTAAAGAGAATGACAACAGACAATGGGGAGTCAATACAAGTGGGCAATTCACAGGTCACATCAAAGTCATCCATTAAGAGCAGCTGCAGGTTTTCCTGATGAAAAAACTAAACGGAGTAGTAACTAAAGCAGTTTGAGTGTAGCAGTAACTTAGTGTAAAAGGATTAATGCAATTCATGCAAGGGAAGGAGAAGTCCATGAAATAAAACTGAAATTAATTTAGGTGCTAGAGATGGGAAAAAGGAAATTTCCCACTGACATAACTTTTTGGCACTGAAAAAGTCCACTCATGTAGAAAATTACGACTCTTAATATTATTTTTTTACTTGAAAGACACAAAATTATCAACTAGAACTAACTTTCTTGTCAGATAATAAAGCATACCTATGCATAGCATACTCTGTGGAATCAACTGCAACAACAGAGAAAATAGGAAAGTAGAAAACAATTCTTCCCGTGCCTCCATGAGAGCAACTATTGAGTCTAAAATCATCTTCATACGTACATCAGGAAAAGCAAAAAACTCCACAGTGCAAGCACTCCCTTAAAAAGAAGTAGGCTGTTATCATTCTCACTTCAGTGTTTGCATAGAGCAAACTGTACAACAGCCAGTTCCACAGCACAAACACTGAAGAAGCACTGATTCTTGCCAACAAGCAGAATAAAGAGCATTAACTTTCCCAGCTTTAACTCCAAACTACTCCATAGAATGAGCATTTCACAAACTCACCAGGTAATCTTCCATATTAAAGGGATAAAGGCAACTAAAAATGCTTGATTTTCCCAATAAAAGAGTAAATCAGGATACTTCATGAAACTGAACGAATAGAACACAATGACTTGAAGAGAAATAGGGACTTAGGACAGGCAATCACTTCAGCAGCTTCTGTTGAATCATACATACCACATGTGGCACTTCTGACCACATAATCTGATCTCTCATCATCAAACAATCAAATTACAGCAGTGGTGCACTGTCACATCTTATATGAATATGTAATATGCTGTATTTCTACACAAAACATATACATTTATACATGTACAGTGCACATATATATGTATAAAAATGTAAGTGCATCTTTATTTCCGCAGATAAAAAAAAAAAAAATCAGTCCTGCACTATCAGCTAGTTAATCTGCATTCCACAGTTCCTATTACAAATCTTAGCAATTATTTTGCTAGATTGTTGAGACCATTAGCTACCCGACATGTTAAATCTCAACTCAATAGTAAATCCTAAAAGATTAAAAAAAAGCCTCCTTAGAGTTGACATTTTTGTACAAGAACCTTGGCTCTGCCTAAAAAAAAAAGACCACTTCTAACATACATGCCTACAGACAAAAGTTTGAAACCACAAAATGCAAGAGTTAGAAGCACCAAATGCATTTAGAGTGTCATTACTCTGTCAAATCTTGACTTTTGAAGGCCTTGACACTGCACTGTTGCAGTTAGTCAGTACTCAGATACTGATTTCAGGTGTAAGTAAAACACATGAGAATAAGGAACAATTATGCATCTGGCAGGAAGGTTTCCTATTTATGGATCACAACTGCTCAAAAATATCATGAAACCAAATTAAGGGGTTAGCTACTAAAAATTAAACATTTGTTCAAATATTTTCAACTTATGGCATCTTGACAGAATCATGCTAACTCTGAACAGGAAATCAGATAAGGTGAAGTTTTAGTATCAGATTTACCAGATCATGATCACTGTTTCAGCCACAGTTCCGAAGCAGACTGATCTCAGCCAGAAGTCAAAGCTTTGCAATATTTTAAAAGGGACTATATGAATTTTTAGCAGAGCCTTGTTACCACACATGCAATTACTCCATAAAAACACAGTCAAATGCAATCCATTGCTCACCCAGGATAATTAGCACTAGGAGAACTAAGCCAGCCCCAGTGGCTGGTGTGCAGTCACGCGAGCCAGCCGCTGCAATGCTGCTCTGCAGTTCCACCAGAGCACGGTGCATGTCACGAGGAATACACAATTCTTAATACCAATCTCATTTAGCAATCCATATTAGTTATCACTATCCACTCAGAAAATCTTAGTGATATAAACGATGATGGTTAAAGCTTTTCTATTCCCGAAATTAAAGTTTCACTGTATGAAAAACTTCTATCTCTCCTGACTTTAGAGAGAGGTGTTGCTGTGTACAGAATTAATTCAGAAAAAGAAGAAAGAAATTGTTTACCCATTAATATATATTCAACAGCATAGGTATCATCCAATTTTTCAGACTTAGTGTTAACAATATTTTACATTATAGCTACTCTATCTTACAATGCATAGACAGTGACCAGTAATGATTTCTCTTACCTAAGTGAAAGTCATACATCTGCCAGTGTGAGACTTCATCTTTCAGATAATCCCCCGGTGTGGGGTTTAACCAGCTGGACTGTCCATCACATGACAAGCAAAATGCAAACAAATAATAAAACCAAAGTCCAGGCTTAGACCCCGTGGCAGAACATCACCTACATACCCTAACCAGAAAGGGATGCTCAGTTCTCTGCTTGAATAATGCAGTAGAAAAACAGAGAGGTAGGGTGTTTTCACGGGGTTGTTTTCAGGGCATTTCTTTGTTTTGCTTTATTTTAAATACCTGCACTTTCCCGCCTTGGAACAATGGTATCAAGTTAAAGCTCAATGTCCTTTCCGAACTCTAGCTCTCCTCTCCTTGCCAACCTTGCGTGGTATAAATAGCAGCAAGCAGAGGAGCGAGCATTAAAAATACTCCTTTAAAAATCTCAGGAGAGTTCGTCTCATAGTGCAGGACGAAAGCACTCCGGGTGCACGAGAGCGAGCTGTAGCACATTTTACACATATCAAACACAGTGTCACTGTTCATCCAGATAGAAAAGGAAAAAAAAAAGAAAAACCAAACAACTGCGACATACTGCAATATACAATTTCCGTATCTCTCAATATGGAAAACTCCGAACACCCAACTCGGGCCCGCCGAGGCTGTGACCCCTCAGCGAAGGGGAAAGGCCCCTCGGGGCGGGCCCCGCTGCCGCCGCACCTGCGCTGCGCCCCGAGGCCGCGGCTCAGCCTCACCTCGCCGGGGCCGCGGGAACGCGGCGGGCGGCAATCGCCCAAGAGCACAGGAGGAGAGAAGGCTGGAGCAGGACGGAGCGGCGGCAGTGACCGCTTCCCCCGGGCAGCCGCAGCCGCGCTCCGCTCCCGTGCCCCGTTATCCGGCCACCCTGGGGAGCGCTCGCTGAGAGAGCGAGGAGAGAAAGAAAAGGAAGGGAAGAAAGGGGAGTACTCACACTTCTGTAAAAGACAGCAAGTCAGCACTTACGGCGGCACGCACACAGTACCCCTCACTTGTAGATCGGCGCCGCTGCAGAAAACTGCGCCGCGGCCGCTCTCGCCGCCGGCACCGCCTCCCCTCCGCCCCCGCGGAGGCCCCGGCAGCGCCGCGCCCGCACCAGCCCGCCCGCTCCTCGCCAGCGCCGCCGGCTCGGCGTTCGTGGCTGTCCCGCCCCGGGCTGCGCCCCTTCAGCAGCCCCGCGCCCCCTCCGGCCGTCCCGTGCGAGACGGCGCCGCCGTGCTCCGGGCGCACCTGCCCCGCAGCAGCCCCCCTCACCTGGCCGGCCCGGCCCGGCCCTGGGCGGTGCGTTTGTCGGCGGGGGCGCCCGGCCGGGCGGTGAGAGAGGCGCAGGTAGCCGAGCGGGGGAACTGGGTCAGCGGCTAAAAATACCGCACGGGATGGAGGAGGATCCGGCTACGGCAACCGGGGGGGCGGCCGCTCCTCCTGAGGGCAGCCGGCGGGACCGGGCTGGCGCGGGTCTCGGTGGATGGTGGGCCCTGGCCGAGCCGGGGCAGGCAGTGACCTTGCTCCAGCCGGGCAAAGTGCGCTGCTTCAAACTCACAACCGACGGCGACAAAACCTGCCTGGTCTCGTTTCAGTTCCTAAACCGCGTGTGGCTTCGCGGCCGGCGCGCGGAGCGAGAGGCCGTGGGATGCCCCGGTGCGGGAGAGCCGGGCTAAATCACCCGCCCGGGGCAGCGCCGGGGCCGGCCGGGCCGCATTCCCCCGGCAGGGCCCTGCCCCCGCCGCGCCGCGCTGCCATCCCTGCCCGGGCTGCGGCGGGAGCCGGCCGGATCGCTCCCGTGCCCGCTGCTGCCGGCCCGAATGAGGCAGCCTGGATAACAAGCCTGTTCCTGAGAAGTTCCTGCGACATATTGCGATGCCCAGGCAAGTGGTGGAGTCGTCGCTCCTGGAGATGCTTAAGAGGCATCTGGATCCGGTGCCTGGTGATCGAGTTTACTGGTTGCAATGGCAATGCTGGGTTGACAGTTGGACTTGATGATCTTAAAGGTCTCTTCCAACTTCGAGGATTCTCTGAAATCAGCTGAGAGCTACCTTAGTGAAACAGTGTGTAGCAACACTAGGGCAATGTCTAGGTTACAACAAGATGTCTCAGGAGGTTCAGGCGTAATTTTCTTGATGGCCTAAACTGTGCAATGATAGTCTTAGGCTAAGTGTGTGTTTATGCAGAGTGGTTTATAAACACAAACCAGACAGAAAGTGTGTGAGTTTACTGACTGGCCACAACTTTAAACTCTGCCATAATTCTTTTTAGCATTCTGTCCATGGTATTATTTGCTGCCACTTCTTAGGGCTCGACATCCTGGATTTCTGTGGTAGAAGAGCCAGCACTTCCCTCCAGGCTTTGTCCACTTGGATTTCAGTGGAGAAAGTTCATATTGTAGTAGTCTCCCTGACCCAGTGGAGTAGCTGCTGGGGATTTGGCACTGAAGTTGTGTCTTCACAGTGGTGGCACTACTGTAACGTGAAGCAGAGAGGAAAAATCTTTTACTCATCCTTGCAAAGCCCTAAGAAGTAAATTATGCCTATGTGATTTCTGGGGAAGAGAAGCTTCCAAATGCCAGCAAGGTTGGAGACGCTTACCTGGCATGTCTGGTGCATGAGAGCACAGCTGCCTTTAGGCTCCCTGTGTGCCAACATAGGAGTCTGTATCCAGGACAGATTTGGTGACTCCACAGGAAATGCTTTCATGACATCAAGCTAGTTCCCTGACCTTCCTCTCTGCCCTCCTCTACTAGATACAGTTGCTGGCTATTTATATATGTGATGAATATGATTCAGAATTAAACATGCCAGGAAGACACTGCTTCTTTCAACCTAATAATTAGAAGAGGAATACAGCATGATTGCTTTGTTTCATCACCACATGAAAGGGAACTATTTATTGTGGTTGGCTTAGTACTAACAAACAAAATATTTTATTCCCATCCATGAAAAGCAATCTTGTGTGTCTTTATGGGCTTCATCCATAGTGTGCTGGAGTCAGTACTATTATGTATGGGTTTTCAGTTAGCACGTGACTGCAAATCTAGTAAGCTGGATCAGAGCAAGAATGCTTTTGGGCTACAATGCTGAGCATTGTACAAAACTTGAGCACTCCAGGATAGTCTATATAGTGCTCCAGACCTTGGGAGGCAAACACTTCAGTAGCACAGCTGAAGCACCCTGGCATGAGTCTGCTGCTGTGGCTGAACGTGTGGGGCAAGGGACATAGTGAGATTTTTGTGGTGTCATTAGGTTACTGCTCATGTGAAACTGAGTGATAGATAGTTTACATAGCCAGCCTTTTAGCAAAGTTCACAGGCATGTCTCCAACTGTATGTATCAAGGCTAATCTCAATTACAACTTAAAAATGCCTCTGTCACCGTGGGGATGGTCTGGAAAGTATCGACTGATTGCTGCAGCTGAAAGCTTGTGGTGTTGATCTTTATCCTGCCTAAGATCACAGTTCATTCAGCATTTGCTGCAGCCATTCCACTCTGATGGCTCTTTAATTTTTCCTGGTTTTGTTGTTTGTCTAGGCCTTTCATACAGCAGTAATCAAGGAGAAAAATCAAATTGAAAACCAGATACTTAGATTTTTTTAAAAAGAGAT
Source organism: Ammospiza caudacuta (assembly GCF_027887145.1). Lineage (NCBI taxonomy): Eukaryota > Metazoa > Chordata > Aves > Passeriformes > Passerellidae > Ammospiza > Ammospiza caudacuta. Next base: position 48,114,155 of record NC_080596.1, on the reverse strand, counting down.
AATGAGATAATGACTTTTGCTTCTCTGCCTTTTTTTTCTTCCTTACTTCTTTCTGGTCCATGCATTTTTGAGTTTACATAAATGTAAGAGGAATACTGCAGGATCCTGTCACTGAACATTGAAATTGAAGGGAAGGAAATGAGGAAAAAGAGAGAAGACAAAATCACTTAAACAAGGAAGATAAATGAATGACAAAGGGTGATGAGGTTGCAAGTAGCCTGGAGCCCCAAGAAGAATAAAGCATGGGAAAGAATTGGAGACACCAAAGCAAGAGGTGAATATCACAATAGATGGGAAAGGGAATAAATGAACTAACACGTCTTTTTTATATTATTTCCCTGTTTTTGTCAGTGGGAGTAGTCAGGAGCAGGCTCCACAAATGGCTCTGAAAGATACTTTTAGATGCATTCATACTCCAAGATGAATGTATGTCTGTCTTTAATAATAGATATGATTGCAGCAGGTATAAATAATTTGAAATAGTACCAGGTAACTTGAGTATCAATAACAGTAAAAATGCAGCAGCACAGGACAGCCCAGTCTGTGTCCTGCTGGTATCCAGGGTAATGGATGGTTTTGAATAGGTTATTAGGGAACTCAGTTTCTGTTCCTGACTCTTAATGGTTGCTTGTGTGCTTTAATATTATATGGTAATTGCCTAGAGAAGCAGTGTTGTAATAGGGATTGTAATTTAAATTTCCCTACTCCCAGCTAGGGACCTTAATTGTTACATTGCAAAGTGATGCCTTGCTTCCCTTGTCCAATGCATGTGGATTAGTTTGTTCAGAATAACAGACTTTCAGCAGGCACAATGAAAGACATTCCTCCCAGCTAGCCTCTGGCCTGGTGATGAAGGGAATTTCCTGGGAATTATCAGATAGGACTTCTGACTTTGTCAGGTTGGACTGTTGTCCTTATGACCCCCCACGTCTTACATCTGCCTGTTTAGCTGCTGAGAGACCTCTCCTTCCTCCTGTCATGTTTTTGAAAAATGCCAAAATCTAGGTGCAGACCCCACTGAAGCCTAACTCAAGAATTATATGCTTTAGATGACAAGAAAGCTGTAGTTGGAATGTCAGAAATTGTCAACTCGAATGCTGCTGACGCTCCTTATTGGAGACTGTGGTCCAAGATACTGCTGCTTCTGCTGTGGTGGGGAATGGGGCACATGGCCCAGGGCTGTGGCTCCTGGGTAGCCAAATGGTGCCAGAACTTGGGGGCTGCAGCTCTCAACACTCAAAACAGCTTGGCTGTGGTGGATTCATTGTCTGTGATAAGTCTTACTCTGGCTGTATTTGGGAAAACACCATGTTGTGGATTTGTTTATGTTACACAGCAGAGTGTTTATGAGTGATTCTCTGGCATCAGGAGGCTGACTGCTGTCAGATGAAATTCCTGCAGGCTGGAGGTTAAAGCACTCTGTTGTGATGGTTGGTTTGGTTTTTTTGTTGGGATTTTTTAGGGCCTTTTTTTTCCATTGGATTTTTGGGTTTGTTTTTGTTTTTTGAGGCGGAGAGAGGGCCAGTAATGACTGTTGATAACTGCATTCAAATTCTTTAGCAAGTGATGAGTACTGTTCCCCTTTGCTTATGCAGACTACCTAAATAGTACTATTTAAGTACTGCATTAATACAAAACAAACCTTTCTGCTGGCCAGTGCCAATTTTGGTTTCAGAAAAGTATATCACCACAGTTCAAAGTCTTCATTATCTTCTGATGCTCAATTACTAATGACTATTCTTTAAATTTTTTTTACCACAAACTTCACATTCATATGACTTATTTGAATTAAATTGTGTACTTACTGCCTTGACAACATATTGGTGAGGTATGCCAGAGAAAATCATTGAATGGGGCTGCTGAAAATGTTGAAAATGTCTTTGGATAGTAATTTAGGTTTGATCTTAAAATTCTGCTGCTGATTTTCCCTGTAATAGCTAAAAGTAACATAATTCTAAGGATTCTTGTATTTTTCCTCCACAGTTCAAAAAACAATCAGACTGTGTATATCCTCACAAAAAGTACTGGTGTACAGATCACACATCTCTCGGCTAAATTAGTTACATATGTCATTTTTCTTCCATATGCTTTCCAGTAAAGCAAGGTTCAGACCCACTTACAGGCAGCTCTGGTGAAGAACTAGAAAATACTCTGAATGCTTTAACAATTAGACTAATTGTAGTTTACTTGATTCCCTAATGCAATAAACTCTTTCCTTCACAGGCCATTATTTGTGGGATAACCTCTACATTGCATGTGTTATTCATTATTTATTCCTTCCATTATTCTTAAAGGGACATTTAAGAAATGGCTCATGGTTTGTAGCACAGTTCATAAGAACAAATCTATTCAGTAATTTTAGGAAGCATTTTCTTATGGCAAATAACATAATTTTCATCTTCTGTGGAGTTAAAATACCTCTTTACTGCTTTATTCCTAATTAATATGTCAAGTAATCAATATAAGGTTTTTTTCTGATATAAGGGATTGAAAATATGAAAATATTCTTCTAGAGGACTTTAATTACTTTTTTTGTGGTTAGATAAAAAATGGGCTAATTTCTTCCGCCTTTCTTTAGTGTCATTTCAATGAGTTTACATAGCCATATGCAGAATGACAACTGTACTGTTCTGTGCCAATTGTTACACCTTGGAATTTTCCACATATGCTGTTTCCTAAGCAAACACACTTTCACAGAAGCAGATTTATTTTAAAAAAATCCCAAATATGCTTATTTGTTATTCTGAGCAGAAAGGGGGGAAGGTTGCATAGTGAACATGATGAACCAGCAGAGTTATCAGTAATGCAATAGCTTCAGTCAAGAATTTAATTGCCTTTGTCAAGTCCATGGGGAAGGGATATTACAGCAAGGAACATGGGTAAACCTTGCAGAAGTGTACTGGCAGGGAGGATGGCTGCTAGGAAAGGTTTAATCACAGATCATGGGAAGATGTTTGAGAGAGTCATGTATTGCCACAGTGTCAATATTTCCAGTCAAACCTGCCCACTTCCTAACAGAGTAGCGGTGTTCTTTGTAGATGTCAAGAAACGACTGACCAGAAAGAACATTTAGAATCCCGGTTTTCAGTCATGCTGAACTGGAGCTGATACTTAAATAACCAAAAGAACACTAATGTGATGAGAGATTTGGTCCAAGGAGAGAGAGGAAGAGACCTGTAAAAAAGTGCCAAGAGATGCTAGCTGATGGGGTTATTTGATGTGATAAAGAGACAATGGTTGACAATAAATTTCTCTGGCACCTGATAACAAATAAGAGGCAACAGTAGAGGGTTTCTTCAAGCAAGATGCTGGCATCTGAATCAGAAAGCTGGAGATCTGGGAGATAATCTAGCTGTTAGACACAGCACAACACATTCTTGCCTTGTTTTGTTTTCAGGTTTGGGTGGATTTTTTTGGTTTGGTTTTTGTTAGTTTGGTTTGGTTTTGTTTGGGTTGGGTGTTTTTTGTTTTAATTAAAAATAACCTTTTTTCCTAAAAGTCCTCCTTAAGATCTTTCTGTTAAAGGAACCATCTGTGGCAGAGAAATGAAGGTGAAGATATAATTCCAAGTGACTATTTGCATAGACCTATCTGAAAGTGTCTTGCCAGAAAACAAATGGTTCTGAGCCTTTAGGAGCTGTGTCTGCAACAGCTCCAAGCCTTCAGCTGAGTGGTTAACTGGGGGCTGCTGAAGAATGATTAGCACTAAGATTTATTTAAGGGAAATTAATAGAAGGAGAAGATCATACAGCCAGTTTCTTTTCCTGTTTTTCAGTGCTTTCATCACTAGCTCCCTATAGACCTAATGTCTTAAAAAAAATAAATTGCTGAAGTCAAAGCAATTTCATTCTTATCTGTAGCAGGTCAGCTGCTTAAATGGTGCTGAATATTACTTGCTTTTGTCACTTTTCTATGATTACAGAACACATAAATAATATTGCTATTGCAGCATCTTCCCAGTGCGAAGCTTGGATGTGAGATTAAGTCAGCAGGATTTAGCAAGTATCATTTGCACATGGTAAATGTGGATGTGGGGATGAATAGGCTCTTAGCCAGCAGCAAATACGTGGTGATGTGACTCCTTCTGACAGGAGAGGAGGCTGAGCACACTTGCACAAGGTTTTCCAACAGCAAATGCAAAGTAATATATACTGACAATTTCTGCAGACCAGCTGATGCACAGTAAGTTGTTAATAGGTGCTAACTTGATGGTGCTCCTGAGCTCACAAGATGATGTAATGTTGTGTACCACACTACTTTTGCTTAGATCCTGTTCTATCAGTAATGACTGCTATGGCTATCAAATCTCAGTGTATGTGAATGTGTCTTTCATTGGACACTCAGTAACCTTAATATTGCAAATTATGCCATTGTTCACACTGGCTGGAGTAATCAGAACTAACTGTGGTAAATGTAAGGGGACAGAAACAACAGAAAAATGGGAGTAATTGTTATACAGGTGTATTAAACAGAAGCTTGCATCAACAAAACAGAGAAGAAAAGCTTGAACCAGTTCTCTGTGGCAACAAGATGTCCCCTCCTGAGCCTTCCTGAGAAAGGACAGAACAAAATACTGTGGGGGAAGCTGTACTGCAGCAGCCTATGACAGAAGTTACCCCTCATTGCTCTAAGTCAGGTAACTGGGGAATTAAACCCCTTCCCCTTCTCTTTCCCATCCCCTCTAACACAGAAAAATGAATTCAAACATTAATGCGAGGATAGCATGTTCTTTTGATTTGGTGGTTCAAATTGAATTATGTTCTCTGTGCATGAAAGGTTACTGAATGGACAGTAAGATGTCAGGGAAAAGCAAGGAAGCACAAGTCTTTTCTGGCTGCCATTTTCAAGAAATGTTATTAATCCACTGGGAGCGAGAAAATTAATGTCATATTTTTTTTCCCTTCTGGGTGGTAAACCATACCACAAGGAAGAAGATTAGGAAATACAGATGGAATTCAGAGTGAAAATAATCCCATGGGAGGGAAAAAAGTTTCTTATTTGCACCTGATGTGTTTTTGCCAAAACATGGGCTAAAACACATCAGGTGCAAATAAGAAACTATAGCAGCCTAGATAATTTAGAGATCTTAACATGAACTCATTTCTGAGCCAGTCCTTATCTTCCTTAAAACAGGCCTGATGTATTAATTTTCTTTCCCCCTATACTTGTAACTTATCAAGGAAGCTTTGCTAGGGAAAAAATCCTAAGTCTGTTGTTCTTGGCATAGTATTAATGGTTGGACAGACCTTACAGAGGAAAATTTATCCCTGTCAAGGGTTCAGGCTACTCACCTTTACAAACTGGACAAGATTACTGTTGAACCTGGTATATCTGAAATAAGAACAGCATTATTTTATTGGAGAATTACAGGTGAATGAGACAGATCAGATATGTATTATGTGTCTACAGCACTCTTAACCTGGGATTCAATATGATTTATCTGTGAAATTATGTGTTGTTGATATTTCATACTGTAATGGCAATGTAAATATAGTTATTAATAAAATAGATAAATGTTGAATTACTATTTTAGATGTCTTATTTTGGTTATTGTGCAGTCTTAAGTGTTAATTTGAAGTATAATGAATTGTAAGAAAAAAGGAAAAGCCAGGCATACAAAGTTAAAAAATTATTAGCATTAGCAGTGTCTGTGCAATGTATTTCTTTTGTTGATTTAACCTCAGTTCCTTTTTCGGATAGGTCAGTAGTCCTGGACAATGCAAAGAAAAGTTAAATTGGTAGACAGACAAACATACTTGGTTTTTTGTGACTAGCTCCTTGCTTTCTTATAGCTGAAATTAAGACTAGCACACAGATATGCCACCAAGGTGCAGTGTTGGAGTGTTTTGAAGGCAGATGTCAGTTAGTTTGCACAAGGAATTATAAAAAAACATGTTTTCTGTTGTGATGAGCTTCTGAGTCAGAGCTGGAATGTGCAGCGGAAGAATAACTCATCTGTGCTGTCCCACATGGCGCCCTCCTTAACCACAATTTCTTCCTGAACCTCCTATCCATGGGCATTTTTCGGTTTTTATAATTTTCCATGGTCTGATATGGAAACTGTGGTAACAGATAGCATTTTCTAAACCTAGAATGGCTAGAATTCCCCAAGGAATCCCTGTATTTCCCCTACTTTGTATGTATCATAGAAAATTGACTGCAATATCATACTGTGCACACTAACTTGTACTTCTGGGTTTTATTTGCCATTTACTATGAGCAGCTTGCAGTGTTTAAAAAGGGTGTAACAGGCAGTGCTTTCATTAAGAGTTACTGATCCTGTCTCTGTGAGTATTGGTATAATGGATGATTGGTATAATAGAGCTGATTACTTCTTCCTCCTCAGCACTCTCTCTCTGTGGAAGTCAAAACTTCAGAATTCCTTAATTAATCCTGCCAGCCCAGAAACTGAAGACAATAAAGGCTAAGTATAGTGGAGCTTTTTGGTATAGTCAGCACTTCTTTCTTTTACATACACAGCTTAGATGCAAGCTAGCACAGATAATCTTTCAGGGAGAATGGTGGGCATTTTAAATGTACTCTGGAACACTTTCAAAGTACCTCCCTCCCAGGGACTGAATTAATCATTGTGTAGAATGCTTCTGAAAAGGAACTGTTCTCCTAACATAAACCTGTATGCAAAGGGTACACAAAAGCCTTAACCTCTCTTCTTATCTGGGGTTTATTTTAGGAACTGCTGTTAATAAGGTTTTATTCTAGTGAATAACCTGAAGATTTTTGCTTATAGACGAGGATCAGTCAGAACTATCAGGCTAGGCTAGTAATAGAATAAAATATCATTATTGAATTGCATGTTTTCTAAAGAGGTTTCAGTATGCTCTGTAAAAGGTTTAAATTATATTTCCCATACATGAGGGTAGTATGAAAAAATTCAGTTACTTGCTACATGATTCAGAGAATATAAGTCATGGGGAAAAATGTTACTGTTACTTTCACATCTTCAAATTCTAGGTTTCACTTCTTAAACTGAAAAAATATATATTTGGTGCTTATTCTTTATATTTATAAAATGAGATCCATGAGTCAGAAGGTTCCAGATTTTTCTTGATCTCAAAATCTCTGTGTCCCAAAGAAGGGATTTTCATTTTGGTCACTTGTTTTCTTAACACAATGATTGGATGGTAAAATAGGCAGTGAAATAAACACTACTGCAGTACTTTTTTCTTTCAGAGAAGAATCCAGGCTTTGCTTAAAATAATGTAAGAAACACATTTGTATCTGAGGATGTTATATTACAGCATTTCCAAGAAAGCAGTCTGCTGAAACTTACTTGTTTATAATGAGTAAGCATAAGTACCCCTCAATTAAGGCTTTCTCTGATATCACATCAGACTTGCTTGCATTTAAATTATTGGGTCAGCAAGAAAGGACAGTGGAACCTTTTATTAGCAGCTGACTTCTCCCAAGTCTCATTTTACACTTTGGGTTCCAATGCTATTCAACTGAAAGGAGATCCTGTTAAAAAAATGGAGGTGAATAACAGAGACAAGAGAGACAAGGCAGCTGCCAGACATCAGCTTCCACTATGTACTTAAAAAATATCAGTGTCCTCACTGATATTGTACAGATCCATAATGTGGCATCTGTCCTTGTGAAACAGGTAGTCTTTTGTATTTTCTCATAAGAGCTTTTCATGAGAGACGTCTAGGATACAGAGTTGAGTATTTTCTTTAAAGCTGTCTTATACGAAGAAGATGCCCATTAAGTAAGAACCAAAAGTAAATACTCATTTAAATTAAATTTCATCTGCTGAAATCATTATGGTGGTGCTATTTTCTAAGGAAGTCTGTACAGTCACTGTTTGATGTACCAGAATATCTCAACGGTGAATTTCATAACACTCTTTCTTATTTGTGTCAGAAATTTTTCCTATGTTGGATGAGCCTCATCGCTCGTCTTTCCTGATGGTGTTCTTTGAAAAGCTGCAGGATGTCTTAATTTCACTTGAATTTTGGGGTTGAGGGTTAATTAGTGTACAAATTACAAAGACACCATGTGACCTCTCTAGAGAATATATAGCCTCTTCTCACATGCATCAACATGTACACCTGAGATGTTTTGGGCCATTTCTTTCTTGTCTTCTTGGTTGGAGCTTTTCCCAGCTCTTGCTGGACATACATAAATATTTTTATTTTTCCAGTAACATGAGAGAAGATGGTTGGTCATTAGTATATGATGAATTACAGAGCACATCCAGACTAACACGGCTACACTCACTCTAGAATACTAAATAATGAATGTGGTTGATGTCTTTTTAATGAGAAAGTAGAATAACAGAAAAGGTCTGTTGTTAAAGCTGTGTTTTCTTTGAGATACAATAGAAATGAGCTGCTTGAGAAACAGATGACATACATAATTAATCCCCACAGTAACTTTACTGGACACTATTGATTTGCATGAGATTAATTTTCTTAATTCTTTTGGGGAGAGAAAAAAGCACAGCAGGAAAGGTGTCCAGTTATTTTCTTATGTATGAAACTTTAATGTCAGATTTAGTAGCTCAAATGCTTTGGGAAGTTGGGAATATTAAAGGGAAATAGAAAGACTTTAAGTTATTATCATGGATTGCAAATATTTAATGACTATTTTTTCCAAGTTGTATTATTAATGACTTGTTTTATTCAGGTTGTGTAAACATAAGAAGGAGGCCCTTCCCTTCCTTCAGTATCCAAGAGCTTTTTGCTTAGAAATTTTAGCTTGAGAGGCTTTTGTTCTTCCAGATGGGTATGATTTTTCTGTTTTCTTTTTCTCCTCTATTGAGTCAGAGGGTTAGTGAAATCAATTCATAAGATACTTAACCCCTTGTTAGGAAAAGTTAGAGAAATAGATGAGACCTGTTCTTGATCTTTCATTAAGCTTGATGTGTAACAGAGGTAGGATTCAGTGACAGAGAACTGGAACAATTTGAAATAGCCTTATTTCAAAAATTTCAATGATATATTTAAAATCAAATACTCAAAGTTATTAGAAAATTTTTTTGAAAAGAGATACATTGCAATCATTAAAAACCCTTTTATCACAAGGCAATGTGACTGCATGTCTTGCAAGCATTAACAATTCTAACTTAAATACTACCCTACAGAATAGGACTTGCAAGACATCTAGCAGTGACATGCAACATGAATTTTATTTTTTCTGAGTACATGAATAACCCACTGATTTCTGTAAGGAAGTATTTTTCCCAGATGGGTCTATGGCATTTTGGCAGGAGATGGATTCCTGTTCTCCCTGCAGTGAATTCAGTATGGCCCAAGCACTTCATCCTGCTTGTGCCACAAGCATTCACATAATCTCAGTTTCTTGATCACAAGAAACATTCAAATGCTGTATTATTTGTGTTATGATATAAAGATGGGCCTCACTACAGGGAAGTTGCCTTGAATTTCCTAGTAGTTGAGATGTGAAAAATAGAAGATATCCCAACAGGGAAGAGCAGTAGAAGAATCACAGCAGGAATGCAGTAGTACAGATAAGTTAGTTCAAGTAGTGTTTGGAAATTGCATAGTTTTGTTTCTGCTTCTTCAGAAGACACAAACTACTGTTGTAATGGGAGACTTAGGAAAAAAAACCAAAACCACAATTTACCTACGTAAATGAGCTGTACCTCAAGTGAATTTTAGATGCCTTGAATTTCTACCATTGAGGTAACCTCAGGTACTCATGTATTATTTAAAAAAATAGTTAAGGACAAAGTTAACCTAAATATTTTTCCCTTATTTTTTATTATTTAATAATTAACTTAATCAGAAGAAATGTTGTACTAGTTAATGAATGTAGTGTTGCCTAATAAAACCCACATACAGAGCACCATCTAGTGCAGGATATCACTAACATAAAAGCATTTTGGCTCATTTGTCACTTGCCTGTGTTCAACTAATGTTCTAAGTTCATTTAATATGAACTATCATGTTGCATAAAGTGCCAGACCAGGGGCTCCCATGGCAACATAATTTTGCATGGATTAAAAATTGTGACCTTTGCAAGGACAACAAAACTGGATGCACTGAAATTCAGGTAATAATTTGTGAGAACCATTTACCTGTAAGAGGAATCTGTTTATCTTCCTGCCAGTAGTGTTGGGTGACATATTCATTAGATAATTCAGTCCAGTCTGTTCTCACAACTGCCATTATAGTGCCTTAAGACGTCCTTTAGCTGCTCAGAGCCTTTGCTCAGGGTCTGCAGAACCTCAGAGCTACCCAGGTTCCTTAAGACAAACAGTCACAGGTATGCAAGTGACAAATAACAGGTCTTTAATCTGGCTGTCATTAAGACAGGAAGAAAAAAAATCCATCTTAATTCTGTACAAGAAAAAGGTAAAAGGAATTTATACGCAGGTATTTATGGCTTGCTGAGGAAGGACAGAAAAGTGAGCTATGAGATGGTTTGCTTGCAGTTTTTATGTAAAGGCTGTATTTTTCTTCTTCTGCAAGCAAACAAACATGAATTTGGCCCTAAGGTTGTTTATTCAGTGTTTGTGTATCACCATTATGTTTCTGATGCAATCCATTTACCATTAGGGTGGAATTAAGAGGAACTGTCTTAGTTAACTGAAGATGTAGCAATGACAAGCTGGATTTCATCCTGCACTAAACAAAGATCAAGAGGGCCCTCAGGTACTTGGAAAAGAAAAATTTTGATGAGCACTGTGTATTCAACAACAACAAAAAAAAACTTAATTAAGCATCAAAAAAAGCCACTATCACTGTAAAGTTTTATACCCTCTTTAAAGAAGCACTTCAACAAAAATTTGAACCTTCCTCTGAGCATATGGATTTTAGCTAAATGTTTCAAGCCTTACCAAATTCCCAATTCTCAGACCTGCTCTGAGGAAATAACAAGCATACTCACACCCATTTCAAAGTACTTCCTGGTTTTGAAAGCTCCATTTTTGCTTTCCGAGTTGACTACTTCATAAATAATTTTTAAAAAACCAACAAACCCACCCTCCCCCCACCAAAAAAACCCCAAAACAAAAACAAAAACAAAAAAACAAAAAAAAAAAAACAAAAAAAAAAAAAAAAACCAAACCAAACCCACAACCCAGAAATAAGTGCAAATATTTCCAATTTTTCAAAATTTAGATACAGAATACTTGCCTGGATACTTCTGCTCTTTCTACCTCTGTTACAACTGCCAAAGAGAACTCACTGCTGACGAAAAATGAGCAAAAACTTAGCTTGTTCTTCTGAGATGAGAAGTGAACTAAAGGAACATGACAGGAATGTTCACAGACTGGGCAACCTGTGGTTCCAATCCCCTTTCTGGGCATACCATTTCAAGAGCAAGAAGAAGCAGCTCTGACAGAATAAAATGTTATACTTACAAAAGGCATTCAGATATTGGTGTGAGGAGTAACAGTTTTGGGAATGGTGAGCAGAGGTAGACTGTAGCAAAACATTAGAGCTGAAGAGAAGAATCTCCAATGGAACGCCACAGGCCAGACTGCAGTACCTGAGCTCTATCAATGCATTCTAAATATTCTAGGGAAAACAAATGCTGTAACATAAAAGCCTCTGTTGCTGCTCATTTAATTAATCTAGAATTGTGGTTTCCATTATTTTACTCTCCAATATGTTGAGCAAATGCAAGAACACAGACATGGAAATAAAATACGAGTTTTTCCCTTGAACAGATATTACAAAAATATATATTGTTGATTCCACATTGCTGGTAGATATCATGATGTTCTTTATTACCATGACTAACAAAACAATTTCATTGTTATTTCCTCAATTCTTATTCTTTTGGGTTAAATGATTTCTATGAAATAGTAGGTATTCATTTTCAGTTGTTTGGGAACAATGTTCTCTCTAACACCAGAACAAATAAACTGGCCTGTGTTCTGCTATCTTGTAATAATAAAGACTATTTATAACATGTTTGTACCTGTTGAGAAAATAAATTCATGTCAACAGGCAAGTCTGGCAGAGGAAAGAATTCTTTCCCAACCGTGTGTCTTGCCTGGTAGCTATTAAAACTTCCCTTTTGAAAATAAATGGTTTGTTTATTTAAGAACAATTATATGACCATTTTGAATTACAACACTTTGACATGCTTTTCATGTGGTCAGAAAACTTTATTGCACAAAGAAAGGCCATGGAAAAGTGGTGGAAATTAAAAATACAATATTTGTATATTGCTGACAGTATGCTAGATGCTTCCTTGTTCAGAAGAGCATTCAGTCCAAATAAGCAAAAACACATAACTGAATTTGAAGATGTACAAAGACAGATTTGATTCTTCTTCATTTTATGATTTACAGTAAAGAAAAGGAGTCAAATTTTATATCAGAATATGTCAAAAGCACCCTCACTCAGCCAAAAGATTTCATTAGGATTTATGTTGCAGTATATTAAAAATTATCATAGATTTTGTGAGCACTATCTGTAAATTTTGAAAGTCTTTTTTTTTTGGATTGAAAACCCAACTTTCCTATGCACAAATCCTCCTTGTTTTTTGTTTTGGTGGAATATGATCTGCCTTGACACTCTCCAAATTAATGAGTTAATCTTTCCATTTTAGTGAAAAACTAAAGATGTTTTTACAATTTCTACATAATGGCATTCTGTTTGTTTGGGTTTTTTTTTTTCCAAATAATTAAAGCTTTCTCCTCATAGAGTGAAAACATAATTTGAAAATCATTATGAGAAATACCATACTTACAACATTTTTTCAACTACTCCAAAACTTCCATCACATTATTAATAACCCATACCTACAGACATTTGCATAGTTACATAGTAACCCAATTTAAGTTACATGTAATAAAATCGAATATAAATACTTTATCAGATTTTCTGTTTTAATGTTGAATTTATCTTACTCTCTCGCTTTCTCTCTCTCTCTCTCTCTTTACTTCCCTCCCTCCCTCTTACCCCCCTTAGACACACGCAAGATGGGCCTTCCTCCCAGATACCAAATGTAATTTGGTAAAACTAATTAAACAAAGTTCAAAATAAGCAGTTGAATAACTGTTCATTGTTCCTCTCATGCATGGGTACAGGGATGTGCTAAAGGCTAGAAATCTCTAGCACAGTATCAGTTGATACATCAAGAAAAAGACTGGATTATCTAGAATATCTGCTGTTACCAAAAAAAAAAAAAAAAGGGGGGGGGACCTTAAAACCTCTAAAACTGCAGATTTTCATTGGCACAATTTTTACATTATGACATTATTTTAGCTGCCTGAGCCCTGTTTTTTCTTCACACTTTTTTGTTTGTTTTTGTTTAGGTGTAGCATGATTTATCTTATTGAGTGAGATTGTTTCATAAGAACTCTCTTTCTTCCCCCCAAATATCCTCCCTCCCCTATTCCATGCAATTCTCTCAAGGGTTCTTTACAAAATTTTGTTTCGGGAGGATGAAAATGGAAGGAAAAATTGCTATGCAGAGAGTTACAATTCAGCTTTCCTGTATTCATAGTAATGTAGTTATAAACTGACCTTTACCAAAACTTAGTTTCGTTATTTTAAGCATGATTGAAAGTGGCTGCCATGTTCAAAACTGTATTTGGACAGGAGAAGAGAGAGTGGCAGTTCAGCCACAAAAGCAAAATTATTTTAGGAAAGCAAGCTTAGGTCTATATTTTCTTTGAAGTCTTCATTTGCATCTGCCCAACAGAAATGGACTACATTTCATTGGATAGCTTTCTAGAGAGTATTCCTGTCTTCTCCAGGGCAGCAAGCACTAATCAGTAACTCTTGTTATTACTGGCTGTTAGAGTCTATTGTAGTGCCAGGCACAAAAGCCAGGGGTAGGCAAAGTCTCTCTTACCATTATTCTTGTACAAGAAATATATGGATATGCAACTTGAGATGGAGAAAAACCCAGAGAGTTTAGACAAGTATATAGGGAAAGGAGAAGTGACTGGACAGGACATTCAAAATTAGAGAGTTGTAAAATCTAACAAAAAAAAAAAAAAAAAAAAAAAAAAAAAAAAAAAAAAAAAAAAGACAAAAAAAAAGACAAAAAGAAAAAGAAAAGGCATTATGGTTACCAAGAAAGAGAAAAGCATAATTACTGTCCATCTAAAAACGTTTTTAAATGTTTGAAAATTACTGAAATGTTGTGACCAGCCCTAGAAATGCCTCAGCAAACAACAGACAATCCACTTCTCTATGCTGGATTCAATTGATTGTACCCTGGCAGCACCCCTTCTCTTTCTTCAGTTCCCTGCCTCATTCTTTAAACCTTTTATGTACACTATGTACACAACACATGCAACCTTTACATCAGAGGGATTTACAGGAAACTCATTCCTAAAGTCTTGAACCTTTCCAAAGCAGGCATGTTCCATCCACTGAGTAAACCTTATGCTTCTATTTGAGTAGGGTTTTTATTGTGTAAGTACAATTATTTTTCATTTTTGAGAAATAGTAACAATAAAAATAGCACAGTAACAATGCCGTTGCTTATGGGTGAAAGGATTTGGAGTTACTGGAAATCCAAAAATTCGCCATCTTAATGAAGATGTCATTATTCCTAGGTAAACACTTGCCTTTTTAAAAAAATACTTGGACCTATTACCATTAATATTTGTATCTAAAGCTTCATAGGCTATCTTGTCTTTTCACTTACATCTCATAAAACTACTGGTTGCACAGGAATCATTCCAAATTTATATATGCATAGATTGAGAAGTAAAAATCTGCCCATTTTGATTTGGAATTAATTTCCTAAAAGATTAATCAGGTGAATAGCGTTAATAGAATGTTTAAACAATATTAAATTCAAAGTCTGCCGGTCTGACCTTCATGACAACAGATTTCAGAGAATACCACCACCCGTGCCAGGTGTACCAAACAATCCCGTTGTCTGTCTTGGCAGTGTAGGGACCTCTGTAGTACAAACCATTCAGGTTGGCAGAGTGACACCTGGTGGGAAAGTAAAGGGAAACAGCAATAAGGCCTCCTGCTGAAAAGTTCCATGCATTTGTTATTTATTTCTCTGAGAGTCAAAAAATTTTGCCATGTTGCTGCCAGCCTAGTCTGACAACTGCATAAATTTGCATTTGCGCATAAACAACAGGATTTTAATTAGCGAAGAACTGCAAATGCATTTTGCTTCTTTTAACCAAAAGTGCTGCTTTTTCTTTCCATGTTTTTTGACATTACTAGCTCTTGGAGTTTTTCCTGGTAATTTGTTTCAGTGGAAAATTTTTCCAGAGCTGTTCAGGATGGAAGACAGCAGGGCATACACCACACTCTGGGAAAGAAATACTGTTGTGGTTTTTTTTGTTGTTCCAGAGTAGTCCTCTTGAAGTTTTCCAGTTACAGCACATGGTATTTTGTATGACAAACCTGAATACCACCATCAGTTTGCCTGCCCACCTGTGGGCTTCTATTTACAAAGATGAATTCTGACAGCTAATTACATGTGTACCAATTCACTGGATCACCTGAGCTGGCATTTTATTTGACTACACAAAGTAGAAGGGATTTTGTTGTTTTTAACAGACTCAGGCAGAAATGCAGTTATCCTTTATTAAATACAGTGGTTGAAACAAACAGAAAACCCTAGCAAAACCCAAAAGGCTTGAAAAGGGAACAGCACAACCTTGATACTTGCCTGGTTTCTACGAGAAACAAGCTTAGATATTTATGTTGAGAGCAAACTGTCTGTTCCTTCTGCAGCACTTTATGATGAATCAGCTTGGTTTATCTGCCAATTCAGTATTTCATTATAAATGCTGTTAATATCTAGCTGTTGAACACCATGATGGATTCCAAAAGCAGACTTCAGAAAATATGCATGCAGAAAACATTCCAAATAACCTTATGAGTTTTGTTACTGGCAAATCTTAGTCTTTTTGGCTTTGCTCACACGTCATTAACAAAGTTTTTGAGAATTGAGATAAAATCTATGACAAAAACTCGATAGGAAAATTCTCATCTATATATCCTTATTTATTGCTTACAATTTTTTATGTTTTAATTGAAAGCTTATAAATTGTGGACATCAAAAGTGAGTTTGTTTTTGAGAATGACAAACTTGTATCAGAGCTGACCTAATCTTTCTAATCATACAAATTCTGCAATGAGGAGGCACTCTGCCTACTTTGAATCCAAACACAGATTTCATTAAAAGAATCATAAGAAGGCACACCATAATTTTGCCAACAGCAGTATGAGCCAGTAAAAAGTCTTAATTAGTGCTGGGAAGCATGAATAGTGAAAATCAGAGTATTCAGTATCCAAGCAGATGTTTTCTAAAGTAACTGTACATACTAAGTTAACAACTGGCATGTGATATGATATTGTGGAAAAACATTCATTATTCACAAGTCAATAAATACCTTAAAGTTAGCCTGTGTTCCTCCTATCTTTTCAATAGGCTAATATAAAGTTAAAAACTACACTGCAGTAGTTTCAAAAGTACAGCCAACTCTCAACTGTCCATGGATATTTTATCTGAATTCTGTATTAACTCTCCATGGATATTTTAGTTGAATTATGTATTAACTGTGTGACATATATAAGAGTTGCTTCCCTGAAGAACCCTTTGAATTCTGTCTGGATATATTGACTCCACTGACCCCACATGAACATAGCTATGCAGTCTCTGGGATGATTGGTAGGGCAGGAAGCTTGAATTAGTGATATCTGGCCCCAAGTTGTTGCCTAACAGATCCCTCTTACCATCCATACATGGTATAACTAAAAATGGGAGTGCTGGGAGAGAATAAGCTGATGTCCAACTGGAATTGTGCACTGTCACTACTTATGAACCTTTATGAACTTTATCTCATTACTTATGAGCAACTTATGAGCTTTGCAATACCCTGTGTACTGGAAAGCTTATGACCTGCAGGTAGTGCTGGAGTGAACTCAGCTCTGTGGACTTGCATTCAAGATAAAAATCTCTGCTGGAGCTTTGCTTACAAAAGGGGCCATTTTTCTGCAGAAGTCCAGGACAACAAATGCTAAGCTGAAGCGAGACTGGTGGCTTGAAACTAGCTCTGAGCTACTTCCATGTGGCCTCACTTGTGTCACGTCCCTTGGTTTTCATATTATCTGGGCTTTTCTGTATTTCATTAGTCCTGATAGCATAGAGCTGGCTATAAACAATTCCTTCATAGCTGGGAGCTCTTATGCAAACCAGCCAAGAGCACTAATTCCTTCTATATTTGCTAATCTGTGCATGACAAATATGTGTTTCTGAGTGCTTTCCTTTCTCTGCCAGTACTGCCCTTTTGAGTAGGACTTAATGATACTGACATTTTCTAGTATTTTGCAATGTTCAGTTTTATGTTAGGCTTAACATTAAAAATTCAATAACAAAGCAGTGAAATAACACTATTAGTAATTCACTTTCATTATCAAGCTAGACTGTCACTTTAAGAGCATGAGCTACACAGCCATAATAAGAACTAGCCTAGTAGGAGTCAGCTATCTTTAGAAGTTATGTAGCACCAACACAAGGTATAAATAACTGTCAAGTTCCGCTGTGCAGCTACTTTTGCAAAGTGGTCATTCTTTTGTCCAGGTCAATCCAATATTTTAAAAAAGTTTTTAAAAGGCAAAAAAACTTATTCAGTGGTCTAAAAGTGATTGGTAATTCAGTCTTAATGAAATCCATGGCATGATATCAGTTTTATGTGATTTGAGGTCCAAGATACTCCTTTAAATTTACAAAAGCTCTGATTTAATGGGAAAAGAAGCTCCAACATAGTTGCCTTTCCCTTTTATATCTTAGTTTTCCTGAGAAATGCAAAAAAAATTGTCTACATGTGACTTTTTCCAAGTTTCAGATACTCTGCTGGCTGACTATCCATGCAAATATATTAAAATGTATTAAAATAAATACTTAATTGTGAAACACTAAGTTAATTGCTACATCATATCGTTAAGGTGGTCACTGATTGCTTATGAAAACAGAATTTGGCAAATGAGGAGTTAAAAAGAGAAACAAAGGATGATACAACAGAAACAATGGAGTTGATCCAGCCTGGCACCTCTTGCCAAGTGAACTGAGATCACAGTGAGAGAGTAGTGTGCCTCCCTGAGCTGTATTTTAAACCTCTCTATTACACAGCTGATTGCAGAGCTTCTTTTTGTGGCTATATTTATTTACTTAATTACAGGAAAGAACACAGCTGATCTGTACAGGCTAAGGCTTCCATTTTTATCCTTTATTTTTGATTTGGTATATTGCATGTTAGTTGAATTTTTAAATTCTCTTATTCAACCCTATTTAAAAAAATCTTTCACTCAGTCCAGACATGCACACTGACAGAAACTGAGTGGACACATGACCATCTCCATTTGGAAAGAATAACAAGAGTGAGGTACTGTGAAGTGAGGTGAAAAAAATGAGTCTTGATAACCTGGCACTAGTTTAGCTTGTCAGATATTTGCAGTGCTGCCACATCTGGTCTAGTGCAACACAAGAGAAAAGTGAGAGTGAAGTACAGCAGGGATGTATCTGCAAACTCTACATGACCTACTTGTGTAAAAGCTATTTACCTCAGAGGGGCAGAATTATCTCCTCCTCACTGCCTGACAACAAAGATGACCTGTGGCAAATGCCATTATCACAGACCAGCCTGAGCTGCACAGTAGGTGCTGTCCCTTCTAAGGTGAGCCTCAGTGTTACCAGCACTGAGATCTCTGCTAGGGCACAAGGGCACATTGCAAATAAATGAACAATCCCAATCTATCTTCTACCATATGTTATTATTTTATGAATACCCATGGAGCAGAATAGTTGACAGTACCCATATGAAATCAAAATACCTGTTAAACCACCAGCCAGCCTTTTCCTCTTCAGCACAGTTCCCTTCATAGTTGTCATTATCCCTGTCTCTAGTACTGAATTTCATTCCTCGATGATCAGCCCACCATTTTACTTCAGGATGAAATCCACCCGTAAGGGAATCGCCAGCTGTACCAGAGTATTCACCACAACTCATCTCATAAGAATGCTAATAAAAAATGTGACGAAAGAAAAGAAAATTAAATTCCCATATGTCTTTAGCCCTTAGCATGTCAGAGAGTGAAACCACAAAGAAGAACCTAGCCTGCTGCTATTTTTATGCTAAGAAATGTCCTGCCACTTAGACACGATGTCCTTAATACTGAAAGGATGTAGAGATGCTTAACAGGGATAAAATTTATCATTAACCATGTATAAATGACTTAATAAAAATAACATTAGGGCTAGTTTGCAGTATACATTAGCAAATCAGAACATCTTCTATCATTATTGTAACCCTGTTCTAAGTTCTTCTAAGCCTTCTGATGTTTACATTCTTGTAACCAACTTTCTCAAGCGCTTTTCTGTAAACACTTTTTGTTTTGCATTCTTTTCTGGAGGAGGGAAATTTGATGGACTGTTGGTTTGTCCAGTGTCATTGGAGTGGTGGCACTGTCACCTTCCAATCCACTGTCACTTTTGAAAATCTATAAATGTTGGAGTCAGAAATTAAATGTCCTTCTTTTAACCTTGGAGATTCCAGTGTCCTCATTGTTTTGTTTCGTGTCCTATAGCGACATATTATTGTTGGTAATATCAACAAACATAGAAAAACTGCTTTTATCTATTTATTAACCCAAATTATTCATATCACTTACAGAAAGTATGAAATTAATATTTCAGAGTAAACCACTTCTATTAGGTATTTGAAAATTATAAGCATGCGTAAGAAAGAAAATATGGTTTAGAACCTTAAATGAAGGTTCTACACAAATCTTTATGGAAATTAGGGAACCTGTGTGTTTATTGTTTGCCTACAGATTCCACATTTTCATTAAAACCTTTAGTCATTTAATATTTTATTACCTCTTCTCCTGCTACTCTGAATCTTGCATACTGTGCAAAACGTCGTTCTCCTTCAAAATCAGTTAGATCAATTCTTAAAGTATAATTCCCTTAAAAAAAAAAAACAAATTATTTTAGTTAAACTAGACTATCTCACTGCTTTTCAGAACTGGGCTTTATAGTAGAAGATTAAAAGAAAATGTTTTTATCATGAATCTCTATCACCTCAGCATATTTTATAGGGTTTTATCTTCTTTCTTTATGCATAGTAAAGCATATATTGCTATTCTTTGCCTTATTCAGCTGAGTGAATTCTATTCAGCCTAGAAAATTTTAGAATTATTTCAATACAAATTTTTAAATGTAGGGAAAAAATTTTAAAAAAAGATGGCCTTACAGGTTTTACATTTTAGTAAAATATTTGAGGTGGTAGTGAAAGCATAGTGAAAACTCATCAATAAATTTTCACCTATGAAAATCAGATTTTTATACTCTGAAAATACATAAAGTTATACTACTATCACATCTTCGTAGCACTGATTTCTATATGATTTAGCCTGCTAAGCCAGTGGGTAAGTTAAGTTTTGTAACTGCAGCATTCTACAACAAAGCAGAAGTTAGCTTATGTTGAGTGACAATTAGAAAGATGGAAATAACTTTCTACTCGTGGCCTCATCAACAGGACTGGACTAGAATTACTTCCATGTAATAGCCCACACAGCTAAAAAGCCCCGAATCCGTGTCTTGGTACAGCATATACCCATCTCTGGACTGTTAGTGATGCTGATGGAAAATGGATAGAGACAATTCTTTTAAGGTAGACTCCTGTCTCCTGTTCCCTGTTTCACAGGGGCTCTCAGTATGCCAGTAGCCTAAGGACAGTTTTGAACTTTTTGTTAGAAAACATATATTCAAATGTGTTTTTTTCTGAAACTTGGAGAAGTCCATGCAGACTAACAACAGAACTCAGGATTTATGATAACATAAAGGGGAAACAAAAAAAATCGCTGGAAAGAGCAAAGAAACAGAAACAATAAGACTATTGTTACAATACAAATCTTACCTTGATTAGTCAAATAATGAAGATTTTTGTTTCCAAGCCAAAATTCACCATTTTTCAAAACAAAATTTCCAAAGCCTTCTTCATAGTCAGCCCAGAGTCTGAAATGGGTATAAATTACTAATTTCTCAAAAAAGCAAGTTTATTTAGACATTTTATAACACAATTTTAGATCACAGATTAACTCAAACTAGAAGGAACCTCAGGAGGCAAGCTAGTCCATTGGCAGTCTCAAGCCAGAATCAGCCATGAGATCGGACCAGGTTGTTCAGGGCTTGTCTGTTCAGATCTTGAAAACTTCCAAGGATGGAGACTGCACATTCTCTTTGGGGAACCTGCTGACTCTTTTCATGGTGAAAAGCTTTCTCCTTATATCCAGCCTGAACCTCTCTTGTTTCAGCTGAGGTACTTTGTTTCTCATCCTCCCACTAGACATGTTTGTGAACATTTTTACTCAAAGATCCCTCAGACTGCTTGCTTTTTTTTTTTTATTTTTACTAATTGCAGAAGACAATCTTTCCTCATCATTAAGAGTCCTTGCTCCAACAGTTGTTAAGGCATTTGACATTGAAGTGTCCTTGTGTCAAATACACAAGTTGTCAGAAAAAGATCAGAACGGATGTCTCACAGAAGACAGCCAGAACCAGAAGTGGTATGTTCCACAGAACAAACATTGCTCCCTTTTATCTGGGATAAGAACTTACTCATATACTTCTAAAGTTCAGATTTAACTTAGCACCATCTGGTAAATGTTTCTTCACTTTGTTTCCAGTTTTAATTACCAAATCTAGTACCTACCTATCAAAATTCTGGCTGCCATCGGAACGTCTCTGAAACACAGTCCAGCCACCTCCTTCAGACATGTCACAGAATGCAAAGAATTCTCTGGGACTCTGGATTGGTTTTATTTTATAAAATCCATTTTGCTTATGGCCTTCATTGTAGATTTCTGCACAATCTGTTCACACAACATTAATCGGACACAACATTTTTAGTCCTGTACTTAATGGCGAAATCAGAAATCAAGTCAGTAACAGTAATCAAGTCATGTTATGTAGAAGTCACACATGAACCACACTAATAAAATTAAATGTCTCTGCAAACACATTTCTTTGACTTTTGGGTATTTTTTGTACTTGTGTTGCTCTAAAGCTTTGCTGACCTGTAATTATTTTGATATATCATTGAAATAATATTTTCACATAGTGAAATATGACCATTTTTGTTTCTACTTGACTAGCAAAATGATTCCTCTGTTTTAAGTGGTGTCACTTTTACTTTACAGTGGTATCATCCACATTAGAATCCTGTTACAAACTTAAAATTACATGTAACATACAGTAACTTTTAAAAAGAAACATGCACTTCTATGTCCAGAAGTTCACAGAAATGCCAGACACAAAAGTATGGAATCTCCATTGTTAAAAACAGAAACAAATGCAAGGCCTGATTCTCCTGTCCTTTCTATCAAATAGCAGCAAAACAATACAGAAGACTACGCCCAAAAAGTGCAGTGTGTGTGTAAAATGATACCACTTTGGCTTGGCACCATTCACAGTCTGGTCTGCATTGCTGTTGATGAATATCATTTACAACAATAACAAAATTCAGAGCTCATAGAAATATTACAGCAATGTAATTGTATAATCTTATATTCTTTCCTCTAGGAATTAAGAAATGAAATGAGTTCTTTGTTTATATGTAATCCACATCAGGCAGTCATACAGAAAAGACATAATTTTCAGCATTTCTGTTTTTCCTGGCTAAGGTAGAGCTGATTAACTTTAAGGAATTCTCTGAATTGGCTGAACTTCCAGGCCTGCTTGAAACTTTATAAACTATTATATATCTCTTCAGTGACAGTGTCAGTGAAGATAAGACATAGAAAATAAACACTTTATACTGAAAACAAATAGCTATGCCAGAATTTGAATAAACTCTAATAGAAAACATGATTTAAATAACAGCTAAGTTGTCTTTATAGAGAATGTGTGGTTGGCTTTGAGAAAGTTAATTTCTAAGTAGGTCAGCAAAACACAAGCATATCTTAATTTTTAGCAGGTGTATATAGTATGGAATTTCCCCCTCACTATCTAACTCAAATTATCCAGGTCTGTTGATATTATAATGCTACAGCAGTTTAAGAAAATAATACAGTATGAACAGGAAAGGCATTTTCCAAGCTGTAAAGAAAGTGAAAAATAATGGGGGAAAATAACCAGAAACAGGAACAAGTTAGATCTGTTTATTAGAGTAACATTGTAAAAGACTAAATTGAGGCTTATGCTAAGAAAGGACAAATATCTTTCAGAGAAATGTGGCTTTAATAATCTTTTCAGTAACAAGTAAGTCAGCTCTAATAATAAAAATAAAGTGTTCCAGAATGCTGAGTACATAAATACACAGGTAGAATTTTTATGTCAGATTTGCAACTGCTTTTTATTTCATTTTAATGGTGTTTTATTATATTTGATGTCTTGAGATCAAATGTTATATATATTGGTATTTCTTCCAGCAGCATAAGCACTACAAGCATATTCAATCAAGGCTATTAAAAATAATAGTAGTTAAGACTTTCTAGCACTGGACAGCTAGAAACAAACACCACCTAGAAGTCAGTCTCCTAAATTGTATTTTCAATCCAACTATTGTTTTGGATGGTGTTTTATTATATCAAGAGTTTGGATGATGTTTATTATATACTTCCACTGTATTTATTAAAGGCCTTCCACTGTAGAAGGAGTGGATCACCACCGGAGTGCTGGTGAAATTAGAAAAACAACTTTAAACCAGGATTTAAAAGCTGTGATGTCATGAGCTGAATCCAACTCAGTGAAAATTTTATTAAAGTGAGATGCAGATGCCATAGTACCAGGCTTATGTGTGTAAATATGGAGGTCTCAGGGACTTTACAGATTGGAACAAAGTCAGTTGCTTGTAACCCAGGAAACCACTTGAATGTATGAATGTGAACTAACCCTGTTGTTAGTTATTTTTGAGATTGCTAGAACTTCTGACATTAGTCAAAGAATGGCGTTTAGAAATCTGAAGCTCCTGATTAACATTTTGTAAATGTCTGGCTTTTGTCTGTTGTATTGCTGAGATTTATGCTTGTTTTTAAGTTATGATTGTTAACTGATTGTTTTCATGTTATGCACTACTAATAAATCAGTAAACTTCTTAAATCCTGATTTGATTTCCTCAATCTGACATCAGCAATTTTTCCCTGCACAACAGGTCTAGATAAAGGCTGAGCACTGAGTTTTAAACAAACACTCTACAAGGAGTTTTTAAAACAATATCTCAATAGGCCCAATTGTGCTAAAGCTTCTGGGTATAATTACAATGAAGGGAAAAGAAAAGAATAGCTCCATTTCTAACCTGAATACTGTCTTGTTCCTCCCAAGTCAATGACACTGTTTTCATCTTCTCTGTCTGAATCTCTGTACTGAATCTCTTTCTTCTCTAAGAGTTGTATAATTTTTAACTGCTTCTGTTTCACACGATGCTCCAGAAGCCTCACCTGGCCCTGAAGTCGTATTTGCTCTTGAAAACATTTCTGTAAATCCTAGAGAGGAAAACATCTTATTGTAAAATCAACAAATTTTATGTTATATTTAACATGTGACACAAAGAGCCAAGCAACCAAAACATAAATAAAATTAAACTTGAATAAAATATTTTGTCACAATTTCCCACAGACACTGACTTCCATCTCTGTTGCTACTTTGTTTAAAATTATTTCAAATGTTACTGCATGTAATATATAAAACATACACATTATGAACACTTTGCAAAGAGACCTTCTCTTTAGTGCTGCCAGCTCTAACTGCAAAGATGCAGCAGAGACTTTGGGGAAAAACACTAAAATATCTCTATCATCTTCCATGCACAGAGATTTTCTATCCAGAAAAGCCTGCTACTAATATTGTTCTAAAGAGTTCTAAAGGTTCTAAAGAGTTTTAAAGAAATGCAATCCACATGGATATGTTTTCAACTTCATAGTGCATTTTTGAATGCTTTTAAGTTACACACTTCTTATGATAAAAATCCTAACACTGCCAACATAAATATTGTTAAGTTTTAAGCTCATTTTTGGCATGCTAAAATAGTTTCTAAGAAGCCCTGAATATACATGAAAAATAAAAGCTAAAACAAAAGTTAAAGTCAATGTTGTGCTGTGACTTTTGTACTTAATTTTGCCATGCAGAGTGGGTGAGAAATGTGGTAATTCTGATACAGTGTTACCTAGCACTCACTTGACCCTCAAGGGCTGGAATAGTGGATTAGCTCTTCCAAATTCTGACATGCTGAATGCATGCTGAGCAATAAACAATTGGTTTTAGATTAAAGACTATGGTAAAACAGCCAAAGTGAACACAACCTGATCTGGAGAACTTAAATTAAAACAGTCTGTATGGTTTAAAATATATATTAAATAAATTTGATTTCATTGGGAGGGAGAAAAGCCTTTGGAAACATGACAGAAGTTTTGCATCAGTAACACTGAAATTTTATATAAGCAGAGTTTAGTAGCTCGTAGAAGAGCACAACTAGCACTGTAAAGGCAAAATCAAAGGGTGACTTTCTGGAAAACTGACAGGTAAGATCAAATTTGCAATAGTTCTAAATTGGTGCTACCTTATTCATCGGGAACATTATTTACATGTAGACCTGCAATATTTGCCATTTATATGGAAGAATTGATATCTCAGAACATTGCCCTATCACACCAAACTATAGAGATGTCTGCAATAGCATACTGCTGTGCATAGTGAGGTGCACCTCAGTGGGGTCTGCATACTTTAATTTGCATCAAGCTCAAGTTTCACCCATTGCCCATGAGCGCTTCCAACAAACTGTTCCATTTGTCTGCAATATTTAGCTCAACTGAAAAATTTGTTTAACAATCCTGAAGACAGCCTTCTGCCTTAAGTATTACTGAAGTGTATTCATACTTAACTGCAATTGAAAGTACACAGTGAAATAAAAGAATGGGGGGAAAAAAATATACATATACATTTGAAAAAAACCAACATATTTTTTCAGGTCGCTGACAAGCTAGGCAGTTTGTCAGCGACCTGTCCGAGAGGGAAAGGCTCAGCAGGCTGTGTTTGGGCTGCCCACGCCGGGCAGTTCGGGCCGCTGTGCCGAGCCCAGCCGCAGCCCTGAGCTGGCCCAGGAGCTCCGGGGCACCGCGGCGATGCTGGCCCACAAGGGGACGCTGTAGGGCCAGAGGCACAAACGCCCTTTTCAGAGGGACACAGCGGCCAACGACCCAGTAATACCCCTAAAGTTCTATCTGATTTAAGAACCTTCGCTTGAAAATGTTTTTTCAGTTGTTGATAGCTATACGAGATGCTTAGCATATCATCCTTTTCTTCTAGCTGGAAACAATAGAAGAAAATAGGTAAATATATGGGCATGCAAAGTTGCTACAGTGGCTTAGAGGGATGGTACTTGACTGTATGCACTGGCTAATGTGGGACATGTTGCATATTACAAAGAAAAGATGCACTATTTATTGTGCAGCCTCTCCAGGGCGGTTGTCTCAATTGTGTCTGCAGCTTCACACAAACCCTTCACAAAAGCTGAATTTTGTACTCAGTGGGAGATTCAGAAGAGGCTTCCTTGACAGGTGACTGCAAATTGTCCATCCGGTCCTCTGTGAATACAGAAAATTACAGAGGACTGCAGAACCTTAGAGAAAGAGATAAATAGGTGGATTGAGAAAGAGTGAATAAATTTTAAAAGTATTGAAAAAATATTTCCAGGCTCAGCCTGATGAGCTAATGCTAAATATAAAAGAAAAGCTGTCCAAAAAATTTCATGTTCCTGGTCAGACCAAATATTTATTCTAATCATACTAAGTTTAGAGCGATAAAGAAGCCACCCTGCCACAGTTACCAGTTTTAGTGAGAAGCTTAGCCTGTGTCAGTCTTAACTCAGCCCTCACAAGCTTGGAGAAAACATGGTAACATGCGATAGGAGAGTCCTGGAAATGGTGGCCCCCATTGCCAGGCCCTCACAATTTCCCAGACAGGACTTCAGGTGGGCAGCCTCTGTGACAGTGGCAGATCTGAGCCACAAAGAGCTACCTTCCATTCTGGAAAGAGCAAGGGACAGGGCATTTGGGAGAGGCAGCTACAGGCAGCTACACATGATTCTTTCAGGTGAAAGAAATGCCTCTATCAGTTCCCCTTTCATACTGCTAAAAGCCATTCTCCTGCTGTGGTTAAATTATATAGTACAAGTAGAGAACTTCTTGAAAAAAAATTTATCTTACCTTAGAAAAACTTGGTATCTAAATTCAGTGTGACACCACTTCATATACCACAAAAAAAAGTCCTTTCCTTTGAACCAAAGTAAACACAAGTCTGCAACAGGCTATGTCTCTAAATATAATTTTTAAACTTGCATTTTAAATCCATCATTTGTTATTATTTACTTTAAAAATATAAATTAATTCATAAAAATAACTGTGAGCTGATTCTCATCTGCTTTGCAGACAATACACTCATGATGGGGTGAACAGTGATATATCTACACCACACATTGCAATTTCCTTATTTGAAAGGTTTTAAGCTCTTAATGCTTAGGAAGTGAGAGTAAATTAGAAGTGATAATCAAGCTATGACTAGCCATACTGAATAATAACAGCATAAGAAAAGAAAAATGCTTGAGCAGAAATAGTTTTGAAAGTAACCTACATATGAAAAGTACTGGTGTCTGATACTTTCTCTTCTTTCCCTGGCTTCAGCATTCTCACTAATGTCTCTCTGTCAGCTCCAGACAAATCCCATTAGACTTCTGCTGCTGAACAGCAAAACCACAGTTCTCATATTTGGAATTCCATGTGTATTTTTTTCATGGGACAATGACAAGGTAACTGCAACTTCAATTGGATCAATATGGCTTTTAGATCTTCAGTTTACCAGGCTGTTCTTGCAATGTGCTGCTACACTTTTTTTCACAGGATAATCCTTTAAAAACCATTGAAGTTAAACCAATGGTTAAACCACTCCAGTGCAAAGCTGGAGTACTAAAATAGTAATAAAAAAGCAAAATGCAAATTACAGTTCTCACATATTGCTATTCCATTTGTTATATTTGGACCAAAGTTAAACCATTACAATGTTGAAATACTCAAGAAAAATGTGGATTTTACTGTGGCTATCTCCAGGGGACAGTGGTGCCCACTGACTGAAAGCAGACTGAACACAACCTGTTCTGTCTGTTTCAGTGAAGCAACTGTTTGCACTACACATTGAGAAGCAATTATCTAACAACTGCTGACAGCTCTGCTCTTGGGCACACAATCCTACATTTAACCAGCTGCTGCAATTAATGTGCATTCACTTTCACTATTGTGTGAATTATTTAGCAGCCAGTGACCTTCCATTAAAATTATTGCTACCAATTGGACTCGGAATACTTAATGAGAACTATAAAAATGCAAGGTTTTTACCTGTGGTGCTATTTCGTCTACTTTTAATAGTATGAATTAGCTCCAAAATAACTCTATATTGAAATTAGTGTTTTAATTAGATTAAAAGGTGAAAAATTTGAGATGAAGTTCTGAACATTCCCAGTTTTTACTCAGAAGGTCAGCTAAGTCCAAAGTATTCTAAATGAAAAACAATAATTAAAAAATAAGTAAATGAATTTCACTGTGATGCCTCTTTTCTCAGTAGGCTTCTGCAGAAATTAGTAATATTTTTCTCCACTGAGCAGAAGTGATTAGAGAGTCATTCCCATTCTGCCTCTATAAAGCTACTTATCTGAACAAAAGTTTTCCATAAGGTAATGTAATCCACAAACAATAGTTGTAAATTCAGCAACTACTTCTGCCTAGGCGATTATGAATCAAGAATTCAATCCCTTTAGGTCTCTGCTATTTAGGACCTGGATATAAAACTAATAAAGACAGCCATGACATGCAGTGCAGCATTGGTGAGGCTGGAAGTATTTTAAACTGTGGAGCAAGTGTGATTTTATTAGGGTTTTTGTTGGAGAAACAGAATGTATAGGAGAGGGCTTTGGGAGCTTGAAGTGAAGGAGCTTTGATCATTGTTTCTGACTGTGAACTACAATGTAGTTACATGGAAACAAGTAAGAATATGAAGTTATGGATTTTGTTTGAGAAAAGGTTGTAGGGCCAGTGGACAAGGTGGAAAAGGATGGAAACATTCTGCATGCCAGGTGTCAGTGCCCATTAATAGCACTGCTGCAGCCACTGCTATAGGAGCTCCCGTGCTTCGCCTTTCTGTAACTGTGCTGCTCAAAACTACAGGTGCAATTCTGAGTTAGCATTACACCTGAATGGCAATTGTGTGCCTTCTGTACAATGTGCCTCCATGCACCATATGATACCTGTTCTAGGGAAGATTTATTGTCTCCTTTTTCACATCAGATCCAGTCATAAACTGAAAGGGTTTCTTTTTTTGGCACCATTACCTAGTGATGGACCTTCCATTGTAAACTTATGCATTTGTTTCCTCTTTCATTATTGGAAACTTGTCCCCACTAAACACTATTTGAAGATATTTCCTTATTCTTTCATTCTTTAATGAATTCTAATCTTTCCCATCAAAGGTTCTGCCATTGTATGTAGAGATTGTGAGCACTATGGAGGGGATGTGCATTGTGAGCACTATGGAGGATAAGGTATGCAGTATTTAGAAGAAACTCTAGAGAAATATTTAATTACTAGAACTTACAGAGCTGCCAATGACATCCATCAGGCTAGCTGCAAGGACAAAATCAATCATTATCAAAATCTTCATTTTGGAAGCTGTGAAGTAGAGGAACAAAGGAAACACTAGTTAACTTAAACATTAAAATTTACACTTGACATCTTAAATCTTATTAAAAATAGTCTATTTAACCTATAATTATTTTCTTGCAAATTGTAAATACAGTGCACATGCAGGATTCATTCCAAATGTCTAAAATAGTCTGATAAAATACAACTCCAAAAGCCAGTAAAATGATCATTTACTCTTTTAGGCCACTTTATATTAGAGCTCTCTGTGTATTTCAGGACAGTTATTCAAGATTAAAAGCACACATTTTATTTTCAAGACAAAAGAAGAAACATTTTAAGCAAGCTGAAAACAGAGAAATATTCCTTGTTGGTCTTTTAAATTTGTGAGAAAGATCCCCATCATATACAATTACATTCTGAATTGGGCTAGTTGTCCTTGATCTAAAGATTTGTGCAAATTTTGTGCACCAGGAGATGATCAAGATAATTTTACTGTCATAGAGTAATTTGGGGGAAAAATCCAACATAGTTATCAGCTTTTATTCTAATGGTGACAAGAATGGCATCTTTAAAATGATAACTATGGATACTTTGCACTTCATGACCCATAGCATTTTAAACTCCATTTTTTCATATGAAAATTATTTTATGGGCCAAACCAGTCACCACTGTATCTGACTGCCTTGCAAATGTTAGATGATAGAACTTCAAAATAATTTTGTAAGACAGATTTGTGCTTTTCACAGAGAAGAAAACAAGGCTGCCAATCAGTAAAATATTTACAAACATTATACATATTCTGAATTAATTCTGAATTAATTACTTAAACTTCTGCAAGCTATCAACTGAGGAATTTTTTTTTCTTTTGTAACTATGAATATTTTCATTTAGGATTGTTAACACCTAATTAAACCAGAATATGTGTCTACTCTGCTTTTCTTACCATGGAGTTAATAAGAAAAAGATCTCCATGATCATCAAGTTGAACCATTACTTAATATTGACAGGCCCACCACCAAAGCCTGTCCCTAAGCACCACATCCACATTTTTTGAATGCTTCCAGGGATGGTGACACATTTAAAGAATTTGTGGTTAGACAAAGTGTAAAACTTCTAATAGTGATTAATGACTCAATACCAGCATGTGTTTAATGAAAAAACAACTTTATGAAAATTTCCACTCATGTTTCTACAGGAATTAATATAAAATATGAGTGGAACTTTGGCAGACTGTGCTTTTTACAGTACAAAGATAAGCAAGGTGCTTAAGAGAAGTATGTTTATAAGTTTGTGCAAAATTGGACAAGTCCAACTGTATTTTCACCAATATCTGAAAACTTCATGCAAAACTAGAAATTACAACCCAAACAAATCTCAGATTTCAACACTTACCTATAAAATACTTAGGATGCTTTTTTAAAATTACAGCTAGTAAAATTACATTAGTAGTTATAGATATTACAGTCGCTTCTGTTTTGAAAGCAGCTGTTGCCATCTGTTGGGATGACACTGGCTGTGATAGGAGTGACCAGAGTACATTAGCTATCTGGACAGCCTGCAAATGATCTGTCTCTGCTAACTGCTAGCCTGAATCCTCGCATATTTTAAATATGTTTTCTAAGAGAGAAGGGACTCTATTTTCTTCACTGAAAGATTCATATTTCATATACTCTACTTCATCCCTGTTATTTTAATGATGAAACCACAGTATGTTCCCTCACATTAGTGTTAGTATTTGAACTGTTGTATCATGATTTCACTGACTGTGAATGCCTGAATACCACAATCAACCTTAAAATAAACCCCAATCTTAAATGGATTACACAACTTTACAACAGTATTATTTTTTAGAAAAGACTATCAAGTAAATCTTGGATACTGTTCAGAGAAATTTATGTGAGTAAAAAAAAAAAAAATAGAACACAGTGAGGCTCAATCAAGGCAGGTAAGTCCCTTACAGCATGTATGAGCTGCTATGAGCAAGCTGCACAAAAAGAATGAATACCTGAGGAGTGTAGAGTGTGTGCAGTTGATTTAGTTTATCTTCAGATGAAGTCACCTTTCTATTTAGGGATGCCTCTTTCAATAGAATGTTCCTCTTGTGGGAAACTTCATAAGGGCTGCACTTGGGAGACAGCATGTCAGCTTTAGTGCTGAACTAAAACATGCTCAAAAGACATAGCAAAATATAATCATAGTCTCATAATTTTCTAAATTTGACAATTTAAATAAATTGGTGAAGATATTTTAATCCTGGAGTTTCATTTTTAAGAAAGAAAACTGGATAATAAGCTCAAGATGGAGTATTGACCCTGTAGCCACTCACAATATAAGCTCACTATGAATGTAAGACAAAAGGCTTATAAAGAAGGAGAAACTGGGTTTCCATTTGGCAGATCTACCAGTCAGAAACAGGGAAGGCTGAAACAGAGAGGACACAGGGTAAAAAAACCCACAGAGGGACCTCTAGTAATTAGGGGAAACCAAAATCTTTATGCTTCTGTCCTCCAAAGAAAGGGAGAAGGTAAAAAAGACTAGGAAGAGACCTGAAAATTCAAGTTCTGAAAGGAAATGGGTGGCTTTAAAGCATTTCTCTGCTTCTGTCACGGCCCAGCAGGTAGACCTAGACAAGTCAGAGGACAATCAGCAGTGCTTGTTCTGGACCTCACACCTTTAAGCCAGATTCTCAGCAGGCATAAATTCCTGTAGTTCGTCTATCTCACAGTTGCAGTGACATGAGATTCACTGAGTGGTCAACTTTACAGTGACAAGAAAAGTGGTAAATAGGGTCAAGCCCCTTACACATTCAAAGCACTTTGACACACTAAATCATCAGGTTTGGACATGGAATTAATGTGGGTACTTTTTACTTAGTTACCCACATTTCTAAAAAAAAGTTTCAGTAGAGGTTGTGTTAGTAACAGTTCTCTGAAGGTGCACATCCACAGTATTCAGTAACAGGGAAAGCTAAAGTTCTGCTCAAGGGAAGCTTAACATCTTGCTCTAGGAAGACTCCTTTGAAAGTCAGTTTCTTAAACAAATTTCTTCAGTCCTTTAAATATTCACCCTTGTTATATAGCTTTTTGCTGACAGTACACAACTGAATAAAAACTTTACCTCAAAAAAACTGCAAAAAATTACAAATTTTAATCAGTCACAGATGAACCTCAAGAGTTAACAACTGTTGAGAGACTTCCAAGACTTGTTTTATAACACCTGTGTCGATTTAACAAAAAGGAAAAAAACCACCACAGATTTGTACAGGGGATATCCCTTTCCAGGAAAATCTTAATCTCAGACAGTACACATGTGGATTAATTATCACACACCATATGCTAGAGTGAGAAAAACTTGGTATTTTATTTTCAAGTTGAAACACAAGCCCTTAACAGTTAGCTGAAAAAAAAATCACTTTCTGTTTGAAACAATTTAAATTTAAGTGCAACTCTTGTGAAACCTTGAAATTTTATCCCTGGGGTTACTCATTTATTCCAATATTACACCTGGAATATGCATTGTACAGTTAGGCAGAAAATTTTTCCAAAGCTATGGAATCAAAATTCTAGAAAGATTTCTTTTTTTTTCTCTGTGCCTAGGCTTTCTTTAAAGGATACACACACAGTCAATCCCATATTCAAATTTCCCCTGAATATGATATTTTTTCCAAGACTTTAAATAAAAAATTACTGAATAGATTTGATGGCATTAAAGAAGTTCTGTACTATAAAAATTTTGAACCATTAGAATGTTTTTATGTTTTTTGAATTTAAGAGACAGCAAACTAGATGAAACACAGATGCCTGTTTCTTTCTGTTGGCACAGTGTCAATAAGACTTGCATTGCTAATAAATACAATAATAGTAAGAGAGAATCTGCTGAAAGGATAGAAAATAACTGGAAAGTTTTTTGTTTGCTTTCTTAAAATTAGAATTATTAAACTCATTCACAGATTGGGTTTTGTTTAAATTTGGCGGTGTTACAAAAATTGCCGTTTTCCTCATCTCAGTCATGATTTTATTTACTTTTAGGTTCTAAAAGCAGCCTTGTTTGTATAGCCCATAGTATTACAAATTTAGAAACTGCAGATTCAAATAGTGGGTTTATTAACTACCTAGAAATGCAGGAAAATAGCTAGATTCTGGTAAAACATTCATACATCATTATCATTATGCAGCAGTTATATGGCCTTCAAAAAACAAATTACTTTTAAACCATAACTATAGAAATTAGCCATACGTCTTCCTTCTTCCCTCATAGGTACCCTAAATGTTTACCTTTAACTTCTGGACAGAACCCAAAGTTGTTAAATCTTCTTAAACTGATGCAAGTAATTCCAGAGCCCTTCCCAAGCTGCGATTGTTTTTGCTATTAAATTCTGCAGAGTGGAGGCTTACATCTGCTATGAGTCACCGGGCTGGAATGCTGCTGAGAAGTTGCAGTTATCAAGACTAAATTGCAACATAAGAAGGAGATGATGGCAATTCTGTGCCTAACACAACACTTCTGAAACAAAAATAAACCAAAAATAACAAAGGATCATCTATTCCCTTTCACTGTTGTGGTTCAAGAAATTGCTCTCTGTATCATACTCAGCTTTGTACTCCAGTCCTTTTCATAGTCACAGACTAAATCTCTTAGGTTCCAGAGGTATTTAGAGAATGTAACAGACTCAATAGATTTAAGAAAAAAGCCAATAATCACTCAGACTAGAAGTTACATGTCCGAAGTGTAACAAAAAAAAGAAATATGCTAAATAAAACCTAACCCAAAGTAACAAACAAAGTACAGATAAAGCCGAAGGGAACGAGAAAAAAGTACCAAAAAAAACTTGTCTGATATATTTTTTTAATCAAGGCACTGGGAAGCTTGTCTCAGTGACTTTGTCAGACAAAATCATTTTCTAGACCAGTTTTTCAGAGCCAGATGAATACATCAAATAATGTTTTAAAATACAGTCTAAGTATTTGCCCTTCTTCTATGCTGGCTCTTCCCAAAGAATTCAATAAATGAGTATGCTTAAAGGAATGTGCTGGAAAAAAAAAAGTCTTAAGGAAATACTGAATAGCAATAAAATGAGATTTACATTCCACAATTTAATCCTAGAATGCCCTGGGTTGGAAGGGACCTTAAATGTTACCTAGTTCCAAACCTCCTGCTGTGGGCAGGGACAGATTGCTCAAAGCCCCATTTAGCCTGGCCTCAAACACTCCCACAGATGGGGCATCTACAATTTCTCTCTTCCACCACCCTCACAGTAAATAATTTCTTTTTAATATCTAATCAAAACCTATTCTCTCACAGTTTAAAGTCCTTCCCCCTTGTCCTGTCACTACATGCCCTTGTAAGTGGTCTCTCTCCACCCTTTTTCAGAATGACAGAATGTTCTTAGTTGGAAGGGACCCACACGGATCAAGTCCAGCTCTTAAGTGAATGGCCCATATGGGGAACAAACCTGCAACGTGGCTTTATTAGCACCCACCCTGAATCCAACTAAGCCAATCTCAGGGTCTTGCATTGCCCTTCATGTACCTCCTACTGAAGACTAATACTTGTTGCAAACGTCCTCAGAATAATTTCTGGTGCACTATTTGGAATCTGGTTGCCTGGCAGTATTTCTCTTTACTCTTACATTACACCTACTAATTAAATTCATATTATGAATTTCAAATCTTTATTAATTACTCCTGAGGAAGTTACAGTAAGAATCATTCAAAAATTCAAAATCATTGAGCAAATAATTTTTACTGAGAATCTTACTATGACTAATGACTGTTTCAAAGAGGGACATACCTGTTCATAGTCTGACTCCTAACCAATAGTTACTCAGTGGGTGCGCTCTGAATTTGCAAAGTGGAAAAAAGACATGGCATTTTACAGTTGGATTTTTAAACAATAAATAAATAAAATTAAATTAAGGAAATAAAATAACAATTTATTGAGGGTTATAAGGAGATTGACCATCACCTGAGGGCTTTAAACAAAGACTAGATGGCTAAAATATATGACTATGGTTCAGTCAAACAAGAATTATATATAGTGTCAAGTCAGAGATTTGCGTTATTCAAGAAGTCTATATGCTACCTCTCATCAGAATGGTTTTGTAAAAATAAACATGCTAAATACAATATTTTCAAAGAATATACAAATGGATGTCATCTAAGCACAAAAGGAAGAAAGAAATGTCTTTTCAGAACTGGCAAATGCTTGTGAGAGA
The DNA here is from genome assembly GCF_027887145.1 of Ammospiza caudacuta. NCBI lineage: Eukaryota > Metazoa > Chordata > Aves > Passeriformes > Passerellidae > Ammospiza > Ammospiza caudacuta. The sequence goes on along the minus strand of NC_080596.1, from coordinate 48,078,332 downwards.
CTGGAGGAGATGGTTGGCTTGAAACACTTCAGGCTCCTGTGTGGGGAAAGGGGCGGATGAAGTCTTGCCCTGGCAAGGCAACACTCTGCTCCACACCCCCCATCCCTGGGGCCTGTACCCCAGCCCCCACAGGGGCTGCCAAGCCCTGGCACACCCGAGGCCATGCTCCACACCCTGCCCCTGGAGCCCCTAAACCAGCTCCTGAGTGTGGATGCTTCATCCCTAGAAGTGTTCAAGAGCAGGCTGGGTGTGGCTTTGAGCAGCCTGGTCTGGAGGAAGGTACCCCTGCCTATGGGAGAGAGGTTGGAAATAAATGATCTAGAAGGTCCCTTCCAAGTGAAATCATTTAATGATTCCAAGATTGTAAAATCAGCAAATGAAAGATAATGTATTCGTAATGTGATTCTTTATCATTCAGAGTCAAAAGGAATTGCAAGCATACAATAAGCTTTAATAATACAAGGAACCGTAGATTCTTCCCTTCTGAGTTGTTACACAGATGTTAAAAGTGAGAAAAAAAAGTATACCTTTATAGATTATGTGTATGATTTTTATTCAGGAAAGTTTTAAATCACCTTCAGCTGTCGTTGTAGAAATATGGAAGGGTCAAAGATTGTAGAATCACAACGTGGTAACTGTATTTGTCAAAATGGACTTTTATTCTATCTGTTATAAATTAATTTGTTTATGCGCTTCTCTGCATTGTTTTCATTTGTGTAATGCTAAGGGCAAAACAGAGAATATGTAATGTATTTCATTCTAGGATTGGCTGAGACTATGTATTTGAAAATGTGCACCTACACTGTACATCCACCATAATGAAATGGTCTTTTACATATGCTAAACTGTTACAATAATAAATAGAAAATTTGAAATGGAATACAATAATTAGTTTCATAACTTAGATGCTAGGCATTTTTTCCTGAGGGGTAGAAGCAAGTAAAGAAACAAACAAACAACCCCAAAACCTATCCTGACCAGCTCTTATCAAAATCATGATATCTGAGTAAACTTAGCTTTGTGGGTTTTTGTCTGCAAAACCAGGACATTATGAAATAGTAACAATGTGGGTACTCCATACCAATATTTTGTTTCTGAAGTAGAACAAATCTTAAATAAAAGATAAGTCAAACTCAGCTTTATGACTAAAAACCTCTGCAGGTTAATGTTTTTAAAGGCAGCGTTCTTTCCAAGAGTGTATTTTTTATAAAAAAAAAAGCTTCACAATATTTTAAACTTTTTTGGTTTTTAGCATGTCGTCTTCAAAATGTTTGACACAATCCTAATGAAAAGGAGTGGTAGAAATAGGTTGCACCAAAACACAGCAATCCATCTATAAACTTATGAAGATTTTGTCATATTTATATATTCACCAAACATATTGCACATAGTGACTAGGGCCTATTACTGCAACCTGTATATGTGTTCTCTAAAGTATGTGATCTCTAAAAGTTACATAATCACATGATCAATTTGAAATATTACATCAATAAATGCAATTCCCTAATGAGACCAAGAGATAAGCAGAAAATAACTTCTTACCTATTCTGAAGAAACAGAATAAAGGCACCTTATTTCTTGATGTACGGATAAAATGTACAAAAATAAGTTCCAGTTTTAAAATAATTTACCTCATTTTTGTGCAGTGTTCTTAGAAATAGGTGCATAATTCAGTGATTTCATAATCTGTTATTGCATATATATAATACAGAAGTCAGCAACATATCCTTATCATGAACAATAAGACCAGTAAATTCAATATATTTAGACATTATTTTATCACACACCAAATATGGGAAAAATCCCCAATTCTTATTAGAAATATAAAATAAGCAGCTCCTCCCATCTTTTTCAATAGGCAGTAGCAAAGACAGTGTAACTAGCATAGATACATAGGAACACCTCATGGAGTTGAAGACCTAGCAAACATCTAGGTCTGTACACATCTTTGCAGAATATAGAAAAAGCAGTGTACTCAGAGAAAGCCCAGAGTTATTCCAAAAAAAACCCCAAAAATCACAGCAAGTTTCATTGCTGGTGTTTGTCTTCTATTCATCACCCTCAAAATATTAACAAATATCAATTTAACTATGTTAAATGTTCATGTGAGGAAATGTATCTGGCAAAGTGACCTGCTCAAGATCTTAGTGTGAGTGCCAAAAAAAGAACATGGCCCATAATCTTCTGCCTTATTTAGAAGAACAGCTTACATATCCTGCCTTCTCCTGCCTTCTTTACACAGGAAGCTTCCTGCTGGCCTCAGTTTTCCTTTTGCCCTCTTCAAAAACATCCTTCTCCTATATGCTACTTGTTGAAAAGTATGCAATGTCTTTGGAAAGCTACACCAACTAATCTCTCTTCCTTGGTATTGATCAATTTAGTTCTGTTGTCCATCTGTAATCAACAGTACAACTGGAATCACATAGCACCAAATCTCTACCACTAGAAAAAGAAAGGAACCAGGAAAGTAATTAAATTACTAATGTGACAGAAAGATTTAGATTAGAAAGCTATTTAAAACCTTTCAAAATTACTCTAGTTTAAATCCTTGCATATATATTGGCATGTGTGAATATAGTCATTGGACATGGAAGGCCATCATACTTGGTTATTTCTATACTTGCAAAACCAGTAGCACAAAGGCAAGTATGTATTTCAAGAGCATTATTGCCATAGGATAAAATGCAGAACATCATAAAATGAATCAACTCTGTGTAGCTACAGTGGAACTCCTTATAAAAGCTTTTTTTATTAGAAGTCAGCACAATGGATTATGAACAAAAGGCCACATAATTTTTAGGATTTTTTTTCTTTTTGTGGATTGGATGTTCACTTGTAAACTGCTTAGTGGCTGTAAAATGTCCCACAACTTCAGCAGATTTCTTCCCATTTAAAGAAATATAAACACATATGAAAAAAAATATTAGGTGGCTTCGAAGAATTCAGTGTAGCATTTATAGACTAACTATTTTAATGCTGGTAAGTCTTCAACATAACTGAAGCCATACAGTGTAGGGAAAGCACTTATGAATACACAGGAGTGACTGATATCAGGTACATTGCAGATTGCCAGCTGCAAAGCAAAAAGAATAGGAAAAATCAACAACCTTTTCCTCTTAGAATTTGCAAATGAAAATTCTTGGTTCTGAGCATTTCTCTGTGTGTGGTGGGGTCACTTCTTTCATATTCTTATTCTTTGAATCAAATCAGAGCTAAAAATTTATGTGGTATTCTTAAGCTGTATCATAATTTTATCTTTTTCCTGCTCACTTTTTAATTTACTTGTTTGTTCAGTGTAGCACATATTTATGTTACAACTCCAGAAATCAAAATAATGTGGAAGTAGCTAGGCAATGTCATTGTATAAAACAACCACCCAAGATATTGTGAATTAAAGGTTGTTCCTACTCACTTTTCTGAAGAACCTGCAGATACCTCTGGTTAAGTCAAATATGTAATTTCAGAGCAACAGAAGTATTCTGTTTCTTCTTGGATTATCTTTGTTGGCCAAGGAATGAATTGAAGATGAGAATGGAGTACAAATAGGAAAAAAAAAGATGAGAGTACGTAATTAAGAGTACAATGTATCAAATATAATGTTGAATTAAACAACATAGACAGACATATGGATTAAATCCCATATTTGTATGGTGCTTGTAAAATTTTATTTAATTTCTAAAGAGTGAAATAATACTCATAACCTTGCCAACTTCTGTGCTATACAGACCTTTTTAAAATAGTTTTAAAAATAGATTTCAAAGGAGTCTGACTTCAAAGAGGACAATGAGAAAAATATTAGGGATTCTAGGCAGGGCAGCATTGGTGATCCCGGTGTGTGCTAGTTGTATTAAATAAGTGCATTTAATAAAACAAACATGGTTATGTCTTGTGGGTCCATCCATCACTTTATCCCTTGGTCTGACTCCAGTCACTAATATTTTACTAGAATACCTGGAGTGCATACAGCAGCAAATGTTACAGATTGGTGAGGTAATGGCAGTACCAAGAGGATTACCTTCTGCATCCTTAAGGATGTGGAAAATGTTTACTATGGGGATCCTGTCCATTCTCCATCTGAGATATTTCCTGGTCTCTGACTAAGTTAGCTAATAACTATCTTCCAATAATTCCTCTTTCCTTTATTGTTTCTGATGACTGTTTTGCTTGAGTGGATCATCAAAAATTTTGTCCTAGTTTGTTCACTAGTATTAAATTGGTGAATCCTGACAAGCCTAAAGCTTGCCTTTGTGGTCTTAAATTCTTGTGTCTCTTCCCTTACACCTGCTTAGATTGTTATCAGATCTCATAGGGAGAAGTGGACACTTCATCTGCCTAGATAAATCAACTTGAAACTCTTTGCCTTCAAAGATCTTTCCAATCTAAAGTTATGCAAACATAACAAAGAAAGAAAAACGCATTTAGTATAGTAGCTTGGTAGTCAGGGTGTAACCATATTATGGCAGGCTGGTAATTTTTGGACAGTTTAAATTTTGCAGCAAAAACCTCTTTGTCATAATATCAGGGAAAAAAATGGACAACTGCTGCTTGAATCAAATGCTCAATTAATTACTGTTTTAATTAATTACTGTTTTACTGTATATCTGTTTTAGGGGGTTTCAAAATCTCTCTTCCCAGATGCTTCTCACATCTCCTCTGTCTCAATAAAACATTAATCCTTCACTTCTTCTTGCCTCCAGCCCTTACATGCCTGTATTTTGTTTTCTTTCCTTCATCTTAGAATGATAAAGTGAAATTAACAAGATACAGCCAAAAGTTGTGTAAGAAAAATATAATTATGTCTCTGACATGGCTTTCAATCCTAATTAAATTGGGCTTTCTCAAAGATAATCCATTCAGTTTCTGTGAGGATGCACTCATTAGCATGTTGCTGGGGGAAGTCCTTATAATAGAGATCTTTGTAGGGGGGGTTTAGTTGCTGTCTGTTTAGAGGCTCATTAGCATTGATATAGGATTTCCCTCCTCCTCTCCCCCCCAAATATTTATTTTATTTAATTAAAAAGACATTCTTTAAGCCATATGAGTTTTGCCTCATAATCATTCCCAAAGCCTGAGATGTTATTTTACAACAGTAGTGGAGAACCACCTACTGGAAATCATGCATCTTGCAGTGCAGTCCATGATTCCTTCGTGCCTGTTGTACCTTTTCAAATTCTCTGTCCCAAATGAAAATGGCTCTGAGGAGCCATTTCTAAAATAAACAAACAAAAAGAAAAGAAAACACATGAACAAGTTTGCAGCCAATTCCAGAATAGGGGCAGAAAATAAGAAGAGAAAAATCATCCTCCAAATGACAAGCAGGAATCAGAGTAATGATGCTGTAAGCTCATACTGTGCAAAGGAAAGCACACAGTTATGACATATAAGGGACTACACTAAAATACTAAAATACTCCATTGTTACTGAAACATACTACAGTCAATTTGATTTTTTCCCCTTAAAAAAGTATTACATTTTTTATGCAAGTTTGTTTGGTTGGGTTTTTTTTCTGCAGGAAACAATAGGAATGAAGGAGCTGTATTTTAAGAATAAGGCACAGCGAAAAAAATAAATTGTAGTGAGTGTACCAAGGGCAGTATTTTCTCTTAATACCTGCCATGCTGTGGGAGATTTGTCACTGAGACAACAGAAAGCATCTTGTCAACAGCAACACTGCCAATATTGTGATGACTATCCAGACATGATACCTGAGTTCAGAAAAATAGGACAGTAGTTAAAAGTATAATAAAAATGCCAATAAACTGACTTCTTTATTAGCTGTAGAATTGCAGTAGAGATTGATAATATATATTCATCACACAGAGAGCTTCCTTTAAACTGTTGTAGATTGTTTTAAAAGTAATTTCATTAGTGGCTATACAGTCAAGTAGTTTGTGATAGAAATGGGAGAAAGATTCTGCTCTAATAGGCAATCTTACACTCACCTCTTTCACTCACTCAGTATTATCCAGAACTTTGGTATGGGGGAATGTGCTGGAGATAACAAAATTACTTTTATTGAAACATCTTTATTTTGACTCTTTTCCAGTTATTTAGTTCCTTTTCTAGATTACAGACAGATTAATGGATCATTGAAAAGGATTCATGTATCTTTTTTTTCTTTAGCAAAATACATTACTATAAGTCCTAATATGGGAGAGATGAAGACTAACTTCTTTCCATGTTGCGCCAGTAGTAGGTTTCTCTAACAAGATCAATTATGAAGCCTATGTGAATGCTAAATGCTTTTGCTTTAGAAACTCATTGTAATGGAAATGCTGAAAATGCTGGGGGTTTTGACAAAGAATCATCCCCCCTAAATGAAAGTCACATTTAAGATATAGCTTCACTGAAATAGAAATCCTGAGTGTGTTATCCAAGCCAAGTCCCCTGAAGGACTAACTGCTTCCCTGTGAGGGGAAGGAGAGGGCCAGGCACTGACCTCTCCCCTGTGGTGACAGGGACAGGGCCTGAAGCTGCATCAGGGCAGGTTTAGGTTGGATATTAGGAAAAGTGTTTTATCCAGAGGGTGGTTGGAACAGGCTCCCAGGGAAGTGGTCACAGCACCAAGCCTGACAGAGCTCAAGAAGCGTTTGGAAAACACTCTCGGACACAGGGTGCGACTCTTGGGGTGTCCTGTGCAGGGGAAGAGCTGGATCTTAAAGAGTCGCTTCCTACTCAGCATATTCTGTGATTCTCTTTAACTTCAGTTAAATATCAAGCACAGCGCACAGGCTTTTATGCACAGCTATAGTTCTTTAAATGCCAAACCCTCTAGTTAAATTTTACCCCCCCAAAGTAAAGTATAAAGAACCTGGATGCGTGAACTCCATCTATCTGCCACAAATTAAGGAGCAAAACACACCATGGGTTGACAGGAACAGAGCAGTCGAAACTGCTCCAAACGAGGGCAAGACTGATCCTCGTCCACGCTTAGGATTTCGACATGATTTTACTTGTCTTCCAATCAGGCAAAAGCATTTATAGCATCGCCATTTTCGTATTTTATTTTGTAAGAAAAACACGCTCAGCGATTCCCCGCCGGCCGCACAACAGCGCTAGACGCGCCCCAGTCCTGCCATGGGGCGGGGCCGTGCCCTGAGTGGAAAACTACCGCTCCCAGGAGGCACCGCCGCGGGTCCTGGGGCGCCGCGCCCCCCGCACAATGCACCTTGGGAGTTGGAGTTTCTTCGCCCACCGCTCTTCTCCCGACGGCCCCGGCGGTTGCGCGGGGGATCCTTGGGCGCTCCGCGGTGTGGGTCGGGCGGGGCGCGCGCAGTGCGGAAGGGCATGGGCGGGCGGAGGTTACCAGGTAACGGTGAGTGTCTGTCTGTCTGTCTGTGTCTGTATCCCTCCGCCTGGAACCGCCCCCCGCGCCCCCGGCGGAGTGGCGGCCAAGATGGCGGCGGTGGCTGAGGCAGGAGCGTCGTGAGCGCCTCCGCCAGCCCGGTCCCGCCGCATCGGGCGAAGCGAGGCCGCGCCGCTCCTCCGCCGCCCGAAGGCGAAACGTTCGGCCGGGCAGCCCGGGCCCCGCGAGTGGCGGCCGGCGGTGGAGGAGGAGCCAGGCCGGGTGACCTCCCCTCCGGCGCGGGGTGAGCCGCCTTCTCCTGCCCCTGGCGCGGCGCGCTGCCCCTTCCCCGTCCCTTTCTCCTGCTGGCGGCGGGGCCACGCTGGTGCGGTGGGGCAGGGCGGCGGCCCGCCGGGGTCGGGGCTCGGGGCAGGCAGTGGGCTCGGAGGCAGGTGCGGGGCGGCGGGGAAACCGTGCGGGAGCGGCGGGCTGTACGGGCCGCGCCCCTCGCACAGGGCAGGGCGCGTTATCCCCTCTCCAAGGAGACGCCGCCGCGTTCGCGGCAGCGGAGGCGCCTTGAGCAGAGCCCGCCTACCCACGCAGCCCGCGGCGCCCGGGCTTTGGCGCCGGGAAGGAGCGGGATCTCTGCCCGCCGCCCCCGGGCCGGGAGCGCCTGGCCCGCCTCAGGCAGTGAGCGGTGCGGCCGGCAGAGCCGCCGGGCCGTCGCTCGCTCCGGAGCCGGCCCCGCTGGCGGCGACGAGACCCGGCGGGCCTGCGCTCGGCGCCTGCCGTTGGCATCGCAGCGGGTCGGGACGGCGGAGCCCGCGGGCGCTGCGGAGGCCCCGGCGCTGGAAGCTGTGAGTGCCGGACACACCGCCCATAGCCGGGGTGTGTGAGTGTGCGGCTCCTGTGAGCGCTGGCCGCTGCGGCAGGAGAGGATTTGCTCTGCTGACTGCTCCTGTGTGATGATACTGTTTGGTTTGCTTTTAAGGAGTTAATGCCCAGTGAGGAGTGCACGTCTTAAAAAGCTAAACTTAAAAGGAAGTATTAGGCCCCTTTTCAGCCTTTATGCTGCTCTGATGGTTTTTTGTGACTTTCTGTTTTCCGTTTAATTTTTTTTGATTGTCAGAAGTTTCCTCTCTGCAGTATTAGGTGCTCTAGAGAGCTCCTGCATTCACATGAATGCTACGGGAAAAAATTCTCAAGAGCATCTTTACTGTAGAAAAAGCCTTTTGAAGTACATACCTTTGTATTGCTTGTGCGTTAAGTAGTGTCTCTTCTGTGCAATATTCACCTTGCCGATACATGTGCGGAATATTTTGACTCTTGTCTTACGTGTTTTGCCTATAATTCTGCATGTTATCTGAGGTTATAATTTTTCTAGAAGGTATAGTTGAAAGTCGTATTTTTTTCTCAAGTCCCTGTTAAATGTTGTAAGGCAGTAGGCATATGCTCAAAAGGTTTTGTACAGATCCTATGACTTGCAAGAACCTGAAATTAGGAATTGGTTGCTGTAGGTAGATAGTGGGAAGATAGCAAAGTTTTTAGAAGAGGATTTTTTGTAGAAATGGCTGGTAAAATGAAAACAAATTAAAATGTATATTGGTAAAATGTGTATGTGGAGGTGGAATGAACAGCTTCATATGAAAGAAACTAGAACCTAGCTGAACCTCTCTGTGTTTTTCAGCTGAGTTAAAGAGGTAATAGACCATCAGAGCTCTCTGATCTTAAACTTACTTGATTACAGTTCATTTGGAGGTGCCAAAGACTATAATAGGAATATTTAGCAACTTTCTTTTTGGTACGGGGATGGTTCTGATGGAACACTTTAAAATCCACTTGCTGGAAATAATGAAGATAATGTAGTTTTTGAGCCGTGTTTGTCAGGGCATGTTGATGTATGCTGGGTCTCCTTGCTTGAGAGTCCTGTAATTCACAATATTCCAGAGTCCTGTAATTCACAATATTCCATCTGGGGCTGTGAAATTACTTCGGAGGAAATGGAGTCTCCTGCAGCAAAGACAGTTGAGAACAGGTTTTGTGAAAGTTTTAGAAGAAATAAATGTGAGTAGTTACTTGTATTATGTAGAGATGAATACTGCCACTTCTTCTTAGAGTGGAAGATAGGGAAAAACTACTTTTGCTATGGTTTTAGTAGAATTATATAACGTGATGATGAGGAAACAGCTTAGAGAATTGGACTGTAAACCCAGATGGCCTCTAATCTTCCTCATAATGCTCAGTGACATAGGTCAGGATACAGTGTCTGTTGAAATGTTGGGTCTTACACATCTGCAAAGCTGAGCAGTTTGTCTGTAACTGGAGATAGTTCATTAAAATCATGGCTGCTTCTGAGCTCATAACTATGCATTTGCTTTGGATGCTTGTAAGTTTTAGCATGAGCTTCCCTGTGAACTTTTCTAGGATGTACCCTCTGGTTGCATGGCCTAGTGAGCACCTCTGTTGGGATGAAGAAGGGAGTGTGAGTCCTTGTGCAGGGACAGTAGGGCAGAGGCCCCTGCACCTGTTCTGTGTGTGTTGTGGTTGAGAGATGCAGAAGAGGAATGACTCCAAGCTGTTCCCATGACCTAGGCTGGCACGCTGCCCAGTGGAGATGTGGTTATGGTGTGAGGAGCATGCCTGCTAGATCCCATTTCCTTTGTGACTTAGTAATTGGCTGTGTTTGCATGGGAATACTGCCTGGTGAGTGTGCCTCTGGAGAGGGCTGTACTCTGTAAGTTTGATTGAATCCTATACCTAAGCAAGATAGGTGTACTAGGACAGCTTTTAAATTTAGTTCAAGATTTCTGTTTTCCTTTCTGGAACTGATATTAAAAAAAAAAACAACAAACTTCTTAAATACTTTGTATTCTTTAGTTTTGGGTGATTTCTTCACCTGCACTCTATGAAAATTAGTAGATAGTTGCAGTAAAATGTTGAGAAAGTGGTTCCTATCAACTTCTATATTTATATTTTTTCAGTTAAGCTTGGGGTTACGTCCTGACATAGTGGTGGAAACGAGCTGGAAAAAGTAAATCTCTGCAAGACTGCTTTTCTTCTGCATCTGTTACAGTTCTTAGTTAAATTTTGTACATTTCTGCAGTGCAATTGTGCCAGCAGCACTTAGCAAATATAGTTAGTTACATATTCTTCACCTTTTGGAACAGACTAATCTAATTGTACTCTCATAAAGGAATACTTTCCTGATCTTTCATCTTTAACAATTTTTTTTAGTTCTAATGTCAAAACAAGAAGTGAAAATGAAAACTTCAAACATTTAAGTTACTTTATATTGCACAGAGTGACCCTGATGGAGAGCAGCGAAGCTCTATGAAACTCATGGTTTTGTTTGGTTTTGGTAGAATCTGTAATGTTAGTGGCAGGTCATTCACTGCCTACATAGCTTAATGTGTGGTAATGAAAGTAAAAATCCTTTTACTGATGTCTGTCTTCCATGTATTTTTGCAGGTGTGTCATTCAGTATTCTGTTTTCAGTATCTCAGTATTAAAATGGATGTGAAAGTTTGACATTCTGGGTCTCCAGAGTCACTTACTGTATCAAACAGACATTGCCCTGGGCCTGGAAGTGTAGGCTGTATGAATTACAAAGCAGCCTTTCTGAGCACTGTACAGTTTGTGTTAAAGTAAGGACAATTTAAACCCTCAGAAAACCCCCAAATCTTTCTTTCATGGATCAGAGGTTAAAAAGCCCTGAATTCACAACTACTATTCCTTTATTTTTTTAATGCCAGTTTCTGTGTTCTTCTCATTGATACATTTCTAGTAACAGAGCGTAGTAATGGGGAGTTTAGTTTCCTAAACAGCTTTTTGTTTTTATCATATAATGAATATGTAGTTGTCTTCTCAGATCATGAATAATGAAAATTTTCTATGTAAACTGATTTTAATACAGCACATTTCTTTCAACTCCTTATAGATTGCTTTTACTGATCACTTGTCATGGCAGCAGGAGGTGGTCCCTTTGAAGAAGGCATGAATGACCAGGGCTTGCCCAGCTGGAGCAGTGAGAGCCTTGACGACCGGCTGAACAACACGGTAAAATTCTTCTTTTCTTTTTGTTGCCATTTGGTGCTGGACATTATAATTACCAGCTAGATTCTCTTAGTGGCAGGAAACGATGCAAACCCCAAAGCCTCATCATGCATGGCTTTGCATCCAGTGCAGCTTTACCTGGAAAACCTGAGGTACATGTAAGGAAGCTGTGGGTATAATTCAGAGATTGTGAGGTCTAAGGGGTATTTGTGGCAAGCGTTTGGGGTAAATAAAGTAGCTGGACACAAAGGCATTGTAGGTGACAGGAAAGTGAAAGCTATTTAAAGTAGCTTTCACTAAGCGTTTAAAATGTTCTGAACTCCTGAAAGTTCAAAACTCCCAGCAAAGAAGAAAAATACAACTTGAGCTTCATTTGAAGTTAATTTAATGCATTTAGGATGAAATGGATTTAAAATTTCCTGATACGCTATTTTTAATTATGCAGTGGAGAAAATTTTATTTTGTAAAATGACGTTTGCTCTAGAAAACTTAGTGCTTACTATTTGGCTTGCTATTTTTACTTCTTTGTAATGTGACTTGCTATTTTTACTTCTAAAATGGAAGTAAACTCTATCACAGAATGCAAACATTTGCTTTTTGTCTGGGTGGATAACAAGTACTATTTTTTGTCTCTCTCCTACCCCTTAAGGACTGGGGAGGTCAACAGAAGAAAGCAAACAGATCTTCAGAGAAAAACAAGAAAAAGCTTAGTGGGGAAGGTGAAACAAGACTTACTAATGACATATCTCCAGAATCTTCCCCTGGAATGGAGCGACGGAAGACCAGAACTCACAGCTTTCCTCATGCTCGATACATGACTCAGATGTCTGTTCCAGAGCAGGCTGAACTAGAAAGGCTTAAACAAAGAATAAACTTCAGTGATCTGGATCAGGTTTGTGTGAATACTGGCTCCCACTAAAATGTGACTCCAAAATGTATTCAGTTATTGCTTAATAAAGTGACAGATGAGTACAGAATCCTTTCATAAGTGATCAAGGTAAAAAAAAACCAAACCTATAGGCGCCATGACAACCAAATCAAAATTTTGGTTTTGAACTTCAGGAAATACGAGAAAGTTCAGGACTATGGCTTTCCTCTGTTTGTGTGATAGCTGTCTTCACTTTCTTGCTCTCAGCCATTATAAAATTCATGTGTCCTCAGAGCAGTATTTCTTACTCATCATATTTGTATGCTACCTGAAAATAGCTGTTACTTTATTTTGAAAATCTGTTCTCAAACTGCCAGTTTGTGATCCTGAACATTGTTACCCTTGTGGATTAAGCAGAGGAGTATCATTAAAAACTGCTCCTCAGTAGAACAGAGAATTTTATGGCACAAATTCTTGAACCAAAACTACTTTTTTGGAAATACAGCACATTCATCCTTCCCTTTTCCAAAGCTAAGGAAGAATATGAGGGATTGAGTCTTTTGGAACAAGGCATAAATTTGTGCTAACAATTTCAGAACAGAGGCTAGTTCATCATTACCAAAGGCTGTTGCTAACTTCTTTGGTTATGATGGTTCTTTCAAGTGTGATTTATTGTGTTGATTTACAGTTTAAAGGCTGGGCAAAACTTCCTGCTCAAATGTATGTTATGGCAACATGTTGCTATTCACAAGGTTTTAAAGAAAAGCTGAAGTTTTGAGGTATTATGTTCTGCACAGGAATATGTTACTCTTTTATTACTATTCTCTTCTCAAATGTACCTGGAGAAGTGGACTGCCTTTTGCTGCAGTAAAGATCGAGTTCACAGCAAAAATGAGGAACTAAATGCTGAGAAACTACCAAATGTTTTTGGTTCTCATTCTTCTGGGAGGATGGATTTGCTTTCTGAAGACTTTATGACAAAAAATTATTGGCACTGTCTTCAGCTAACTTTTGGCCAGTTGGTGACTGATTAGGTAACTTTAAAATCAGTCAAATAATACTGTAGGAATAGTAATACAAGCCGGGAAACGAAGCAGTGTTGAGAACATATTGGATGAAAAAATAAAGCATTTTTTTCTTACTTTTGTTTGTATATAGAGAAGCATTGGAAGTGATTCGCAAGGCAGGGCAACGGCTGCTAATAACAAACGTCAACTTAACGAGAACAAGAAACCATTCAACTTCCTGTCACTACAGATTAACACTAACAAAAGCAAAGATCCTGCCTCAGGTTCCCAAAAAAAGGAAGGTGGGGTACCAGCGCAATGTAAAGAGTTGTTTGGAGCTGCTCTAAGCAAGGATTTCTTGCAAAATTGTCAAGCATCTGCTCAAGAAGATGGAAGGGGAGAGCAAACGATGGATAGTAGCCAGGTATTTACACAGCCAATAAAGTCTACAAAATATTGACTCTTAATCTTCAGTGCTGCTTTCTAAACTTCTTCAAAGTATAAATTCTTATTGGAAATATTTAACTTCTACTCTTCTAAAACGTGAAGAAAACATGAAACCAGACTTGATAATCTACTGTTCTTTAGAAATCTGCTTGTTGGTAACAGAAGTAATAATAATTTTCATTTTAGAGGTTGGTTCCCTTTTATGTGGTTCCAGAAAGTGCTCTCACAGTTGACTGTTTTCCTATATTGATGAGCTCAGTTGTGTTCTAGCCTGTGTTGACCAGAAGCCCTGTGCTTCAGCCTTGCGACTTCCCGCATGCATAAATCTGTCCTTTAAAGGCTGTTGACTTTTAACCACTTGTGGAAGAGCGCTCAGAGGAGTGAAAGTACTAACCTGTCTCCCTTTCATTACTCCTTTGCTGTTGCTATCACTGTCTTGTGCATTGAATACATTGCAGTTGTAGCTGAATGCATTCAGTAACTTCAGTGTCTTTGCAGATTGTGAGCAGACTAGTTCAAATTCGCGACTATATTGCTAAGGCCAGCTCCATGCGGGATGATCTTGTAGAGAAAAATGAGAGATCGGCCAATGTTGAGCGTTTATCGCACCTTATAGATGACCTTAAAGAGCAGGAGAAATCCTATCTGAAATTTTTGCAAAAGATGCTTGTAAGTTTGAGAACATAATATTTTTGTTTCTGCACTGTAAGCTTTTTTTAGGAGTTGACCGTTTATGTTTTGATGGTGCTACTGAGGGTGTTGATTTTGGTATGTAGTACCTTCCATAATTCATTTTTGCTGCCCCCTTATATAGCTTTTGATTTGTGCCAATGAAATATTTCAGGCTAGAGAAAATGAGGAGGATGATGTTCGGACTATAGATTCAGCTGTGGGATCTGGTTCTGTAGGTGAGAGCACATCGCTAAACATTGATGTGCAGTCTGAGGCTTCAGATACCACGGTAAGCTGCCTTTTAGCAATTAAGGTAGAAATTAGGGCTTTATTTTGGTTTTTTCATGGGTCTTATGATAGTGTCATAATCTGCAGTTCAATTTAAAAATAGTAAATCTCCAAGCATTCCATTCAGGAGGTGTCTATGCATGTGTGGAATTATTTTTTTAATATGAGAAAAAAGGAATGATTCTGTCACAACAGCAGTCTGAAGAATCTTTTAAATCTTTATTCTTTCCTCAAAGTACGATGAAGAGTTGAACGTGTACTTTGGCAGAGAACTCACTTGTTGTAGGAAGAAATACCTTTATATACAATTTTTCATCTCTGGGTTTGTTTCTTTTAGTGGGGAAAGTTTGGGTATTGGGTATGGGGGGATTTAGAAATGTATCATTAATGGGCCATTGTCCAAGCATTTATCTAGTGACAAGATAGAAGTATTGACCTAACACAGAAGTTTCTCTCATTTTTTGGGAAGATAGGCACCTCCTCAGAAAATGTGTTCTGAATTTAGTGCTGAGCTAAACAGTCCAATCTGCCTTTCTATTTATAAAAGCTTTTTTTTTAACGTGGTAAATATATCTTATAGTAGATACAAGGGCATTTTAATAGCTTAAGTTTTGTGTCTTCAATTCTGTTGCACTGAGGAAAAGTACCAGAGAGCAGGTACTCTTTTTGCCAGTTAGCACACTGAATCTCCTATGGATAAGGAGAATTTACTTGCTTGGAAATAAAACAGTTAAAACATTAAGAAGCTTTTGTAATTATTTTTAGCTTTATAAGAACCCTTTCTATGTCTGTAAGTAAATTTAATGATAGACATGGAAGATGCACTTTTAACTTTAAAAAAATTAAATTTGGAAAATGCAGAAAAAGACAGGTATGTTTTTTAAGAAGTGTCCATGTAAAATTGCAGTTGTCTCAATATTTGCAAAATTTTCGCTGATTTTTTTTGTTTGGCTCTTAATTTTGCATCTAAGCTCTCTTTACATGCAGCTTGAATGTTTTACATGCAGAGTGCATACTTCTGGTCATATAATGTTGATTGCTGTATGGAGCTTTATTGTTGTGCAAATTCTGAGAATGACTAAAATTGTCTTCACTCTTTAGTAGATGTTATTAGATAGTAGTTTTCATTATTTGACAAGATAAAGTGGGTAGGTTTGTAACTTAAAAATGTATGCTAAGTCGGAGTGCATTATCAAATTCTAACATACTGAACTATTCAATATAGGAGGTATCTTTTAGTTTGAGTTGTCGGCCCCGCATTGAGGACAAACTAGGGAATTCAACTGCACGAGAACAGGTTACAGACATTGATGTTACACCAAGCCCTAAAGGGAAAAGACAGAGAGCTGCTCTGAATGGCAGGGAAATCTGGCCTTGTGGGATTAATAGCCAGGATCATGGATTGCTTTCAAAGGTACACTTCAAAATGTTACTTTAGCCTCAAATAGGATTTATACAGGCTAGTCTTCCCCATCCCCCCACCTCCCTTATTAATTGCTTCAAATGTACTTGTTACTTACAGTGAATGTTCCCACTGGATTGCTTATCTGTATCCAGCTGTCTTTTCATTAATTGGTCTTCTTGGCCTCAAATATTTTTTTTTCTTTGAACAGAAATGTTTCACAGTTTTTTCTTCTGAATTGTTAGCATTGAAAGTTAGAATTGATGTAACTCTGTACAGCAGTTTTTATGATTTTATGTAGATCATCCTTCTAAGTTTTGTTGTTCCCTTCTTGGGAAAACATATTGAAAATGTGACTTTCAGACACTTGTCATGGTTACACCAATAGTCTGCCAATGCACATTTAAACTAATACCAAATACAGAAGACGAATTAGAAATTAATAGCCTTAACTTGTTCCACAAGTGTTTTTCTGTAGCTGTTGATACCAGTATTTAGTTGGAAGGAGGAAAACTTTCAAGATGTCTTGAAAACTTTCTAAAGCATCTCTTTTTACCCATTATGAGCTTGTTTATGTTGTTGTCCTTCCTGTAATTTAATTTTTAAAAAAATCTTTAATAATTTTTTTCCCCAAAAATAAAAGACTTAAATGTTTTGTCAAGCTTACTAGTCTAAATGTAGAACTAAGTTTGAAAATTTTGTTAAAAGCAGTTTTCATGAACTCAAGCAAATCTGGTACTTTAGATAAAGCCTGGATTATTTCATAGGTGAGTGAGGCTGAGCGTATACCCTTGTTCCCTTTCTTCCCCTTGTTCCTTCCTGTGCTGATTTCAGTGTGTGATCTGTTTGGACTCTACTCTGCTGTTTATATGAAAGGTGAGGGTTAAACAGCAATCATCAGTGTTAGTTGCACTGCATCTTTTACTGACACTTTGAGGAGTTTAGAATTCTGGATGTTTTCCGCTTTCTCTGCAGGAAAGTTGAGCATTCCTTAGTACCCAGAACTGGTTCATAAGGTGCCTGCTTCTAATCTGACATTTGATGCGGAATATTTGGACTGAATTTTCTACTTTACAAACTTAAAACTCTATGGATAGAAGATTATGCTTTCAATTTAGTGGTGTTCTTTGTAGATGCTTGTTATTTTCCATTATTTCATGTGCAAAGTGCCATAATGCAACTTCAGAGAGGATCAGGATATTAACTAATGTCTCATTAAAATACTTAATTTGAGTAAAAGTTTTGATGCAAATCTCCAGGTCCTAATTAGCATTGGATGAGGAAAATGTCTGAGTTTTAATATATTTTAACTGCTCAGCATGCTTTCATTCTTTCAGAACTATTTCAAAATATTGTTTGAAAACAATGCAGACAGAGTTCTATGCCTGTTTTTGTTATGAAATTGATTTACCCAAATCTGATGGTTTTTAGTATCAATGCCATAAATATAGCACACAGAACTAAACACATTATACGTTAGAAATGAAATAGTGCCCAAAACGTTATTCTGAAAATTTTAGAGATTTTAGGCCAGTAAATCAATTGATACCTTGTGTTTTATATAGCTCCATGATGCAATGCCTTACCTTGCTTACCTTCAGCAGTCTTAAGGTTAATACCCTCTGTTATGATTTAAAAGGCAGAGGCAGGCTTTGGTTAGTCTTTGGGTCACATTAGGGCAGCTGACTGGCTTTGTAAAGAAAAAGAAAACTTAAACCCTCTGGAGCTATAAACACCTTTTGGTGGTACAGGTTGCTTCCTGTTGGATGTCTGAGGTTTATCTTAAATAAAGAACTATCAGAAAGGTGGAGGTGTTTCATTTTGACTTTTTTCCATTAACCTGTTAATTTATATATAAGGCTGTTAATTTATATACAGATTGTTCTTGCTTTGGCACTTCTTTTACTGGTTCTCAACAGATAAATGGTTGTAGTTATGCTTATGTTGCTCCATCTCTTGCAGGCCAGAGATCCTCAACAGGAAGCTAAAGAAGAGTTAGAGAACTTGAAGAAACAGCATGATTTATTGAAAAGGATGCTACAACAGCAGGAGGAATTAAAGGCTCTTCAAGGAAGACAGGCAGCTCTTCTTGCTTTGCAGCATAAAGCAGAACAAGCCATTGCTGTCCTGGATGATTCTGGTATGTGGAATGATGGTGTCTCTTAGAGCATGTTAGCATGCTGACTGAATGATTAAAGCTGGAATTGTGAAATACACATTAAAAAGGCTTTTTTACTTCAAAGCCTCTGTTTCTGAAGAGTTGACAATGTAACATTATAAAATGACGTGTTATTTAAAAACCCAGCACTGATTACTGTGGCTTACCTGTAAAATCCTAAAATGAGTTTTTCTCCTAAGAATTGGTCTACTCAATGATAAGATTCAAATTCAACTTAAGGCAAAATAAATGTTTTTGAAATTTGAAAACAGTGAGACTTTACTAAGTGTGTAATGAAGTCATAATCCCTGGGGAAAAGAAGTAATATTTGTGTTTGACTTTCTTATGAGGTGTTGCTTTGTATTTGGGGGGGAAAATAGAATCATTTGGGTCTTTCAACTGCCACTTGCGTATTTAGTATTGTTTGAATATGAACTTTGAGGCAAAGGCAAAAAGCTTTTTTTTAAATTTATTTTTCTCATAAAGCTTCTTGAAGAACCTTCCAAGACACCATTTGCAGCTGTAAATATTGCAACTTACGCCAATATGAAAGCTTGGTGTACTGTTCATTTATTATTTTGAGAAAGTGAAATTACCTGCACTGTTGTTAGTTTAGCTATATTAAATAATTGCAGTTTTATTTCTAATAAGTTCTATCAGCCTTGGACTAATGGGTTGTTGTCATTTTGCTCTGACCTTTTTAGCAAAACACAGAGCAAAGCTGAAGTCGTTTTGTATGGTCCCTTACAAAGCAGCTCTGAGTTGTCTTGTTAGTATTTTTGTAGCATAAGTCATCTTTCAAGAATAAAGCTGGTGCAAAGGACACAAAATCAAAAATACATGCTGTATTTTTAGAGGGTCAGTATGTTGATCTCGCTAAACCACACATTTTTATTTAAATAGCCTTTATTTTATTTCTGTGGAAAAAATATTTATATTTTCCCCTTTTTCTGTATGCCCAGTTGTAACAGAAACTACAGGTAGTGTTTCAGGAGTGAGTCTTACATCAGAACTGAATGAAGAATTGAATGACTTAATTCAACGCTTTCACAACCAACTTCATGATTCTCAGGTTAGTCCTGAGATTTTACTGTATAGATTTTGCCATTATCAGTTTTTATTCTATTTAACAGTGCAGTTCAATGTTTGTCTTGCTCATCTGTGTGTATTTGCTACTGAAGTTATCAGAGTTCCCCCCAAACTTGAAAACTAGCAAACTTGAAAATTCCTAATGGTTATTAGCTGACGGATCTATGCTTTGTCTCATGGGTTTCCATTAAAGTCTAGAGAAGTAGTTTCTTTATTGCAATTTAATTATTAACTCACTATATTATTGGGATGGCATTAGAATGTTTTCAGTATATTTCCCTTTATAATATTCTTTGTTTTGGTGTTGATTCTGGTGTTGTGAATAGAAGGTCCATGAGAAAGCTTTTTGTTTCTTACAGTTTATTGACCTTTTTTGTGTTGTACTCTGAATAAAATGGAATTACTCTTTTTAGACACCGTCTGTGCCTGACAATAGAAGACAAGCAGAAAGCCTTTCACTTACCAGAGAGATTTCACAAAGCAGAAACTCTTCAATGTCTGAACACCAGTCAGATGAGAAGGCACAGCTTTTTAACAAGATGCGAATGTTGCAGGGTAAAAAGCAAAAGATGGACAAACTCCTAGGAGAACTTCATACACTTCGTGACCAACATCTAAACAACTCTTCCTGTAAGTCATTATAGGCAGAACTGTATTTTTTTCATCAATACCATGTTTTAAATGTGCATATTTTGTAACATGTTTGAGATTGCAGTTGGTCAGTGAAATGCTGGTGATAAAAACTGTGCTAGGGCACTATTAATATAAATGGTTTTTAATGCTGTATAAGTTTCTGTCTTAACAAAAAACTCTACAAGTAATGCTGGTAGTGTCTTAGCACTTAATGATGATGACTCTGTTAGCAATTTCGTTTATAACACTGAAGTTGACTAATGTGAGGATGTGATGTTTGTGTGTGACACTTCTGGCTTGTGAAAAAAAGAGCCACATGAACTTGAGCTTTGTGTTTTTATCACAGTATGTTTGCATTTGTGTACTTAGCACTTCATGTGTTGGTAGCTTTATGGCAATATGGCTGTGCTCTCTGTCAAAAGGCTTTCATGTGCTCTCATGGCAGGGGCTTCAATCACAGACCATTCTAGAGGGCCTTACCTGTCTGACTGGAGTAGAGCTTTGGCTTTTTCTTTTAATGGCTTTGTGCTCTGCTTATTCATGCAGACCTGTGCACTTGCTGCTCTTGCTCTCTGTTTCTAACAATGCATTTGTACTGGTGACATTTGTCCTGTGGCTGAAAACCTCTGAGGGGTGATCACAGCATATTCTGGTTAGCATTGAGAAATGAGGCCTTGAAGCATGCACTTGGAGAAGGACATGCTGATTTAATAGTTATGTTACTGTAGCCCAGTTTTTCTGTATGTATTTAGTGCATATAATATGAACGTATTTGGATATGATTTCATGTAGCCAGAAGAAGCAAACATCCAGTTTGTTGTACAGCAAATGGACAAAAGAACTTAGCAGAGGTGAAAAATTTGCTAGGATTTTTCTTTTGATCAAATTTCTAAAATGTTAAATTTTTGTTAAAAAGCAGTGTAGCCCTAAGTAAACCCTTGAAAAATTTCTATGGGCAGATTCACAGCATGAAAGTTTCTACTTCTCACATTTGATCAAGCTAAAAGGGAATAACTGAAATCTTGTTTACACAAGCCACCTTATTACTCACTGCCTGTTGACATTGTGTGCAATGAAACTTAAGAAAAAAAACTTTTGTTTTGCTAAGGAAAGAAGTTATTAACTGCTGTTTTGTTTATTGATAATATTTTCTGTTGTTATTTTAATATAATTCAGTTGAGCAGATTCGTTATTACGAATTGTTCACATAAGCTGTATTTCTTTTCTGTAGTTTTTCCTGCTTCAGGTTCTCCTCAAAGGAGTGTTGATCAAAGAAGTACAACTTCAGCTGCTTCTGGTCCTGTAGGCATAGTAACTGTTGTCAATGGTGAACCAAATAGTCTGGCATCTGCTCCCTATCCTCCTGATTCCCTGGTTTCTCAAAATGAGAGTGAAGAGGACGAAAATCTAAATCCAACAGAAAAGCTTCAGTAAAAGTTCTTTAATTTTTTTTCAGTGTTGCTTTAGTAGTTTGGAGTATTACTTTTTTAATAAGTTTTGTGTTGAGTAACTCTTTCCATTTTTTCCATTTTTTGATCTACCTAATTTAGTATTACAGATTACTTAGTAAACAATCTAATACAGTTAACTGAATCAGAGCTTCAAGTGTAAAGTTCTTGAAAACTGACAGTAACTTCTAAGAACTTTAGAGTATATATATTCTTTTTAACTCTACATTGATTAGCATAATACAGCAAAACAGATTAAATACTCTTTGTTTTCCTCCTCAGGAAGCTAAATGAGGTTCGTAAGAGACTGAATGAGTTACGTGAGTTAGTTCACTACTATGAGCAGACATCTGATATGATGACAGATGCTGTGAATGAAAACACTAAGGAGGAGGAAGAAACAGAAGAATCAGAAAGTGATTCTGAACATGAGCATCCACAGCCTGTTACAAATATTAGGTTGTTGTATTTTTTGTTATCCAAAGTCTTTGTAGCTGAGTTGTTGCTTTGGGAAACCTGCAATACTTTATTTGAGTCAACGGAAGTAACTTAAATCTGTGCTTATTACCTTAACAAAAGTACAGATTTTTTTAATTCGAGGTGACTGTTACACAGATCTTTAATAATTATCTAATCCTTGGTGTCTTATTTATTTAGATTAGCATGAACATTTAGAAAATCACTATAAGACTTCAAAAGTCTGAAATTCCTTTGGGTTTAAGTACTGAATTATGTGTATGGAATTTCACTAGAAGATTACAGTCTTAGACCAGAGAATTGGAGGAAAAAACCCTTCAGTTTACCTGTGTGCATTGAGGATCTTCACCTGGTAGAAATGAACAGTCACTCAGCTATGCATCATACAAAGCTTTTATAATGTAGACATATACCTGTAAGACCTAATGTATTGTTGCAGATATAGCAGGGGATAATTTAAAGCTGCTTTGATTACTTTTTTTTAAACAATCTGTTGGAGAGATGAATATGGAAAACCTCCCAGTGTCTGGATGGATTTTATATGGGGTTGGAGTTTGTTTGTTCATTTGGGGGTTTTGTTGGGTTTTTTTAGGAGGAGTGGTCAGAACACCTATTTATAAAAAAGATAGGTAGAAAAAGACTGAAGGAAAATTGTATCTATACCAGTTTTTAAAAAGTTAACATGAGTAATTTATTTCACCCTAGAAACCCTCAAGGAATCAGTAGTTGGAGTGAAATAAATAGCAACTCAAATGTACAGTGTGGAACTAATAACAGAGATGGAAGACATCTTAATACAGACTGTGAAATAAACAACAGATCTGCTGCTAATATAAGGACTCTAAAAATGTCTTCTGCTTTAGGTATGTTCTAAAATCTTCCAATAATTTTACTTCTTAGTGCAAATAACTCTGATAGCTGCATAGCATTTGGGAGACCCCTGTTTGATGAGCAGAGTATTCAAGAGCCTTATCATTAAGCTAATATTTTTCTAATATCCAGTAATTACAGTGGACTTCAGAAGTTCAGTAATGTGTCTTTGGTATTGTTTTGTTTCCTCCTCTCCCTATTCCAGACTGTCATAATAGGGAGAATGATAAACACCTCGATCTACCCCAAGGTGAAGATGATGAAGTGGAAGAAGATCGAGTTAGTGAAGATTCCATGTCTAGTCACAGAAGCAGCCTGGGTGATGTGGCTGGAGATGCCGAGTTTGAGCAGAAGATCAATAGACTTATAGCTGCAAAACAGAAGCTTAGACAGTTACAAAACCTTGCTGCTATGGTGCAGGTATGTTATAAATATAAACTTGTGCACAAAAATTTAGCATTCATTGTTTCGTGTTATCTGTACCTTCTGATAGGGAAAAACTGCTGAATGGAACATTTAAAATGCTTATTTGTAGTCTAGGGAAAAAGAGATACAGTTGGATTTTTCTGATTTCAAAGGTGCCACTTCTGAGGTTCAATTCAGGGATTTTCTTGGAGGATGCCAGCCTAAGAAACAGTGGTCTTTAACTTTAGCACTGGATTACGAAATACAAACCAAGAAGTAGATCAGTATTATTTTTTTTAATATTATACATTTTTAAGATTATACAGAACATTCAACATGTTTACGTTTTTGAGCCCTAGATTTTATGACATTGTTCAATCAATGAGGAACATTTTTCATTAAAATATTTGGATGTTGCAATATGTTTGACTTGCAGTATTCTGGTTTGGAGGCAGTGGTTTTATTTATTTTAAGAATTTTGAGGGCAAGCTATAAGTTGGGAGTGTTTTTAATGTAGAATATCTCATGCTTATCTAGTGATGTTAGCAGCACAATGTCATGGATCTAATGTCCCTTCAGAATGCACACATTTGATCACCATCTGCTGTAATGTGTGCATACTGAATGCACAGAGGTGTATCAGAAATGAAAAGGCTTAACAGTTGGAACCTATGTTTGACAATAGCAACAGTATAAACACAATATTGTTATTTCAGTATCAAACTCCTGTATTATTTCTCAGCATCTAGATCAGTGTTGTTTTTTATCATCACTATAGAGATGCTAACTGTGCAGTGGTATGAATCAGAATTAGAGATGATTCAGCAGCTTTCTTGATGAGTAGCCTAATTAATGGCATATCTTCAATCATATTTGCAAGGCTTGTTATGTGTATGTAATCTCAAAGATACAGTAGGCCCGTGAACTGTGCCACTCTTGGTCACCAGTGGTCTCTCCTGTTCAGCAAAGTCTTTATGGAAAATTATTACATTGGAAAACCAAAGCAGCAGTGGGTACAGCTTTCATATTTTCAGTTTGAGAACTAAAAATACAGAAATTATGAAAAAAATAAAAGCAGAACAGAAAACCAGTAAGACTTTCTCCAAAGTATTTCAGATTTAGTTTTCAAGAGTAGTTATTTTTAATATTTAAGTTCACTGATCGCGGTAAATAGACAATGTTGTTCACCTCAGTCTCCTTCTGTTCCTCCTTATTCTTTCTTCATATGTTTGTATGTTTCTGTCCACTTAGTCACAGGCAAGTGTTTCATGCTTCAAGAATGAGACAAATTATTTACATTTAGAGTGGAAGTTTCAGTAGTTCAGGTTGAGCTAAATAACTTCAAATTCTCTCATTAACTCAATATATCTTCAAGTCATGATGCCATGGTGATAATGACTTCTCAGTTCTTGTGCTGAAGATAAAGCTCTTCAGACTGATTAGTTTTGAAAAAATCAAACCAGACAAACTTGACAAACTAGATATGTTACATTTTTTTTTTATCAACTTGAAAATAGTCTAACTGCCTTTCTGACATCCTTTTAGTGTGATGATCCAGAACCTCAAGGAGCAATTGCAAATGCATCTAATATTGGTGACTTGTTGGGTGAGGGGGAAGAGACAAAGCAACAGCCAAACAATGTCCGAGCAAGTTCCAACAAGTTAAAAAAAGATGTGCGACTGAATGAGAAAGCAAGGTAAGCCTTTGTCAGAGCATGGGAGAGCTGTGCTTTAGGCAACTTCTTGCCAAGTAACACGTGGGTAACTTATCTACACAGAGAGAAGTTCTATGAAGCTAAACTACAGCAGCAGCAACGGGAGCTTAAGCAGCTACAAGAAGAAAGAAGAAAGCTGTTTGAAATCCAGGAAAAAATTCAAGTGTTACAGAAAGCTTGTCCTGACCTTCAAGTAGGTAGAATGTATTTCTTTGCTGTCTTAAGGTGTTGAGCAAAGAAACAAAAAATACCTTGCTCACCCTTTTTTTGCCTATGAAAATTGGAAAAAACCTTAAATTGGTAATGCTTGTATACTGTAAGCAGGTGTTCTAGAGTTCTGCTTATGTCATTCACTTTTCAATGATTATAGTTCAGTGGTTAATTTCAGTGTGATTTGTCTTCAGAAGCCTTGAAAGTGTCTTCAAAGATAGAGAACCTTCTGTCTTATTTTTAGCCTGAAATTTGTCTGTCCATACTAGTCAGTCACTACTTCTTTACTTCTCTCAGTAGTCATTGGCTGATATTTTGGAGCGATGCTGTGTCTTGAATGCATGATCAACAATTCATTGCAATTTTACTTAACTCTACAGGCTTTATTGTTTTTCATGCTCTTCTTTCTGTGAAGTGAGCAGTAAATTATCAATACTGTGCATCTTGAACATTATATAATAATACATCAGTTTTGTTGATTGCTAGGTAACTTTTGAAATAAATGTTAAAAATTGATTTAAAAATCCTTTTCCTGGGATACTGACTTTCTAGCCTCATAAAGCCTTAACTGTGTTGGGTTTTAACTGCAGGTAAGTTTTAGAAAGCTCTTATATTCTTACATATTTTGCCATTTTGCTTTCTCTTTCAGTTGTCAGGTGGCCTGGGTAACTGCCCAGCAAATAGACAATCTTCACAAGCAACATCAACTCCAGCCATGACTGAGTGTAACACAGCTGGCAAGCCTTTATTTGAATGTGATGAATCATTACCAGTAGGCAATGAGGTATTCCATACTTGATATGCAGTGACTTTAAAAGGGTTGAGAGAGAAGTTACAGGTTGCTTGGACATATTTTAAGTGGCCTGGGGAGTGGAGTAGTAGCTATTTTAACAAAACATATATAACTCCTTTATTTTGTTTCTGGAAAAAAGGAAATACTGACTTGAACTGGCAAGACATTCTCCCCCAAATATAGCAATTGTTACTAAATATTAATGTGATAGTTGAATTACTTTTTAATTTTTACCATGAGAATTTGATATTATATACTGTAGATGGGTCATCTTTCGAGAAAATGGTGAAAGTATTTGTTGAAACTTGATTTATCTTTGTGTCTTTCTTCACCTTTCCCCCTGAAATTGTCTTTGATATTGATCTGGATATTACTTATTCTTTCCTGAAATTATGCTGGCATTATGTTCTAATTCTTCCATTTTACTGCAAGCAGTTATGGTCTGAGATGAGAAGACATGAGATTTTAAGAGAAGAATTGCGACAGAGAAGAAAGCAACTCGAAGCTTTAATGGCTGAAGATCAGAGAAGGAGAGAGCTTGCAGAAACAATATCTACTGTTGCTGCATCTGTTAAAAGTGAAGGGTCAGAAGCTCGGTGTACTCCACAGCAGAGCAGGACTGAGAAGTAAGAGCACGAGTTACTCTGTATTCATCAATGGGTGCTTCCATTGTTCAGTTAGGATGTCAGTGTTGGGGGCAGTTTCCTCTGTTCATCTGACCACTGAATGTGATAATTTAACAGAGCAGGAAATTAATTTCTTGGCTTGTGAAGTGACTGTTATTTAGCAACTTGCCAGTTTTATGGGTTTTCCCAGCATGTTAAGTCTCTTCTGTGCTACTAGTGGGGAAAAGAAACACCTAAGATGAAGAAATTGCATGGAAAATGCCAAATGATCAGAGTAGGTTTTTTTCATCTTTACCCATTTTATAGTAAAGTAATACAGCTCCAATACAGACAGTAATTTCATTTGTCTGTCCCAGTATTAGAAGCAGAATGCAGTTTGCATTGGTGAGAATCACAGAATCAACTGGGTTGGAAAAGACCTTGAAGATTGAGTCCAACCTGTGGCCTGAAACCATCTTGCTGATGAGACCATGGCACTGAGTGCCACATCCAGTCTTTTCCTTAAATGCCACCAGGGACTCCACCATGTCCCTGTACAGCCCATTCCAATGCCCAGTCAATCACTAATGTCCAGCCTAAATCCCCCTGACTCAGCTTAAGATTGTCTTCATGTCCTGTCACTGATTGCCTTGGAGACGAGGCTGACTCCCCATCTGGCTACACCTTCCTTCCAGGCAGTTGCAGAGAGCAATATGGTCTCCCCTAAAACTCCTCCAGGCTTAACAACCCCAGCTCCCTCAGCCACTTCTCATAGCACTTGTGTTCCAGTCTCTCCACTAGCCTTGTTGCCCTTCTCTGGATATGGTCCAGCATCCCAAAGTCCTTCCTAAATTGCAGGACCCAGAACAGGACACAGCACTCAAGGTGTGGCTTAACCTGTGCCAATTGCAGGGGAAGAATGGCCTCACTGGTCTCACTGGCCACACTATTCCTGATAGAGGCAAGGTTGCCAATGGCCTTCTTGGCCATGTGGGCACACTACTGGCTCATCTTCAGAACAGTTCAGTTCTTTTTGGTGCAACTTGATTAATTGCAGATAGACTTGAAATTGTCAACAGATTGTTTTAATAATTTGTCATAAAATTGAAAAAAAAATACTCATTTTCCGAACACCCCTTTTCTCCCTGACCCTGCAATGTTCCCTAGGACAATGGCTACCTGGGGAGGTTCTACCCAGTGTGCCCTAGAGGAAGAAAATGGAGATGAAGACGGTTATCTCTCTGATGGAGCTGGTCAGGCAGAAGAAGAGGAAGAAGATGCATCAAGTTTGAATGACAGTTTTTCTGTTTATCCCAATAACAACATAACAGAAAATGCCTGTTTTGGTAAAGGAAACAAAGATAGGTTAGTAACCTTATTTGTTGATCTGATGCTTGTCTGAGTATTTGGAAGATGGTGGAAGAAGCATTGCATTAACTACAGGGCATCCTCACAGCAAAGGAAAATTCTCTCTTATTAGTGGCAGTTTCTTCTCTGAGTCTTTGCAGCTGCAATGTATATAACTGACTTGGTGATTTCTTTTGTTTTCAGTCTTACTAAAAATCTGCCATTGAGCTCTCCAGTTGTGTGGTAGTGGCTTCTGATGCTCCCATTTTTTTTTAATCAGCTTAAAAGATAATCACATGGGTGAAATTTTTGCTATGATCAGTCTCTTCAAAAATAGTAATTCAGAGAATTAAACTAACTCTAAATTTTTTCCTTCTAAATTGCTGGCTTCTGTGGTTGTGGAAACTATTTCTTAATTATTGTGAATAGCTTTAACTCCTGTTTACCTGATTGACTTGCTTCATAACATTTATGTGATTAAATGAAAATACCATGTTAAAAAGAATGTATATATCTGCATGTATTACTTCTTCTGGTTTGGATACCAAAATGATTTTAGTAGACAGTGGGCTCATCAGAGGCTGGACTTGTCAACGTATTATGTTGGTGGCTTCTGTTTTCATTGAGTACATGTTAGCAGTAATGGAAAATACTAAAAACAAGACACAGGCACATTGATAGCCATTCCTTTTTTGACAGTCGTAGTCAGGTGGGGAGCTCCTGTTTTTTGTTTAGGATAATTTTGGATTGACAAAATGGCATGTGTAATTAGCTGGCCTGTGCCATGTGAGTTTTTGATGCACAACTTAAACATAATGTGAATATGGAAGTATCATTAGTTGTTTGAATTATCTGATTTTGTCCTCATTTTTCAAATTTTCCCACCCCAGGTGGAAAAACTGCCGTCCCCTTTCAGCAGATGGAAATTACCGTCCCGTGTCTAAGGCCAGGCAACAGCAAAACATAAATATGCGGCGTCAGGAAAATTTTCGGTGGATGTCTGAGCTCTCCTATGTGGAAGAAAAGGAGCGATGGCAAGAGCAGATCAATCAGTTGAAGAAACAGCATGAATTTAGTGTCAGCATTTGTCAGACTTTGATGCAGGATCAGCAGGTAGATATGAAGAGCTGTTATTTTGCTGTTCTTATTTGCCTTTTATTCTCTTTCTAACTCCTTCTAGCACTAACTTCTGTTTTTTGTGATTGGTCACTGTTAAATATTTTCTTTCCACAGACCCTCTCTTGCCTTCTGCAGACTTTGCTCACAGGCCCCTACAGCATGATGCCCAATAATGTTGCATCTTCACAAATACATCTTATTATGCATCAATTAAACCAGTGTTACACTCAGCTGACTTGGCAGCAGAATAATGTCCAAAGGTTTGTTGACTGTATTAGTGTTTAACTGTGGAATTTGAAATGCTTCAGTAACAGGAAACATGGTTATGTGAATAAAAGATTACAGATAGTGGTTAAATATGAGACTCTTGAACTTCTAAGTTGATAATGAGCTTTTGAAATTGTGTGTAGCATTTCTGTTTGTCATCTTTTTCCCCCATGACCTCTTTAGTACCTTTAAAAGTACTTTCCTAGTAATCTTCATTGAAGAGAACCAAAAGTTGGCAAAAATCTGTTTCAGTAGTTATTTTCTAATATGCTTTTGTGTCTGTAGTCTTCACTAGACTACCTGGCAAGATTCTGGATTCTAATGGTAATATACAGCAAAAAAGCTTTTTGTCCTTTCTTAGTGTTTTCAGTTACAATTTGTGCTTTTTACATTCCATTCAGATGATGGAATGTAAGATTCCATGTTCCAAATTATCCTTTTTGACAAAAGATGTAATAGTCATTTTAATTCATTGCATGAAAGTTGAAGCTCTTCATCTCTGTTTTGTATTTGGTAAGTGATAGATATGTGCTGTCCTCTTACGCAGTTTTTAAAATCAGTTTTAACCTCAGTTCTGTAAATACTTTGTATATTTGATTGTTTCTGTTGAAGTTTTCAGCTTGCTTATTTCTTTAGTATGTAGTCAGGTTTTTTTGTTCTTACAAGGAGGTTTAAACTGTGCATGCATGACCACTAGTACAGAGCAGTTGATTTTAAACCAACTCAGGATTAAATGTAAGTAATTTTTGTCTTGAGGTTTTTTAATAAGCTAAATAGAGTACTTCTTTACATACATTACATGGTGTAGGTGAGATAATATGAAGCTCAAATTACTTGAATATAAATTTAGTTTTCCCATAATATTCTTGTTTTTCCCCAAGTTGTTATTTTTTCTTATTTTCAAGGTTGAAACAAATGTTAAGTGATCTTATGCAACAGCAAGAACAGCAGTGTCAAGAGAAACCATCAAGAAAGGAGAGAGGCAGTAGTGCACCACCACCTCCATCTCCTGTTTTCTGTCCATTCAACTACCCTCCACAACCTGTGAACCTCTTTAGTGTTCCAGGATTTACTAATTTTTCCTCCTTTGCTCCGGGTAAGTATTACTGTGGGTATGAGAAGTAACATGAATTTCAAAAATGGACATTTTCTCATTTAATTGAAATTGTAATGTGAACTTAATGGAACTCAGTCACTTTTCCTTTATATTGAAATGGTCTTAAGCAGAAGTTTACTGTTTATTGCTGAATAAATAAATATTTTTACTTCAGTATGAAGAGCAAGACTCTCTCAGTATGAAGTTAATTATACTTGAAAAGACTCACTCCATGTAAGGTTTCAAATCCAACATACAAAAAGCAGTGTTTGAGGCTTTTTACATACCTTCAGCAATCATTTCACAGTTGAAATCAAGTTCTGAGTGAACCATGTAATTGGAAGGTGGCGCTTGGTAATTATTTCTGTTTTTCTTAGAACTCCAAGCACTCATGTTTGTTATAAGTGCTTGTAAGTGGAGCATGTTAACTCATTTTTGTTCCCATCGAGTTACACAGTAACTGTTGATTTGGATACAGTATTCCTAATCTCTTTCTCTAATCTACTTTTGCTGTTGGATTTGGAGGAAAGGAGTGTAGGTATTTTACTGTATAACTCAAAAGTAAACAAAACTGTCTTAATATATTTCAGTCTTATTAGGAAACCAGGAAACAGGCATAGTTTCTTGAAGGACCTTGATTTCCATTGATGGGATTGTAGTATCCAGTAGTGTTCAAAACCTGCACTAAAGATAAAGTCTGCTTGTTTACGTGCTTTCATGATGAAAACAATTCTTGCTTACTTCCCCAGTGTATATTTGCTCATAATTCCATGCTGCCACATAGTATGTCTCAAATTTGAATTTTACTGCGCAAGTAAATGATGTAGTTATCTTTTGACTCCCTTGTTTACTTTGTAGGTATTAACTGTAATCCAGTGTTTCCATCTGGTTTTGGAGATTTTGCACATAATGTTTCTCCACGCAGCAGTGAGCAGCAGGAGCAGCAGCATCCTCTAGATCAAAATACTTCTGGGAAAACTGAGTATATGGCATTCCCCAAACCCTTTGAAAGCAGTTCCTCTAATGGAGCAGAAAAACAAAGGTATTGAATGTCAAAGTGCAGCTCTCCCCTAATAATTTCTCCTCCCTTTTCTGGGGCTTAGGGGAATTCATCATTCATTAAGGGAATTTATTGTCATAGAATTACTATATGAGCTTGACTTCTGTAACTTCTAGTTTAATTTCTTTCATTTTTCCAGTAGTGTTCTGCTTTTCTATATATTAATTAATGTATCATTTCATGAAAATTTTAAAATCAAATGCAATCTTGGAGTGGTTTTCCAACACTTTCTGTAGGTGGAGTAAGATTTTGTTTCTGTGGGATTCTTTTAAAATTGAGTTGTTTGAATAACTAGAGGATGTACTTTCAGCGAATGCTAATTTTTTTTGTGCTACTGTAGATTGTACTGAATGTTGCTTTAAGAAATGTTTTGACCTGTGGTACTATTTGAACACAACAGTAGCTGCATTAATATATTCATATTGAAATCAGTCAGAGATAAATGGGAAGTTCTATTCTCCATTTGGAAGGGTTCTCTGGAGTTATTTATTTTTCAATATTTGTTTGATGTCTAAGTAACAAGGGCAGATAATTTGCATTACAGTTAAACTGTTTGCCTGGTAATACATGACATTTCTATCTGAGAGATCAGATTATGGTATATTGAAATTGATCTGTTGGTCTTTCTTTTCTGACAGAAGGAATCATAGACAACCTGAAGAGGAAATGGAGAAAAGATCAACTTGGCTTGATGATAGCCAAGAAATGAAGAAAGATGATCAGTCTCAGCTGAATGCTGGTTTTGCAGTTTCAGTACAAAATACTGCTTCTGGTCAGAAAAATCAGTGTGATATGAGCCGGAGAAGAGAGTTTGATGAAGAGTCTTTGGAGAGTTTCAGTAGCATGCCTGATCCAATAGACCCAACTACTGTGACAAAGACATTTAGATCTAGAAAAGCATCAGCACAAGCAAGCCTGGCATCAAAAGATAAAACGCCCAAATCAAAGAATAAGAGGAAGAGTTCTTCTCAGCTAAAAGGCAGAATTAAAAATGCTGGTAGGTTGTAAAGTAATCTTGGATACTGTGGCAAATTTGGCTTGGATTATAATCATTACATTCCAGAGAATTTACTCTCAGTAAATAGTATAATAATGGCAATAAGTTATTGAAATGACTTAATTTTATATAATACAACTGCATCTGGTTTTTTAGGATTTCAGTCAATAGAAAATAACCAGTTGAGAGGATCATGGATGCAGATACGTGCAGATTTAAAATAAGGAGAATCTTCTTCATTTTCTTCTCGTTCAAACTCGATTATTTGCTGGAAAAAAAAGCCTGGTTAAAATTGTGAGAAGAGAGGGACAGTACTAGTTAGTATAGAAGTACTGTTGGAGTTGCTGAGGATTTAGTACTACTGTATGGCTTCAGTATACAGAGGAAGATTTTAGTATAGGAAGCATCATTAGTATTTTTTATCTTTAAGAGTGCCCTTGAACAAATTTCCTGAAGTAATAAAACATTTTGTAAGCTGTTTCTTTATTTCTTCCCTTTCATTTCCTCCCATTAGGTTATGAAAGTGCAAGTGCTTCTAGTGTGTGTGAGCCCTGCAAGAACAATAAAAGCAGACACTCTGATGATGTGGTTCATGCAAAGGTGTTCAGCAAAAGGAATCAGGAGCAATTGGAAAAAATAATTAAATACAGTAGATCTACAGAAATGTCTTCAGGTACTCTTTTCTAAATGTTTAATTATTTTGTTAACTTATGTGAGTAAGAGACCTTAGTTGCTAGTGTGTTATTTAAATGCAGTGTGTTTTGGCAGGAAGACAGGACTATATATTTAGCGTGTGAATTTTGCATTTTAATTTCTAAGGATGCTGTGAATGTAAATGTGTAAAAAGTTTGATATTAATTGCTTTTGGGCATTTTCTGTATATTAAATACTTGATTAAAGTAATTTAGAAACCTTTTACTGTACAAAAAGCAAAAATGTAGCCAATCTCACCTATTGTTGGTGATTTTATGGAAAGTAACTGTTATACTGATAAAACTTTGCTTAGTGTTTAAACTACATCCTATACTGCATACATGTCTTCTTCCTATTTGTGCTTAAATGAGCCCCATCAAATACCATTCAAATTCAGTCTTTTAACATCACATAAACCCTTACATTTTTGCCATCTGCACTGCTTTTCTTGTATCTAGATCATAGAAGTTCTTGCTCCTGTGCCTTTTTTGGTTCTGCCATTATTTCTGTTTTGTTTAAGAGATGCAGAAATTTTAGTCATTGTAGCACAATATAAAGCTTTGCCAGTGTAGCTCACACTAAGAGCTGTTTATTAGTGTACGTAATAAACTTCACTGCTCAAGTTCTCATTCTCACAATAAGCAGCTCTGATGTGGTTTGGATGACTAAGCAGTCTTCCTCCTGCTGTTTTGTATAGACCCTGTCTTTATTTCTGGTGCACATTTTTGTGTTTATCACTGTCTATCCCCACTTTCCTACAGCGCATGCTAGGAGAATTCTGCAGCAGTCTAACAGAAATGCATGCATTGAAGCGCCAGGTAATGCATTCACTGCTTAGCTTCAACAATATGCTATTACTTTTTTTTTTTTTCTTCTCTTACCTTTGGTCCTGTAACTCACTGTTTAGCAGATGTTCAAGGTTAGTGCTGTTGCAGCACCTTCCCTATAACCAAGACAAGAGAAGTAACCTTGCATGAAGTGCAGTGTTACCAACTGCTTTGAATTACAGTTGTGGAGAACGTGGTTACCATGTTCTTGATTAGTAACACAAATAGAAAATATGGAGGTAGATACTGCATCAAAAAATTTATTTCAGTAGGCATTTTTAGTATGTTTAAAAGCTGCTATTACCTATTAGTAATGGGAGAGGGATGCAATTTGTGGTAACTTTTCAAAGGTTGAAAAAGCTTGCCTGTGCTTAAAAAATTGGTCAACTATTTGCAGATAATCAAATTGCACAGTAATGTTTGCTGTATTGCTAATAACTTCATTAACTTGAATACTAACAATTACACATCTGTTAAACTGAGTTTTCCAAATTTAGCTATGTTTCCATTCAGCACTTCCCAAATAATGCATGTAATAATTTGATTGTTGTGATGCAAGGATAATCCTTAATTTTCAAATGAATGGGAGATTTGTTAGGCAACACATTGTCTTATATGTAATAGAGTTTAAGGGTAGGAGGTTTTTTGTGAACTTGGGAGTGATGCTAAACATGTATGAGAGTGTAGCATTTATGTTGGCAAAGAGTGGCTTTCTAGAGTTCAGCCTAAAGCTTTCTTAATGCTGCTTGTGTTGCAGAAGTGTGGACTGCTTGTACTATATAAACCTGAGACCGTTCACTATCTTTCTTGAAATGTCTTGAAGCTCCATTTTCAGTGTTTAATACTTATTCTGAAAGCATCATTGTGCTGTGTGCAGTATTCTCTTTTATAAACAATACTTTCAAAAGGTATTGTTCAGAAGTGTAAAGAAAATTATTTTTACAATTGCTCTATATTGTATTTTATATATTGAAGATTGCATAAAGTATAATTTAAGAATGTTTGCCCTTCAGGAAATTAATAAGCTTTATGAAAGCAGCTATATTGGGAATCTGCAATGACTGGGATATGATTTGTAAACTCAGAAGTTGCATACCTGATAGCCTGTTCAGTGGATGCCTGTCAAGGACTTAACAAGTTCCTTTATTTTTTTTCTACAGAAACTGGTAGTGATCTTTCTATGTTTGAAGCTTTGCGAGACACAATTTATTCTGAAGTGGCAACTCTTATTTCTCAAAATGAGTCTCGTCCCCATTTTCTTATTGAACTTTTCCATGAGCTTCAGCTGCTAAATACAGATTATCTGAGGCAAAGGGCTCTATATGCTTTGCAGGTATGCACAGATTTTTGATTTTATTTATGAATCAAGCAAACCTTAGATCTTTTTACAGCATAGATTATCTTTTTCCAGGATATCGTGACCAGACATTTATGTGAGAAAAATGAAAAAGGGAAGTGTGGAAAATCACTGAATTCTTCAACATGGGTAGCATCAAATTCTGAACTCACTCCTAGTGAAAGTCTTGCTTCTACAGATGATGTAAGTGTTGAAATTCAGAAGCTACTGGCAGCTTTTCCTGTATTTCAGTTTGCACACATATATGCTTGTCTAGTGAAATATACTAGGGAATGAACTTTGTTAAAATTAGTATCGACTTACACAGACTTTTCTAAACAACTAGTGGCAAAAGAATCAATGCAAAAGTGATAAAATATGGTAGGATTCTTGGTACTGCAAATGAGTGATGTGTCAGGAGTGAATGAAATGTGGAGAGGATTGTAAATAGGAAACTGATATATTCAGAGCCAAAATCCTCTCCTTAGTAAGGTCAGGACAAGTACTGATCACATGATTCTCCAAAATTTTTTGCTTGGATTTAAGAAATCAATTACACCTCTGTACAGTTTCTTACATGTTTTGCACTTGAAGTATTTGAAGTAAGCATGGTAGATTAACCTGATGGATTTATCACCTGAAAGTAGGGTTGTTCTCCAGTCAGGCAGTCTTATGACAAACCCTGATACCACAACAAGTCACTGAAAAGAGTTGCAGGCTTGTTCACACATCTGTGAGAATATGGTGTGTTCCTTCTTTGTATTCAGTTGTCTGGTATTTTTTAGGAAACTTTTGGCAAGAACTTTTCTACAGAAGTATGTCAAGATTGTGAACAACCTGATGCAGACAATGGCAGTACTATGTCTACTTCTTCAAATTTTGAACCCTTTGCCACTGATGACCTTGGTGAGAATGATGTGACTTAGTGTTTTAAGTGTTACTCCCTCCCTCCCTCCCTAAGTGCTTGCAATTGTCTGCACTTTAGTACACTGTTACTTGATTTTTAGTGTGTAATTACATGTTTTGTAAGAAAAAACATAATTAAATGAGCTAATTGTGAAACATAGAGTTCATCAAAGTGTGTAATAAAATATTGCAACTAGTTATATGTGGATTTCAAAATTTGGGGCTTTAAAGTCAATTTAATAATTGTTTATTTGTCTATCAATTGAAAACTTTTTATTTAGATTAAAAAGTGTTTTTATTCTAAATATAGGCAACACAGTGATTCACTTAGATAAAGCTTTGTCTTGGATGAGGGAATATGAGCGTATGAAAGTTGAAGCTGAAAGTACCCTTGACTCTGAGGGCTGCTCTAGTAATTTTCAGGGTGCTTCTGCTGCTAAATTAGAAGGTATGCATATATATGTATATTTTGCTTAGTTTTAGAAAATAATTATAGTAACTATCAAGCTAAATTGCTTTCCTCTTTATTTATATTGAAAACTTAGCAAAGTTTGAAAGGATATTTGCATACTTAAGGAAATAAGATTTCTTTTTTAAAATAAATTTTTGAAAGTAATATTTCTTTAATAGTAATGTTGAATGTATTAAATGTACTGCCTTTTTTCCTTCTTTTTATTAAAACAAGGTCCAGAAACTGGTGAAAGTCAGTCTGTGCCACAGTCAGGTGATGTTTCTGCAGTTCCATGCCCTCGCATAGATACTCAGCAGCTTGACCGGCAGATAAAAGCAATTATGAAAGAGGTCATTCCTTTTCTGAAGGTAAGGGCTCTTTATAATATGGCATGAATTAGAAGAGTAAGAAAAGCACTTGTATAATTGCACAGAAGAGCATTATCTAAAATCTAAAACTTGCCTCTTAGAAACAGCTGCCAATAAATATGTGTTCAGTTGCAGACTCTGCTGAAGATGAAGTAAGAATTAGATTTTCCACAGAAAGATTCTGTGTAGTTATTAATAGGAGAAATGAATGGTGAAGTTTCTAGATTTTATAGGGCAGGTGAACTTGACATCACAAAGAATAGAGATTGCTTGCTCTAGAGCTGAAAAAATTAAATATAAAAATGTTGGAGAATGTACTTCTGAAATATTTGGTGCCTTTTAGCAGACAGAACTGAGATGACTAATTAAATGTACAGTAATAGGATATTTTTGAAGAATGTCTCTGAGTAGTTGATTTTTTAACATTATTTTCTCCTGTTTACAAATATCTTTAAAGTTGTTGGGAACTTTTTAACTACTGTGACTACAAAGAAGAAATGTTCTTCTTTAAAGAAGGAGAGCTAGTCACAGTTCTTCTTTGCAAGGTTGGAGAGCAGAGAAGATGGAGTTAGTTAAGGCATCTCCCTGTTCTCTTTTATAGAATGCACAGTGTATAAGCTTAGGTTTGTCTAATGAGGTGTTTGGTGATACTAAGTTTAAAAACTATATTGTTGGCATGCCAGAGTCAGAGTGCCTGAAGACTTGTTCTTTTTTTGCAATTTTAAGGCTGCATATAAGAGTAGATGTCTTAATATGCACTTCAGTACACTTGTGTACACAGCCACAATATAGGAAGCTCCTTAGTTTGGCCAAACGTTATAAGATGCCAAGTACTCATGTACTGGAAAACTGAGATAAATCTCTGTGTGTTGTGACCAAGCAGTCATTTATGAAGTATGGTGTTTGTGAGATTGATTGGGACTTTTTAGTGGTGTGCTTTTCTTTAGTGGACAAGTGGGTTTTTTATAAATTAATTTCTATACTTGAGTTGATGGCTAGTTTTCTTTTGAAGTGGTAACAAAGCTCATTCTGTTGTACTTGTATAGGAACACATGGATGAAGTATGCTCTTCTCAGTTACTGACATCAGTAAGACGTATGGTCTTGACTCTTACGCAACAAAATGATGAAAGTAAAGAGTTTGTGAAGTTCTTTCATAAGCAGCTTGGCAGTATACTTCAGGTTAGTAGTTTTTCAGTTCTGTTTTACAGCACTCAAGTTGGCTAATGAGCTGACTTCTCTGAAGTTGTATTTTACACCTTGAATAGCACAGCTGCTATTCTCCCTCACCTTAGATACAGTGATGAGGTATTACCTTTGTTCCTAAACAAATTATTTATGCACATGGAACATCTTTTCTGTCAGAGCCAGGTAGTGAGAGATGTATCTCTAGCCTGTTACTGTCTTCAAAGAGAGCTCTGGTGATGCTTTTCATGGACATCTTGTGTAAATTCCTGAAAATCTGTAGTTTGCACTTTTTCATTCTTCTTTTTTTTTTCTACAAGCATGGAATTTAAATCATGAGGTTATTAAGTTCTTTGTTATGTGACTAGAGATTCCATGTAAAATCTATTTAGAGCACTAAAATTTTTTAAAAAATATGAGTTTATATATACATAACTAATTTCAAGTTATTAGAAATATGAAAACTGCTTAGTCTTTAAAGCTTGAAAGCCTATTTCAGAAACTGAAGAATTATTTCTCTTCACAGGATTCACTAGCAAAATTTGCTGGTAGAAAATTAAAAGATTGTGGGGAGGATCTTCTTGTGGAGATCTCTGAAGTGTTATTCAATGAATTAGCCTTTTTTAAACTCATGCAAGACTTGGACAACAACAGTATTTCTGTGAAGCAGAGATGTAAACGAAAAATAGAAACCACGGAAGTAATGCAGTCTTATGTTAAAGAGGTTTGTTTTATTTTATTTTCGAAAAATCTAGCATTTGTGAGATTGCTAAGTATGTGTACTTTCTAAACTAGTTTGATTGCCTTATTTTTTGCATTATTTGCCTTAAATGCATTATTATATATATGTTTATTTATTTACTTTACAAGTTGCCGTGTAATCACAGTATTGCTTGTGTAGGAGTGTGAACTGGTTTTCCTCAGCAAGGGCAAATCCTGTGTTACAGATGACTATCTGTTACAGATGTCTATTTGTATAGATTTTGTTTATAATTCAGAGGAAATATCTTAATGGTTTTATGTGAACATATGAAGGAATTAATAAGTATTAAAATAGTTTTAACACCTAGGGCCATTGAGTAGTTTAACCCCAGTAGGCAGCTGAGCCTCTCACAGCCACTCAGTCCCGTCTGAGGGATGGGGAGACAAGCAGAAGGGTAAAATAGAGAACCCTCGTGGGCTGAGATAAAGACACTTGAATTTGTAAAGCAAAAGCTGCACATGCAAGCAGAGCAAAACAAGGAATTCATTCACCACTTCCTATAGGCAGGCAGGTGTTCAGCCTCCCCGAGGAGAGCAGGTCTCCATCACATGTAATGGAGACCTGGAAGTCAAGCACCATCACTTGGGATCTCCCCCTCTCCCTCACTCTTCACCCAGCTTTATATGCTCAGCATGATGCTGTGTGGTGTGGGACATCCCTTGGGTTAGTGAGGGTCATCTTCCTTGGCTGTGTCCTCTTCCAAGTGCTGTGCACTCTGACCTCTTGCTTTTGGGGTGGGGTAAGGAGCAGAGAAGGTCTTGACTCTGTGGAATGCTGTTTGGGAGTAATGAAAATATCCCTGCGCTGTCGACCCTGTGTTGAACACAAATCGAGAACACAGCCTCATGCTATCTACTGTGAAGAAGTTTAACTCTATCCCAGTGTATTGGTTTTGCATGGCCCTACTACACCCAGCTAAGTATTTTGACATATTGGAGGTCCCAGTTCATTATCTCTTTACTTTGCCTGCTGGTTTCCTTGCATCATCTTTAAAAAAATAAGAGTAAATCCTCTGAAGTTGTCATGTAGTTGGTTTGTTGGCATATGCAGAAGGAATTAGTTTCTGGATTTGGTATGTAAAATATATATAATATTTTCAGAAATATTTGAGACTGTAGGACATATTCTTGCTCTAAAAAGCAAGTTTTGGCTAGGTTTCACACCATTTACATTATTAAGTTTAGTATTGCTTTTATTGGGAGCATATCTGCGTTTTTTTAAGTTGCATGATCTGTTTACAAAGCAAACAATAAACCAGATCATGTTAATGTATTTATGATTTCAGTGTCATTTCAGCTTTCTTCTAGAAACACAAATACCAAAACATACCCTTAATTAATTTTTAAATGCCATCAAAAGATATTTTTTTTGAACCTGTTATGAAGTCCTACAAGTATTTTTAGGTGTACCGCCAGCTGTACTTCAAGATAATAAATTCAGATATTTCAATAGTATGGCTGGTATGAGGGAGACTGTGAAGTGCCTTGTAAAGAGGCCAAAGGAACACTGAATCCAGAAAGATTTAGACATGACTTCCTGTTTTATCGGAAGTTGTCCATTGGCAACTCAGAGCAGGTATAAACCAACTCTTTATGTATCTTTGTTACATAAAGAGTTAGTTTGTACCTGCTATCAGAAAGCATGGAGCTAGCTTAGATTCAGTATTTCTTCTCTCCTGGAAGACAAAATTAGGGTTAAAGTAAATGTTTGCCTCATTGCTGTGGCGGAGGCTCAGATTCAGCAAAGCCAGAGATGAGCCAGAAGTCATAGGCCCTGGTTACTTTGTACAGCCCTGTGCAATTATCTCTGTATGGTCTTTACAGCCCTCAACTCTGGAATCCTGATGCGGACATATTTGGTCTTGCTCGATTTTCTGACTCTCTTGAGTCCAGCAAAGTAACTGCTGAACACACAGCTCTTTGTCTTGACCAGAGTTAGAATCATGAAGTGGTTTGAGTTGGAAAGGACCTTAAAGATCATCTAGTTTCAAATCCCCCTTCCATGATGTATCTAATTCTATGTGCTAGATATGATTCAACCACAGACTGTAGGATTAGCCCAATATAAACATAATTGTTTACATAAGAAGGGTTAGCACAGATTTTTTTAATGCTTGCAACTCTGAAATTTTGAAGACATCTGTGTGTACAAAAGTCCCTGTGACTTCCTGCTGTTTTAAGATAGCAATTCTTAGTGAGATTAGCATTTCAGCCTGGCTTTCATGAAGTCATAGTTTGATTCAGTATTTCCAAGTTATTTCAGTTTAGAATTGAAGATAGTTTGTGTTTCTTCTAGGCAAAAAAAGGTCTCCAGGTGGATGTTTGTTCTTCTGTTGAAGATGTCGATGAGGACAAAGTATGTGTATGCCTTTCACCTGTCTTTATTCCTCAGATAATTTCATAGGTCACGTAGTCTTACTGTTGTCTGTCATAGGAATCAAGTATCTGTAAGCAGCCCATTTTCCAGTCTTTAGAAATTTATTAATCTCTTTCTGTTATTTTCAGTCATTTATTTTATCAAAGGTACAAAGTAAATTATAATTTGCATTTCTAAGGACAGCTTAACTATTTATAGCAGTTAACATTTTCTTTGTTAATGGTATGGAATAAGTTAATTTACTTTCCATTTTCAGGAGAAGGTAGATGTTCTGAATTGGGACATGTGGTATTTAAGTTCTCAGAGTCCCAGCCTTACTGTGCTCTGAGTATGAAATGTTAGTGCTCAGATTTTGTCTGTTTTCTTTTCATGTTTCTTTTGAAAATCACTGATATCACTGGGGAGATGTGTTGTGTATGAAGTTTCAAATGGTCAGCTGGAATGTTCAGCTTTCTCCAGTGAAGGGAATGGTACAAGTGTATATACCAAGCAGAATGTTGATTGCTATCCTAAATGAATATAGGTACAGGAGTAGGCATGTGTGGGAGTGGAGCCAGTGCTTTCTTCTAGGGCTTAGAGCTTCTGCCACACTGCTTTGGAAGTTAAAGCAGGTAGTTAGTTGTACATCACTTGTTACAGTTGCTGTAGTGTAGAAAAGTCCTTTCAAGATTTGGAGCCAAACTCAGGGCTTTTCTTTGAGGTTCATACAGGAATGCAGAATTTTCTCATTTAGCATATTTAGCAAATCATTCAGCTGAGGAGATATTGCTAAAGAAATGAGAAGCTGCAGTTAGAAATATTTTTATTCCTCATTGAGGAGCAGCAGGGAAGTTGCTGCAAGGTAATAAGGCAGGTGTGTCTCTCTTCTTGATAATGACAAATCTAATTGAAAGGGTTTTTAAACCTAGCATGCTGATCAGTGTGAACCTTGGCAGATAATGACATACTCAATAGTTACAAGGTCCTCGAAAGCTGTGTCTGAACAGGGCCATGTTCTGATGTTCTGTTAATGAGTATTATTCTGCTGTATTCATTTCAGGGCTGTAAGGACTATTTAAACTGCCTAAATTTTTAGTAGATACTTTTTAACTTCTGAGAAACAGCTCCTTTATGCAGAAACCTTAGTGTAGTCTTTACATAAACATGAAATTGTACAGTATTGCATGTTTTCCTAGGACAAGGATGAGACTGAAACTGCTAAACAAGTGCCGGACTCAGAAGTGGGTGCTGGTAACAGAGTGCCTGAAAATACTAGATCTGATGCATCTGATCAAGAGGAAGATGAGGAAAGTGAAAGTGGTCCAGTGGCAATAAGTAAGGAACTTTTATATAGTTGATTACTCAATGCTTCCACTGTAGTTTTGACCAGCTAATCTTACAACAGGATTTGCATGAAGTAGTGCTATGTAACACGTTCTCTCACAGATTTTATAGTCAGTCCTTTGTCAGTGAAAGTTTTGCAGTACTGTATTTCCTAGTGTTATGTCAAGGGTTAAATATTCCAATTAGAGGAAGTAATTTTTTTTCATAATCAGTAAATTTGTAAAAATATATTAGAAGAGGATTCATTAGGTTATATATATCCTGTCTTAGTTGAACTCCAAGTTTCTCAGACTTTAACCTGAATGATGTGAAAGCTGTGCAAATTTTATGCAGTTTTTAATTTAAACAATGTGGCTTTTTAAAATGTGCTTTTACTTTAATGTAAAGCTTGCATTTGTTTGTTTATTTATTTGTTGTCCTGATTTTTGTCTTACATCAACTACTTCTGGCTTGGATTCCTTTACCATTTACATTCTTTGCACCAACTTGTTTATAACTTTGACATTTCACACGGACGTGGGTGTTAGTTCATAATATAGCTGATGTGAAACATAGAGATCTTTGCAAGTTGAGTTGTTACTGTATCTTAATCTTAAAGAATGTTTTGAAGTAAGGGATATCATTGCATTAAATTCCCCAACAGGATTTGGCAATTCAAAGGTGGTTTTACATTGATTTGCCTTTAGGTTTATCAAAAGCAGAAACCCAGGCTCTGACTAACTATGGCAGTGGAGAAGATGAGAATGAAGATGAAGAAATAGACTTTGAGGAAGGACCTGTTGATGTGCAAACATCACTACAAGCCAGCAGTGAAACAACTGAAAATGAGCAGGTACAGACAAAATTATAAAAGCAGAACAAACATGTGCCAGTGCACACCTTTTCAGTACATATATCTGTGTGCCTCATTTTTCTTCTTGCACTTTTTTCATCCTATTGAAAGTAAAAGAATAATACAAGAAATTGTATGATGCCAGTAGGTGCTACGTGCAAAATGCATTCCTCACTTGAGTTTATTACAGCTGATGCTAAAGTAGATGGATGGACAGAGACTAAACTAGTGTTTACATCTGCTATGAGAGAGGAAAAGCTGTTAAGCTGCAAGTGAGAAGTTGAACTTTCAAAAAACCATCATTTTAAACCTTTAAGTAGTTCTTTCTTCGTGTTTGCCGAGATCAAGTTCTAATTGGGGGTAATTCACTCTTGTATTCTAGCATGTCTTTTGTTTGTGTTTCATCCCTTTTGTGATAATTATTTCTGGAACAATGGTGAAATGTTATTGGGTATGATTGTCATTTCACTCTTAGTTTTCTTAAAATTTTAATATGTGTAACCTTGTTTTGGAGAATTGTCAGTTCTTTATATATTAAATAAGACTGACAATCTATTGAAACTTTGGTTTGCTCAACATTAGGCAAGGATGTGACTGGAACATTTTACTTTAAAACAGTAGATCCTTTAATTGGAACCAGAGTTTTCCTGGGAACTGCTGCAGTGAAAAGAAAATGTTCAGATAAAACATGCCTATCAGTGTTGGTAGTTTTGTAAACTGTTACTGACCAGCTGGCAAGTAGGACTTGCTGTCTTTATTTCAAACTAGTGAAAAGACAAATTCATGGAGCAAGTGAACAGTGTATTTCTAGTTAGTAAATTAGCCAATAAGCTATGAAGCTAATCAGTAAAATTTTGTTCTAATTCATTTTTACCTTCCCCGATAGACTTCTAACCAAGAGTTGAGTAAGCCAAAAAGTAGTGAAATTTCATCATCAGAACAAGAGCCTGCTGAAGGTAAGCCCTGTATGCAGTAATACTTTCATATGAATTTGCATAGGGTGAGAATTGTCTTGGACAATTCTGTGACGCATGTAACTAAGAGAAAGATGACCAAATTTACTGGACTGTTTCGTGGAACTGCATCAGTTGCCTGGATGTACCTGTGTTGATATTGACACAGTAAACCTTTTAAAGAGGAAACATGGAACGATCTTACTTAGGTAGATGTGGTTTTTGATGCTTGACATGAGCAAGAATTTTAGCTGCTTGTTGCAGCTCTTGGCACACTATTGTATCAGAATTAATGTGTTAAAATGTTTTGATGTTCAGATTTGTCTTGTACTTGTTTTTTCTGCTACTACTGTTTTACTAGTTATTGAAAGGTCTATTTTAAATTTTTTTTCTATGAGTAATGTTGTAACTGATTAAGAGCA
The DNA here is from genome assembly GCF_027887145.1 of Ammospiza caudacuta. Taxonomy (NCBI): domain Eukaryota; kingdom Metazoa; phylum Chordata; class Aves; order Passeriformes; family Passerellidae; genus Ammospiza; species Ammospiza caudacuta. The sequence goes on along the minus strand of NC_080596.1, from coordinate 48,033,587 downwards.
AAGAAATGCTTTCCATCAAAAGAAGGGAACATTACTGGGCTGTATGAATATTATTTCTAGTGTAACTGTTATTACCACCTTCCCTGTGCTTTTCTGTTGCAAACATTAGTTTTGTTCTTGGCCTTTTTTTGTAGGCTAAAAATCAATATTAGAGTGGCAAAATATTAAGGTATTTACTGTTGTGTGTTATATCTCCTCATACCTAGAATGAATATTTTGTAGTAGGTCACTTAATTCTGGAAGTTGTTTATTGTGGGTTTTAAAAAACTTTTTTCAGTCAGAAATCAAGTCACATACTCTCATGGGATAAATTGCTTATACTTAAGTGTGTAAGGGTACAAATAACTGATGTTTTACTTCAATCAGCTTTGGGTTGTCTAGGAGACTATAATTCACTTTCATTGCTCATTTGTAGCTTTGGATTATAATTTTTAAAAGAATAATAATTTTTGTACATTCAGAATATTTTATTGTCTGTCCCTAGTTGAAATGTAATTCTGTGGTTTTAGGTGAACAAGATGTGGCTGCAGCTGTGCATCATTACCTCAGTGCCATGGAGAATACACCAGCTTTAACAGCCAATACCCCAGAATCCTTTGTAGCAGCCACTGTGAAAAGTGAAGGATCAAGCTCATCTTTGGCAGTGAATGAAACTCAAACACCAGATACCACATGTGCAGAAAACAAATCTGTTGCAAGTTCTGAAAGCTCCATGGCTGGCAGCCCTGATACAGAGTCACCTGTGCTAGTGAACGAATATGTGTGTATATTTCATTTAAGATCCATCCAAGAGAAATTATAAGCTTTTTTTATTTCAGTGTTATTTCTGGTTTGCAGTCTTGTTTTGTTCCCATCTGCAAATTTGATTTTAGTATACTTCAATAGTTTTGGAGTGAAAAGAAAACAAAGTAGCACTTCCTAAATACCACAATTTTTATTAACAGGAACCTGGTTCTGGAAATGTAAGTCAAAAATCTGATGAAGATGACTTTGTGAAAGTTGAAGACTTGCCCCTCAAACTTGCTGTGTATTCAGAGGTATTTTGCTAGTATTTGTGCAATTGTTGTTTAGAAGTGCATGTGTAACTGTTAATGTCTGTGTTACCCAGACAGCAGCAAGAATTATCCAGAGTTTTCAGATTTGCTTTTTCTGTTACAAAGGCAGATATAATGAAGAAAATGGAAACAGAGGCCCAAACCAAGAGTTTGTCTGATGAATTACTGGATGGAGGTGGAGCTCAAGGTCAAGAATTAGTCGGAGATGCCCAAACATTGAAAGAACCTGGTAATTTTTTTCTATATTCTGTACACATATTGGGAAAACACTCAGGAGTGCTAGAATTTAAATATTGCTGATTGAAGTAAGCAGTTACAGTAGTGCAGTAAAAACACTGGGTTTTGTTATCATGCATTTGAAAGTGTTGTATTGATATGAAGGGATTTTATCTTGCTGTCCATCTCCCTTCTATATACTTTTTTAGATTCTGTGGCTGATAAAGTCATAAAAGTTAATATATTAAAGTGGATGTCACAACATAATGGTTTTGAAACTTATTCAAATGGAGCGGTATTTTTGTTTCTTGTTACACAACCTTGGGTTTAATAATACTGTAAATTATAATTGCTCTTATCTGATTTAATAACACTCAGTATAAGTTCCTGACAGACTGCTCAGTGCTTTTGTGAACATTCAAGAGTCTTTTCAGAAGAGTAAAACTTCTCCTCAGAGAGAAATAAAGTTTTTTTCATGTGAAGTATACCATGTGGTAGAAAAAAGTTCCAGTGTGTATGATAGTGTGTATGATAGTTCCAGTGTGTTTCATTTTCATGAAATATTATTTATGCAGATACATTGATAATGCAAGTGAGAGAAAATGGGTTTTGTGGGCTTTTTAAAAACTTTTTTCAGTCAGAAATCAAGTCACATACTCTCATGGGATAAATTGCTTACACTTAAGTGTGTAACGGTACAAATAACTGATGTTTTACTTCAACATTTTGAAGTAAATTGGGATTATGCTGTAATATTGTCACAGAATTACAGTATTCAAGACTTCTGTTTTATTGTTAGACTTGTGATTCTCCAGTGGAGTGTACAGTATTGGCATACATAAAGGACATGAACTGGGTATTCTGATAGTAGCAGTTTTCTGCTAGTGTGCTTCCTTCCAATTCCTCAGATAGTATAAGCTGATGAACCTGCTTTTCATATAATGCATATGCAGTCGTAGCACAGGTTTTTTTCCAGAGCAAAGTGTGAGAAAAGGTGCATCTTTCTTTCTGTTTTGGTCACTGCCTGTTCAGCCTTCTGCTTGTCACAACTCTGGCAGCACAAGCCTGTTGTGCCCATTTGGTGGCTGCTGATGCCTAGGGCTGCTGTGGGAGCAGTCTGACCAAGAAAGCCATGCCACACCTAAGTTGTAGCTAACTCTAAGCCATTAAGCTCTGCAGGGTGGGGATGGCTGTAGCTGTTCAAGTAAGCTGTGGCTCAAAATGCTTGTGAGGATGAAATAGCAGTTGAAATGTGGTAATGAGCTGTTTGATACCTTGTAGATATTAGACAATGATTTTATTCTTATTTTACAGAAACTTTTGGAGCTCAAATTGCATAAGAATTACCCGAAGATGTCTGCACTAATAAACTCTATGTATACAAATGCATAAAGATCAGTACTAATTTCCCAGAATTCTGGAAGTGTATAAAAATGTAAAATTTTTAACATGCTGCCTCTTAGGATAGGTATGTGATCTTCTGCCTGTGGCAGTTTAAACAGCTGGAACTGAATCCACTTCTATTCAGTTTTGCTGCACTGTTCTTTTTCTGTCTTAATTTTTTATTTTTATTGTGACTTGTTTGGTAATTTTTAAATTGTTCACAATGGTAGTTTTAAATAAAGTTTGGACTTGTCTGTAAGTTTTCTCTTTTGAAAAATTTTCTTTGGCTTACCAACTGGTATGCTGAGTTTGTTGCCGGAAGTTAATTGACTTGTTGGCATGCTTGTAGCAGTTTGCTCTTCTCTTGCAAGAAACACTGCTCATTTTCCTGGGACAAGAAATTCTCCAAGTTTCTTGCACCTTCTCAAAATACAAGGTATAGACACATTACATACCTACATGTTGTCTTTATAGCCTAGAGTATAGCTTGTCTGTAACAAAAAGTTCCTGTTCATGGCTTGTGGAATTCCTTTCTATCAGCACATTTATCTGAGATGAAGTTGAATACCCCAGGTTTATAATTTACTGCAGAAACCAGCTGTATTTTTCTGCATTTGCTGAATCCTTTTGATGTTCACAGGATTAAACCTGTCTGAAAATGTTAATATCTTTTCATAGCTAACTTAAAATTGCTGCAATTCATGGTCTGGAGAATCTGTTCTAAAGTGTTTGACTTTAATTGTAGTTTCCTAAATTTCCTTACAAAGTCAATGTTTTAAAATGCAGTTGAAGTCAGCACCTCCTGGAGTCTCAAGGTAAAGCAGAATTACAGAAGAGTAGATTGGAAAACTTTGCTCAGTTTTTCAGGTCAGAGTTGCTAATAACATTTAAGTCATAAAATTGAGCTAGAAGAAGCTTATTCAGCACACCTGCTACATTATAAACATCTGTTTACCTTAAACACAAGGCTTTTATGAAGGTAGTTAAAAAGCACTAGTTATCTTTAATTCAGGATTGTGTTGCTTTTGAGGCTAGTATGATAATATGGTTATATACTGTGGGAGACAGTATAGTGATGGTTAAGCCTAAATGTGCTTGAAGTTTAAATAAAATGAGATTGTAATACTTTTGTGATTTTTTTTTTCTAGTTTGTTTGGAGTGTTTCTAGGTTTTATGAACAAATTTTGAATTGGCAGATTATGGTCACATGCCTCTCATGTGCAAGAATGAAAGTAGATTAGCAAAATGTTTTATGAAGTTTAGTTACTCTGCAGGCTTTACACTGGTGGTACTGCTGTAGGCAGAAGAAAGTTAACCATTTTGAGGACCAAGGAAATATGTTGCGACAACGGCAAAGCTGCAACACGGAAAAAATCAAACTTCTAATTACTAATTAAGCACAAGAATCACTCAGACCTAAAAGAGGACATTTGCTATAAAGTAGAGTGAGATTGTGTGCAGCTCAATAAGGCTAGTTTATACGTTGAATCATTAAGTTCTAAGCTTAAGAAAGAACCTAAGCACCCCCCATTCCTGAATTCTTGTGCTGGAATGATGGATTTAACCCCAGCCAACAACTGAGCACCAGGCAGCTGGTTGCTCACTCCCCAACCAGTGGGCTCAGAGAGAGAAGTAGAAGAGTGAAAACAAGTTCATAGTTGAAAGAAGGATTAATAGGTAAAGCAAAAGCTACACATGCAAACAAAGCAAAATGGCAAGCAGGCATTAAGCCACTTCCAGGAAAACAAGGACTTGGGAAGACAAATGCCATTACTCCAACTGTCCCCTGTTCCTTCTTCTTTGGGCTCTATATGCTCATGCTCTCCTGGTGCTGTCCCCTCCTAACTGTGCATCCCCAGCCTCCTGGCTGTGGGCACAGGGTGATAAGCAGTCTGGACTCTGTGCAAGTGCTGCTCAGCAATAAGGGAAACAGCTCTAAGGTATCAACACTTACTTCCCACAGGTTCAAAACAGCCCCACACCAGCTACTGAACAGAAAATTACCTGTCAGAACCAACAGTATGGATACATGAAAAATGCATTGAAATGGTATTTCTTTGGTCATACCTACTCTCTACTGTTTCATCTCAGAATGGTCAGCAGGGACCTCTCAAGGTCATCTTGTGCCAGCAGGGCCACTCAGAGCTGTTTGCCCAGGTGACTTTTGAGTATCTTCCTTTTGGGAGACTACCACCTCTCTGGGCAACCTGTACCAGTGTTTGTCATCCTTACAGTGAAGTGTTTCCTATCATTCAGAGAGAACTTCCTGTGTTTCACTTTGTGCCCTTCTAGTCTACTTTCATTATCGCCTGCTCAAGAAGTAGAACTCCTGATGAAGTTGAACTCTCACTTATGCCTGATGCCAGCCCTACTTTTGTAGTTCATTTCAAGCAGAATTTGTTTCTTGCTTAAAAAGAACACTGGAGAGTATGGGAGTGAGATGGGAGAAGCAGAGTCTTGTGCTTGATACATTCCTTGCTCCCTTACCCATCTGGACCAAAGTGAAATGCTATATTTTACTGTCCAGTGCCCCTTGCACAGTTCAAGACAGAACTGTAGTGCCCTGAGTAAAAAGAATTGGAAAAATTATTCTTAGTATGAAAGTTCAGATGCCAGAGTTGCTTCTCATCTATTGCTAATGCAATTTAGTAACAACTCTTCCCTTACAAGGAGGTTGCTGTGTGACACCTGTCCTTCACTGTTGTACTGTGAGTGACCTAACCAGTGGAACACACATATGGAATGAAACCAACTCATACTGGATTTGGACTCATTTTCACTACTGGAAGTAACTGTTACTTCTGGGAGAGAGGTGGAATAATTTATTTCTTATTATAGATTGCATCACTACTTTTCAAATGTTATTTTAATCAGATCCAAATGTATCCTGAAATGATTCATGCTCCAAAACTAATAACATCATCCACAAAGTGTAAGCATTACAACAACAAACAACACTTGCTGTGGCTGCAGTGATCATATTTGAACTGTAGTTACCTACTACAGGATTACCATCTTGCTTAAGAGCAAGTTCAAACAAAACCCTTCAGTGGTAAACTTTGAAGAACATAAGTCAGAAGCCTTCATCCATTCTGTACAAGGTTGGATATTCTTACAGTAGTAGTTACTCAAAGACAGACTGGAACATTTCCTGTCCTATTTTTATGTAAGTGTCTCTCTCTTCATTTGTCATGAGAGACACAAGCTCTGGGTTTTCACTAACTTGGCCATATGAGTAGGGCTGGCCAGCTACCATTAAAATAGGATCCAGAGTTTCCTGTTCCTCCTCTTGTTCAAAGTTGCTGCCTGCTACTTTCATTCCTGCTCCTCTTGTGTGCTTGGCATCCTCTTCAAACTCACTGCTATCACTGTGTGATCCATGCAGTTTGCTTTTGACAATAGGAGCCTGGTCTGTGCTAGATGATGGCTTGGATTCATAGATCAGAAGACTCTTGATGATTTCATTATCAGGGACAGTTTCTTTAACATTTTCTTCAGTTTCTTCAGAAGCATTTACTCCTAATAAACAACACTTAGTGTTAGAGGGATCAAGTGTTTACAGTTACCCCATAGGCATCCTACATAGATTATTTTTTTCTACTCTGGATCTTTTTTACCCACACTAGAATTCTCTTGAAAATAACAGACGTTTCTGAGAGCTTTCCACTGTAAAAATTATCACTTAATTACTGCGTGGCTAACGCCAGAAGTTTTAGGACACATCTGATCTCTGGCTTTAGGAATATAATGTCAGTCAGTCTTAAAACTAGATTTTGGAAACTAAGGTCTGATAACCACTAACACAGAACTGAAACACTATCTTCTAAACCAAGCTCACTAGATTTTCAGTGGGAAAGCTGTATTTATACTAAGGCTGCAGAATTAATTGGTGAATTCACTAAACTTACCAACACTATTGATGGTGGCTGTTGCTACTCCTTCCACAGTGCTCTGTGACAACCAGATAGGTTGCTTTTGAGTTGCTTTTTCTCTTCTTTTCTTCTCTTGCTTTGAGTCTTGGACATCAATAGTTAAATTTTGGGTGTATGCAAGGCCGAAAGCAGAACTTCTGTGTGCCCATTTTTCAGGGCGGCTGCAGGATTCCAGCACACTTGAGCCCAGCTTTGGATCAAAGCTGAATGAGGTGTCACATTTTGAAGAGGTAGAATTCCGACAACAACCCCTTCCCCCCACCCCAGTTCCCATTTAAAAAAACCTGATCAACAATCACAAACAAGCAACCCTCAAAACCATGTTTTGTTAGCAGGCTAGCTTTAACAAGTGCTCTAATAATTTACATTCCCTTTTGCCTCTCAGAGGTAAATGGTTCTGAACCGTTGATTTTTGCAAGGTCTCTTCAGTAGTGCATCTCTGGATGAAGCACACTGATAGAGAAATATTACTTTCTTATAGGAAGGGCTATGAACATTAGCTGAAGGAGTAATCTGGTGAATAAATGACTTTAAAAAATGCATCAAAGATTTAAAAAGGTATAGCAATAATTTAGGATGCCTTAAATATTACAGATTTCTTCATTAAACAGCTGACTGTACTGAACAAAGCAGAATGGAGTACATAGGCTGCAAGTTCAGTATTTCAAAGATTTTACAACTGGTAAGTTGTTGGGGGGATTTGCATTGATCAGAAGTTCTAGGGTGGTGTTCATACCTTTCTGATAATTCTGGTATTTCTGTTGGCTGAGGCTCCAGCAAGTGATAGGGCAACACAATCTCTTCGGTCTCACGCAGCAGCACAAAGAGAGGCTCGATCTGCTCGTTGAACTTGGCCAGCAGCGTTCGAGCGTCGTGCTTCGGAAACGCCGAGCCATCTTCCTCTACCTCTGTGTTGCAGTAAGTGCAGCGAAAAGTCTCTGCAACATTTTCCAAAGTGGGAATTCTCATGTTCATAGAATGCAAAAAGATCAGCAGGATGTTGGTAAGCAGCCTGCAGCCTGGACATCTATGCAGACATTCTGGCTTTATCCATTTGTTCACATTAACTAGGGGAATGTGATTCTACAGACAAAGTTGAGACAGACTGGTATTATACACTTGTTATGCAAGTGAGAAATGTCTTGGGAGAGAAATTTAAGCTGGATAGACATGTACTATCATCAGTTTATTTTTTTCTTCTCTAGCCTCATCTTAGTTCTTAATGTAACAGAAGACATTTTCAAGCATAAGTAGTATCTGGTTTTAGTTGTGTCGTAGTCAAGGCATATGCTAAAACCCATATTTATGTCTTCAGGAAAACAAACAAAACTTCAAGTTTATTCTGTGAAAATATATCACCAGCTTCAATATTTGCATTTCAGTAACTCAACAGAGCCCCTCCATTTAGAAAGAAAGGGATGATTTTGCCAAGTGGCAGGACACAAATTTCACTGTTGGCATTTCAGGTTAGTCATATATAAGGCTCATTCTGCCTGGCTCTGGCATCCTTTGCAGATCCCATGACCCTGATGTCAGCACAGTACTGTACTCTGAGTAATGTATTGCACATGATGCCATATTGACTCATTTTGAAATAATATTCTATTTAGTTATTTTGATTTTAGAGAAGCAAAATCCACAAGCTCTGACACCACTTCTGCTGTGGGTGGATGTGTCATGTTGACCTGTGAGGAGCCTGAACTTTCCAGCCCAGGAGAATAACTCTGCTCTGGTGCCACTGAGCTGCAAGATGCTTATTACAGTAGGTGACTGCAAACGGTTTTACCCATCTTGTCCAACTTGTCAGTCAGAAGGACTGACCACACAAATGGATTAACTAAGATTCAAAGCAGAGTAAAGACAGTGCTGTGTTCGTATTTCCATATGAGGAAGTGAGACTCACAAGACATGCATTAGTTAAGATTACTCAACCAGGTTCAAAGCAAAGCTGAGGCCTGGAATCTGATTCTCAACCCCAGCTCGTATATTCAAGATTATTCTTCCTTTTTTTGGCATGTTCTACAGAGGCAGCATTTCTCTCCCTCACCTCCCAGCATCCCCTGTTTCAGGCCCTCGTTCACCAGCAAACAAGAAGCACATTCTAACAAATGTGCTTTTATTGCAAAGTTCACTTTGGAAACAGTTTTGTGCTATCAGGGTTATTCTTTAAGATAACAGCAAATAAACAATATAAGTAACACACCTGTAAATGCATCAAAGAGCTGATTGACTTCAAGGTCTGTGTACGTGCTAGAGCAAGATGGACATTTAAAAGAGGATCTGGTTGTTGAATCCCGCTCTTCTGCTTCTATTTTGCGGCGTACATGATCCAGTTTGTATTTTACCACATCCACCAGCACCTTGTAGTTGATGTAGTAGTAGTTGTGCCTGGTGCTCTTGCCGTTGGGCCCCGTTTCAGCTCGCACCCGCAGCTTCACCAGCTTGTCCGCCCTGAGCGTGTTGAGGGCCGTGCGCAGCTGCTTGCGCTCGTACTTGAGCAGCTGTAACAGGTCCTCCTCCTTCACACAGGGGTAGCGGATCAGCACGTCCAGGGCCAGGGAGCACTCCACACCATAGAAACCCCGCACTGTGCATTTGGCCAGGCGCTTCAGGGCTGCCGGCACCTCGCTGGGAACGCAGTGCTCCTCCATCAGGAGCTGAGCCACTGCCAGTGGAGAAGTGCTGTACAACAAAGAGAAGGGAGGTGAGCTGCAGCAAACCCTTCGTAGCCCTCACAGCCAGGTGTAAAACATGTCATTTGCTGTACTGCACTTTGGCAAGTCTTCACTGAACAGAGGAATATAAAATCCTTAACCTGCATTGGGGATAGGGAAGATATTAATAGGTATCAGAAATTATCTAATCTTAAAATAAAATGCTTACCGCTGAAATATTTATGTCCCCTTGTGTAAAAATCATCTTTGTGTAAAAAAATGTGTAAAAAGAGGATATCTAGAAAAATGTGTTACAGAATGTTCATAATCCTCCCAGAAGACAGCACATTTAACTTGCATGTCTAGGTCTGCCTGTTTGCATTCACAGCCAGCCAGAGCAGAAGTGAAAGTAAAGCCTTCAAAAATAAAGCTCAGGACAAGAAATCTTAGTTGAAACTGTATCTGCCTTAGTGGCAAAGCCACAGCAGGTATTTGAGCACCTGTTCACATGCTCCTTGTGATATTTTTTCTTTTGCAAAGATTTTGCAAAGCTGGGGCACAGGATGCTCCAAGTTATCTGGCCCTCAGCACAGGGTAGTCAGCACATTTTATCCCTTAGTGCTCTTCTCATCTAGAAGTAGGACTTCTGGCCATATTCCTAATCTCATTAAGGAGAATGTAACTAATTTTAATCAGTCCAACTGTCATAATGGTTTCTTATTTGTTAGGAGGGAGAAGAAAAAAATTAAGATGTGTTTCAACAAAGCCAAATGTCAATTCCTTTCTTTGAGGCATGTTAAAATCCTACAGTAGTATTTGACACTGCTGCCTCTACCAGCTGGTTTTGCAGGGAGCCATGCAATGCTCGGGCAGAGTGCAGCTGTAGCCACTGGGTCAGGAGCTGTGAGGGTAGAGGATGGCACATTATGGCACACTACATCCAGCCCTGGCACCCACTGCAGAGGGTGGTAAAGCTGCAGCCCAGGTAACTGCATATTGCTATCAGAGCTTCCAGGGAACCTTTATCAGAAATCCTAGTTAAACAAATGGAACCACTTGCACTAGCCTAGTACTTGGGCTGTGATTATGTTTGCACTTCACAGGGTACGCGTTATGGAAAGCAAAGACAATTGAAACCTGCTGGTCTGAGTCTGGAAAGCCTGAAGGTGATAGCACCATGTTGACCTACATTTCCTACAGGAAAAGTGAGGGAACACTGGAATGGGCTGTCCAGGAAAGAGGTTGAGTCTCTGTACTCCAACAGGACAAGAGCCAAAGCAGACTGACTTGGCTTTGAGAGTAATTTTGCCATGAGAAAGGGACCAGGTGGCCTCCAGATCCTCCTCCTAACCTAAATTTTTCTGTTCCAAGAGAGTTAAAGTTAACAGCAGTAAGGAGTGAAGCTTTGGCAACATCAGTCTGTTCCTTGGCAATCTTTCTCAGACTAAGAGCAGCATTTCTGTGCTTTTTGACAAAAGCCTTCATGAATAAGCACTTTAAAAAGTTGTTCTTTTTGTTGTTATTATTACTTTTGTGTTACTCTTTCACTTCTCGTTTGCCCTCATCCTCAAAAGGGGCTTAACCTATTTAATCCACAGAAAAATATTATAATTTATGCTTCTGTCTCTTCTTCTTTCCGGCCTAATTTTGAACTTTTTTTCTGTGCAGTGCTTTATAGTTAGCAGTAAGGAAAGGATAGACAGTGTCCTCAGCCAGTTCCAGAGAAGAGTAGCATGGCTCTGAGTTTCCTCAGGGAAGTGCTCTGGAGAGCACTGAGCCCTGTCCTTCCACACTGGGCAATGTCCACAGAATGGTGGCACTGTAGCCTCCAGTACAGGCCCAAAGGAAAGCCAGCAATGGAATTCTGTAACCCAGCCCAGCCCTGCTGAGGAGCACCAAGGGCAGCCCCAGCATCTGTATTGGGATGTTACTGCTCACATGCATTGGTCTGGGGTGCATCTCAGAAAAGGCCGGGGGGTGCCCTCTGTGTGGGTTTGTGTCATATGACCTCCAGTTGGATTGTGGCAGTATTAAACAAAAAGAACAAAACTGTTTCTTCATCTAGTTCTTGGCTAGTATGTCAGCAGAATGCTGGCACTTAAAGGACTTGTATTAGGTACAGCTCTCCTGACTCCTTTTCTTACCCTAAGTCATATACAGAATGAAATTATTTCAGAGGGAGTGTGATGAGTAGGTAACATCACTAGGTAAGAAGTAGCACCTGAACTGTAAGCAGTTTGCTGACCTAGCAACTCTCTGGATGACTCCTTAGCTCAGGCTAGCTCTCTGTACTTGCATCTCTAAAGCAAGCACTACTCTGAAGTGTTTCTGAGCACTTTGATGTTGAAAGCTTGTCAGGTACAGTCTTACAACCATGTAAAATAGTCATGGGAAAAAAAAGCCCAACCAAACACACAGAAACTCCACCATCTCCAGGAAACCCCACCACAATCATACAACAGAGCCTAACCTTGCCCCCTGCCATAACTAAACACATACTTTCAGTATCATGAACACATTCTGGGATTCAAGTGAGCAGCTTTTTTCAAAAACAAATCGATAGAACTCACTGTCCATTTGCAGGGAAAATTTAAATATTCAAGCCTTTGGTTCAATAGAAAAGGAAATGGCTTTCTTTTACAAAAATGACTGAACTTGACCTGAATAAGAGACATTCATGGAAAAAAAACCAACCCCCTCAAGAAATCTTTCTTTTAGGCTACAAAATCAAATTTGAGTGTATTTTATAATAAAAATTACTTCAAATAAAAACAGGGGGAAGCTTTTTCTACTGTGCTCTGCTATGTTTGATGTTTTGTTTCTCCAATCCACTCTGAAAAACCTCTCAATCATTTAATCACCCAATTTGAAATCTCACAGTTCATGAAAACTACTTATTTTAAAAACTTATTATGTAATTTTCAGTTGACAGGCATCAGTTCTCTTTTGAGAGGAGCTGGAGACCACCCTTACCAAGGAAAGGAGTAGGAAGTGTGTAGCCCTCTGAAGTCAGAAGGGCTTTAAACAGAATTCTGCTCTGCAGCTGAGCTACAGTCTGTGTTAAGGAGACAAATATTCTACTACTCACATAGATTATTTCCTGCCTTTTTTCCCCTAGCTGATATAATGTATAGATAAGATATTCTAGAAATCAGAGTTTAACTTTTAACTTCCTCTGCTTTTAAAGTATTTATTTTTATGAGGGTAGGAGCTATCTTCTTAAAACATTTATTTTAAAAAATATTCAATAACTTAGATGTTTGAGTGACCCAGCTGTTTATAGTTTATATGGAGCTATTCCCATAATCAGAAACTACATTTAGGATGCTCTTTTTGCTGTGGGAAACTTATGCAGAGTTGCTTGTTATGCCAGCAGGCAACTATTAGAAGCAGAATTTCAAGTCAAGAGGCATCATATAGAGCAAGTTTTGCAAGGTTTCTCTGAAGCCAGTTGCTTAATTAACATTTTTTTGAGCTGTCTGAGAAGACAAAGTACCCATCTCACACTTTAAAAGGCACTAAGCCAGAAAGATTTGATAGGATTTTGCCAGACTTCATATAATCCTACTACTTGCAAATCAGTTAAAAACATTATCATTACCTCTCTTGTATGGGCAGAAAACCTCAGGCTGATGTTGTAGAGAAATTGCTCCTTTCCTAAGAGCTCAAAGCAACTGCAAAACAAGCTTAAGTATTTCCCAGCCTTTTCCTAGACCTATCTGTGATAAGCCCTAATCATCACCCAGCTGGTGCAAGAGTCCCCAAATCACATTTCATTAGCAACTGAGTTCAGCCTTATATATGTTGTGTCATGATAAAGCTATAAATCTTATTGCTCCATGCAATCCACCTACAACAGGCAAGGACTGAAAATGTGACTGCAATTTCTGATTAGTGTTTTCATTAGCATAACTTTAGAAGACTAAAAGTAACATAATCATTAACTCCTTTTGTTGTTGTTGTGAACCAAGTACTTAGGATAGGTAATTTACATAATTTGTTTAGAAGCTTTCAGAACCAAACCCAACTAGAAATCTTAGTATGTTAAAGGAAAAACTGGAATGGTTACTAGTTCCCATATTTTTACTTAGTAATCCTTTTAGGTGGTTTATGTCTTCAAAAGGAAAGAAAAAACAATTTTTCACTATACCTTTCTAGAAGACAAAGTTATGGATACCATTTTATGGATTAGATATCTTTGTTTAAAAACAATGTTGACATAAGGCTGCTAGACCTTGTACAGTACAGAGTTAAAATACTGAATTCTATTAGGATTGCAATCATCACATTTCATCTCAAATCTGTGCCTCTTTCAGAACTTTTTTTTACACACACAGTGGAGGCTGGTGTTTTGTAGTGACTTACAGCTCCACTCTACCTGTTGCAGCATGTATTGTGCTTTTGTTACTGCTGTTTGTTGCTGCATTTCTGACTCTCTGACTTGCCAGGCACGTGGGTCCACTGAGGACTCAAGGTGTGGGTGTTTGTCTGCATAGGACAGATTGTGGGACTGGCATCTGTAAATGTCACTACAGAAGGTAGTGCCTCTGAGAACTGGTGGATACCAGAAAAATAATCCCTCATATTTAGCGTTGTAACCAGGAATTTAGATTCAAAAACTTTAGGGGTTTGAGAGTGCTTTTTAGAAACTGCAAGAAGAAGTGACTATTAAAAAAAATCCCTGATATTAGCTCTGGTCTTGCTTTGTCATTTATAGTAACAGAGATTGGTTTCATCCCATATGCTGAGAAAAATTCTGCTAGTGCTCTTTGTTTTCCCATTTCTAAGAATCCACTTGGCAGGTACTCAGAGCTGAAAACTATATTTGGCATGAATCTTCAACTGCAAACATAGAATGTCCACAAGGTAACATTGAACCTCATTCCATATAGTGGTTCTTGAGCATGCTCCTTTGTTGTCATGTTACAGCAGAAAATGCAGGGGAGCAGGACTGCTTGCTGCTACCTGTTGGGTTTAGTCTGTGGGAAATGTTTACAATAAACAATTCCTGTGGGTGTCGTGCTGTTATTCCTGTTACAGCCCTCAGCCTGCATGTGGAAGTGTACAACCAGATGACAACAAAACAGCTTTCTAAATTAAGGAGAGGGATGATGTGGCTGGTAACACTGCTTTCAGAAACAGGAAACAGCTGTCACCTGTCATGCTGTGGCTGACAACTCCTTTGGCAAGGACAGATAACCCCCATGCAGCAGACAGAGGTGCTGGCCCAGCTCTGCACTCTCAGAGCCAAGCAGAAAAAAAAAAAATGTGGTATTTATTAAAAAAACCAAGAAGGTGTTTCAGACTGCAGGTAGCACTGGCACCTGGGCCGTGGGAAGCAGGATTTGTGCTGGTATGTTGTTGTGATATTGTGTAACACAGACATTATTGAAAGTGGGAGCTTGAGACAGGGATAGGCAAAGTCACTTGGCTTCCTTTCAAACCCATTTGGGTGGCTGGGATGTTTATCTGGAATGATATGGGCATGCACTGCACTTGCAGGCTACTTAGGAAGGAGGCTGATAATCAACTGAGCAGCCTCAGGAGGGAGAAATAAATATAGAGTCTGATGAGAGGTTGGAGGAGAAAATTAGTGGGTTGCTGCTTTGGAGGGCAAAGGTGTAGGGAAGATCTTCACAAAGCAAATGTGGTATGCTTGACCCATTGGCAGAGCAGAGGCTGGTGCACTTGGCATGGTGGGAGGTTGTGGTGCACACCTGGAGTAAATGGGATCTGTGTCAAGTTCTTTTATAGTCTCTCTCTCACAGACAGTCTGCTGTGTCTTTCATTCTCATCAATTAAAATCTTGACCTGTCTAGCTCAGACACTACAAAATAAGAAAACACCAGAATCATAGTAAGTGATTGTATGTAACCTGCTGCCCTGTGCTTACAGGGCTCTTAATCACACAGTCATATCTCCTGTTTTTCCCTGTGCTGGCCCTTTCACAAAGGCAATGCCTCAGCCAGCATGGGGGTGTCTATGTTCAGCATGCTCTGAGCCCTGCTTATTTTGTGAACCAAACAAACCTTGCACTGAAGTGATGCATTTTTTTATCAGTTTCCCTATGGTGCTTTCCCTTCCATGATCCTTGAAGACTTGCTGGAATCAAACTAAATCAACTTTCTCTGACAGCTTTAGACTTTTTGCATTAGTTTATCTTCCTGATAATGAGAAAAGTAAGGGAATATTTTGCCTGTGTTACATATGGAGCTCTGATGTACAGAGTTTGAAATCAAGACTGCTGGATAGTTTTGAGAGACTTAAGTGAGATGTAAAAAAATTAGGATTCACTTTACAGTACTTTATATAATTGCAGCATAGCTCCCACTGTCTTAATTGCCTTTGTGATCAGTACTTCCAAAATACAACCCCTGGTATCACAGACTGGGTACCAGCTAGACACCACAACCTACTGCCTGGGCAGCACCTGGCAGAGCTGGGTGAGAGTTTAGTGGACTCATTGTGTACTGAGATGTGTCTGGTCTGTAACATCATCCCTTCTCTTGTAAGAGAGATGTCTTGAAAACTGGAACAGGTTTTTCCTTTGTTATGTTGTTCTCATTCTTCACAGGAATGCAGCCCATCGTGTGCAGTGAGCAAAAGAAGGGATCTCTGCAAAGGGAATTTTGGGATCATACAAAGAGAGTGTATCTGATTCAAAAAGAAAGGGGAATGAATGGCTTCTATGCTTCTGGCCACTTCACAGCCTGAGTATACTTCTAATGTAACTTATCTTGATTTTAAATCTGAAGAACAGTTGCTTGAGATAATAGGTATTTTTGATTTCAATATTCTTTTCTTAAAGAATCAATTTAGATCTACTGTCTCTCAGCATAATTTGAAAATATATGGTAACAGCAGTTGCTGCAGATGAGGAGGCACATTTTGGTTGGGGATTCAGCTGACAGCAAAGGAAGGGTCAGTAGAGGAGCATACTGCAGTTGCTAGATCTTCATAGCCTGCCACTATTGTCTGTCTTCTTGTGCTGTTTTACTTCTCTTTCCTCTGACATTTTCTGACTAGCTCCTGCTCCTTTCACTTTTTCCCCCCCTTCCCTGTTTTCTCCTTTCCATCCAGTCACATTTACTTCTTTTTCCCACCTGGTTCCCACAGAAGGCATGAAGGTTCATGGAGCTGGATATGGCTGTCTTAAAAGAACTGTTTCCAGCTCTCAGGGGATGGTGCATGTACACCTCCTGCAGAAATGTAAATGTAGCATTTTGGAAACTAAGCAGATGCAAATAATATGTAACTACTCAAAGGTTTAAATACTGGTGCAATTCAGATGGTAGGTGTAGCCTGAGAAAAGACTATGTCTAATCCAAACATTAGGCTATGTCTAATCCAGGTACCTGAATTAAAGTTCCGCTTTAAAAACATGATGGCAACGCTTTGCTACAACTCAGTGCTTGGGATCTAATCCTTTTTAGTGCAGACAAAAAAAAAATCTTTCTTACTGAGATGACCCATTTTCACTGAAATATAAAGAGGAAAAAACCTTGGAATGTTTTTTTTTTTTTCCCTACACTTTGTATCTGCCAAATAGAGAAAACTTAGCAAGTTTAAAAGACAAGACTAATAGTACAAAACATTAAGCAAAGACTGGAGTTACCTTAAATGCAGAATCTCCAGCATAGGCAGTCTCACTACTGGGATCCTTCTATTGCTCATGTGTAACCCTTGAGCTAACAAACTTGGCAAAACAGATTAGACTGAGATTGTCCCATATACAATTTATGTAATTCTGATCCATAAGACATCCAGATCAGAAATGTCCTAAGTATAGTGCTTCTTGGTATGTAAACAGGCTAGCTCCTTTTTAATTATTGTCCTCTCCCATATGGAACTGTGTGGGAGCAGACATAGTTACAAAGGACCTTTAAAATCTTTGATTCTGCCATGTTACAATGGTCTGAAAAACTGGTAGGCAGAGCTCAAGGGAAAAACCACATGGTCTGCTTGGTTCTAGATCACAGCCTTTGGCCAACTGGTAGGTTCAGTTTTCAGACTCTCTTAACTGTCAAAGCCAGCTTCTTACAAAATGCATTATAAATATCTGCAGTTTTCTTCCCAAGGCAAACTGTGGCTTGTGCCAGTTCTTTGATTGAGCATTACTCCTGGCTCATCTTGTTCTTCTGGTCCAAAGGATGAGAGGTTTTTACTGCTCAGAGAGCTTGGGTGTGCCCTTCTCACTAACAGTTCTGGCCCTCCAAAAGCAGGAGTTCATCTGATGATCCATGCCATAAGTACGATCTTGCCATAAGCTGCTGCTGCCAGCCACTGAGGTGAAATCCAGATTTTTCTTTGCATTTTTCCCCTTGCACCTGTAGCCCAAAGAGCTGCTGTGTGAAAGCAGGACATGAGCTTGTGCTTGGAGGAAGGAGTATTTAATTGTTAGTTGTGGAGTCTGCCTGAAGCTCTCACCTGCTGCTTGTCCATCCACTCTCCATCATGCCTGCTCACTCCACTGAGAATCTTTTATTTACTCTTGCTGCTTTCCTTGCAGGTATTTGCCAGGACATCTATGGGCCCTGCTCTGGAGTTTTGCTTCACAGCAAAGCCTTGACTTGTAATTGACTCTAAAGCAAATTCACTTGCATGTGTGTCCCAGAACTACTGCTTGATTTTGATTAAGATTCAAATTCCTGCCTTCTCCTGCCAAAATTTTGCTTTTTAACATGGGAGATGACATTCTTTTTTCTTCTGAAATGGTATGGGACTTCACTGCATGGTTTCCTAAAACAGTAAAGGTGAAAAATTTTCTTTTCAAATTGACTTATTTTTTTTTTCCATTTAAATGACAGCATCCAAACAGCTTGGTCTCTTCTGTAACACCTTATTTAATTCAGTTTATAGTAAACTGGATTAACTCTTTGTATTTACATAAACAGTAAATCTGCTAGAAGCCAAGACTGAAGGTGGTTTTTCTAGAACTAGGCTATGCAGTAATAGTCAAAAATTAAGCATAATTTTCTTGTTGCTCACATATTGACCTTTTTTGCAACAATTTTGTTTTTCACAACTGAATTAGGAAAGCTACATAAATCTCTTATGTAAACTTGTAGAGAAAAATATATATGGATGATTACTTGACCTGGGAAAAAAAAAAAACCTAAGAAAAAGTAATCAGACCACTCCCTCAGTGTTTGTGAGGGATCTCAACTATGTGTGCAGCAAATTAATATGAAAAACCACACCCACTGCCATTGTATCTTCCTATGTAAAATAAAAGGCAGCTAAACAAAATCCCAACATTGAAGTAGCTGCAAACATTTCTTCAGTGAAATGGTCACTGTGCCTAGAGCAGGAGCAGTAGGGGGAGGGCAATGAACTGATTTAAAAATAGGTATGTCTATCTGTAACAAAAGCAAGTTACACTTGTTGTCTGGCTTGAGAAAACTTTCAGACTTGATAGGTGAAGGTTAAATCAATAAACAATCACATTCATCACTTTTTGTATATAAGGGCAGACACAGTAAGACAGTTGTTGGGGGTTTTGCTTTTAAATATCTTTGTTTATTTTAGTCAATAGTAGCATAGGCATTCAGGCTCTGGACAGACATCCATGGAATTTAGCTGTCCTTGTAAAGCAATTTCCAGTGTGGAAATGTGGATTGTCTTGCACAAGGGACATTACTTAACTGTTACTAGTCTACACTGCCTTGTTCTACATATGCTAAAGTGGGACAAGACTAATTAAGCAAGTAAACTGATTTTTAAATTAGGTAGTAATTTGATTATGGATGTTACACAACTTCATTCCACATAAATCCTAACAATCCCCTGGCAGGTTGAGGTGTGCACTCAGAAACAGGTGATAGGCTCCTTACAGTACAGACTGTAACATCTGACTTGGTTCAATTGTCTTTTATTAATCAAATGGCCCAGGAGCTGCATTTCACACATGCATTTTTCACTGATTTAAATTGTGTTGTTATATTTGGTTTCAATAGATTCACTATTGGTTTCAACAGATTTCAATACTCATAGCTGAGATTAAAAATGGACCCTGGTAGTACAATCATGCTAACACACTTCTGCTTGCATGCTTCAGTTAAAAAAAGAAATTAGATGTAAAAGTAGACTGGTCCTTGTTTAATCAGTGGGACGTTGATTTCTGTGTGCTCTCAATTTGTCAGTGTTACATCCCCTTAACTGCTTCTGGCTGTGCTACTACAGGCATTGTTCTAAGGCCTAGAGTATCAGTGCTTCATTTTCTTCAACCAGAAGCCGTGCTTATTTATCAGCTGCTAAAATTATTTGGTAAATAGCATCCCTGTGTAGAAAACACAGGAATTGGAATTGTAAGCTAGTCCCAGCAATGCAGCCAGTGGCACAGATAGAATTACTGCCTCCAACATTTTCTGCTTCCTAGGATATTAGGGTGCTACTACTTCTCTCTAAACAACCTTTCTTTCTTAACTTGAATTGCAGACAATGGTGTAATCTGACTTGGCTTCCTTTCCCCAACTTCAAAAAAAAAACAACCAAAACAACCCAACTGCCTTATGATAACAGTTTTAACTACCAGTTTACAAAATCAGAAGAAATCAGTTTTGCAGACACAGTCTATTTGGAAATGAAAGCACTGTGGTATCTAACATGCATGATGTCTCAGACTGAAGTATGAAATCAGTACACGTGTACTTTGGTGACAGAAAGTATCTTTTCTTTATTGAATTAGTATTTTTTTGAGACAACAGAAAAATCTGTATTAAAAAAACACATTTGTTAACAGGCCAAGAAAGAGCTTCAGCAAAAGAGTTATAAATCAGTAGCAAGACATTCTTGGCTCAGATCTTGGTTCAGATATTTCCCCAAGACCTTTTTTCTGTGACTATATATGACACTTGGTAGGTTATTTTATAAAATGGCATATCAGACATATCCTCACATTACACCAGAACAATAGCAATTAATTTTAAGTGCTTATGAAAGGATAACAGAATTGTATTGTCCCAGATGATCTTACACCCAATTCTTTTTGATGCTTGGTAGGTGCCATTATAACTTGTGTTCCTTGGGATTTTAATCTAAATAAACCAAACCTAAAAACCCCAAAAATTAACAAACCCCCAACAAACAACACACCAAGAATACTGCCAAGACTGAAGAGATCTAGAACTAAGTGCTGAACTCATTTGGCAGAAACAGCTGAAATCACACCAGACCCTTGTGAGGATACATTTCTGGTCAGCAGAACTGCTGGTTACAAAGCAAGAAAGTCTGCTGTGAGATAGGGTCCTTCACTGTTAGAAACACTTTGCCATTTCTATAGAGCCATTAGATTTCTGAAGAAAGGAGTCAGACTGAGTAATCTCTTTCCAGAAGCATTTTCTCAAGGAGGACACCAACTGGGACAAGCAGCTTCCAGCACGGGGAGGAGCAGGGCTACCAAGGGCTGCAGGGATCTGGGCACTCCCGCAGGTACGTCTCGGTATGGCCGTTGTACACCTCCATCAGCGTGGTGCACACCGTCAGCTAATGGGCACAGGGGGGAAGAGGAAAAAAGAAAATCAACCACATTACAGGAATTAGTGAAAAACTCTCTCTGATACAGCTGAACAGTCCTACTAAAACAAGCATTTACCTTCTTCAGTCAGCAACATGCAAGTATGAATTGTCTGTGTTCTCAGTCAAGAATGCTCCTCCTACTTAACACAGGAACTAAACTTCATCATTCAAGAACTCTTAAAAACAATTTCCTTCAGATTTTTTTTCCTAAACACCAAAATTTCAATTCCAGACTAAAACCTTTTGTATTGCAAGAGTAATGTGCCTCTGGTATGCCTCAATCATGAGGTATATTAACTTGTTTTATGTGAATTACAAAGACATAGATCACACATTAATTCTGGTCAGAAGGGTGCTCAAGATGTCTGCAGAGCAGCTGCTGCCTCGAACCAGAACAAGCTATTATGAGGAAAGGGCTCAGGCTACTGAGAATTTTAAAGCTGTACAGCCTTCGGAAAATAGCTATTCCAGCAATTACATTTTGCTTTCACAAAGTAATATGAAACTTGTTTTTACATACGTTTTCACCTAAAAACCCCTGAATATACCACTGAAGGCTTCTCCTTATATGTACAGTAGTTAGTGGTCTGCTCCCCACTCTAAACTTCCTGCAAAAATAGAAGCATTACCTTATTGAGCACAGGCTTTGTGGAGAGAACATCATAAATTGCAGGTAGGGAGAGATTCTGAAAGAAAATAATACACTGATATTAAGGGGCATTACCTGTTAATGTAAATGCTGAGAACTAACTTTTTTACACTTCACTTAAATAACTCAATGCAGTTTTAAGAGTACAAGATACCCATAACACTTTGATATCAGAAGAATGTGGGCTGCAAAAATTTGACCAGACCAGATCTTAGTAGAGCATGGCACACTTAAGTGTGTTTGCTGCCCCAGAGTGTGTATTTGAATTTCACAGGTAAAACTACCCTAAAAACACCAAGTCTTTCTCAAGGTATCCCTGGGTGTACCCTCCTGCATATGCAGCTGCTGGAGATACTTTCAGAAAACCCACCTAGATGAAATGAAAGCCCAAAACAAACAAACCAACCAACCAACCAAACCAAAAAGAATCCCAAAAACCCAAGCCCCCCTAAAACCACAACTAAAACCCAAACAAAAAAACAATACCCCAAAAACCCCCAAACAAATAAACAAAAAACCCACAAACCTTCCCCATGTAAAGAGGCAGCTTGTTCTAACCCAGAAGCAGAGACAAGTTACCACAAAATCATCAGCCACTTGTGTCATTACAGCTGAGCTTGAAAATAACCTGAATGCTCCTGGCTGTGTCAGGTCAGTAGTGCAAGCTGGGAGTTTCAGACCAGCAGGATGTGAGGTATTTGGAGGATGATTACCTCTTGTGTTGTCTGGTTCAGGCATTTCATTGCAGGTCCTCTACGATTATCCAGCACCAGTGGAGGCTTCCAGCGATCGTAGTTGGTTTCTACCACATACCATGTACCCTTCTTGATATCAAGGCTGGAAAAGAGGTCCAAGTTGGTGTTTTGCTTCTCTAAGTATATAGCAAGTACACATATACAATATATACTATATACAGATACATTAAATTTTTAGGCTTGCTGTGGTATTTTTCAATAATGGTAAAGAAGTGAGTTCTTGTACAACAGAAGTCACAAGAAACAGAGCACACAATTAGAGGTGGAACCTGTCCTCTTCTGGAAGGCTGAGTCAGGTGTCAGGTCAAGCATACTCACTCCCAGATATCCAGAGCAGCTGTCCTGGATCGAGTTATCACACACCCTTCTCCAGAATTTTTTCCTCCCAGAATAAAGTAAGCTGGAGCCAGCAATCTTGTTTTTGCCAGTCTGTCTTTTGCATCCTGGTAACTGTGGGTAAGAAAATGTTGGACTATTAAATCCTATAAATGGTTCAAGTACTGAAGAGCATGTTCCACAGACTCAGGACAAGTTTGGGTAGTTAAGCCTTTCTTCCTTTTTCATGCACATATGAGGAAACAGGATCATGATAAAGGAATGCATTTAAGCAAAGCTTCTTGTCTCATTTTGTACTTAAAGTAAGATTGTTTAGAGGTGCTCTCTGCACTTTTTCTACACTTTAAATATGAGTAAAATGATGACATACTGTGTCATATTGAATTGATTTATTGCATACCAGCTTTGTTTCTGCTTGCTTCCTACAATATAGTAGTACCTGTTGGATGTGCTTTGATGCAGAACGCTGTTACCCATTTTGATTACCAACAGGCTCATAAGGAAAAAAAGAAGTCTGACGAAAAATATTTGAGGGATCACGTGTGATGCTTTGCCTCCTGCTCCAGAGTACCAGCAACACCAGAACTATTTAAAGTTAAGGCCACTAGGAAGGTATCTATATCTGATATTAAGTATACATCTACAGTATTCTTGCTAGTTGAATGCAAAGCAGACTAAAGCAGCATAGTATTTAGAGGGAGAGGGAATACCTTGTAGCATTCTCTAATACAGTTCTTGTAAGAAAGCCCATCCACATACCATCTCTTCTACCAAGAAACCATTCAAAGATTCCTGCAAAATATCAGAATAATTTGTTTTCAGACAGTTCACTCATGCTCCTCTAACTTCCACAGCTGGTTTTAAAATAAGCTGTGTTTTATCTAACTCATCTGCAATCTTTTCACCATTTGTGTGCCTGTTCATTAAGGTAACTGGTTTGCCCAAGGTCTGGAAAACTTGTGCAGAAATAATGAAAGAAATGAGCATTACTCACCCACATAACCACCATCAAGACTGAAACGCTCATTCATTGTCAGAGTGAACAAGTTCTGAAAAGCATTAAACAAGCCAACCTTCAGCCATTGCCAGCCCATGAGTACCAGTAATAAACAAGAGGCAACATTGCAATTTAGATGTCAATTGAGCTGCTTGTTTGTTAGGCTCTTCCCCTTCAAGTAACAGACTACAAGATCAGGCTCATGTAGAGAAGAACCTAATTTATCAGGGCTTGAATAAGTAGAAATTAGTTTTCTGACCTGGCAGACAATCAGCAAGGCATGCTTTTATGCTGAGCAAGTCAAGCCTGTGGCCATTTTTTCCTCTTGGTCTGTTGCATTGCTGAATTAGCAGTTTTCCTTTCCCTGCTGTATGTCACCTTCTTTTCTGACCTCTGAGTACTATTCTACTTTGAAGGCAGATTTTTAAGTCCCAGTGCTAAGCACACCCTGCTATATTACTGCTATTTGCATGGGGGCATGCAGCTGCACACGCTGCAGTCCATGCTAACTGAACACACAATTCAAACTCCAATCTCAGCCTCCTGCAACTAATGTTTCAGACAAAAACTGAATTCAGCTACCCCAGATTTCAGGTGCCTATTAAATGAAAACCCAAGAAAAAAAATCTTAAAATGCAGGACTGCCTTTTCCAAGAAGGACTGGAGAAAGAATTAAATAGCACAAGTGTGCTGTTCCCCCTGTGGGATCACAGCATTAGCTATTAGCCAGCAAGAAACTCGAACCACTTCAGCACTTCTCATTTACTCTTGTTCATATTCAAAACTCAATGCTGTTTTTAAGAACTGTCCAAACAGAAACATTTCATTTAGGCAATCTCCTTTCACAAGGAGAGGTGCAGCATTTTTTTTTATCTGTCTTCAAGTAGCTATGCTATGCACCAGAACAACTTAGAGATCATTTACTGGAAAACATCCCAAGGCACAGCATGGAAGCAGAAAAATTTAAATATTAAAGGAAAGTCTGAAGCATTTGTAACAAACTGACAAGGCTCCATTCCCATACTTACTGGTTTGACTCCAGACACCATGCCTATGTATCCTGCAAAATTTGTGGACTTGAACACTGTTTTGTTGTTTCTCTGAAAGTCCAAGAGTACCACTAAAGGCTTCAGTTCCCGAGTTAACGTCCAGGAATTATTTTTAACATCCCACCTGCAGGAGACAGTACAGCACTTGAAACTTCCCTCAGGAGTTTTCAAAGCTTCCCTTCACAGCATGCATTCATCCTGTGTATGATGCCTGTCCTCTGATCTAACTCACAT
Source organism: Ammospiza caudacuta (assembly GCF_027887145.1). Classification (NCBI taxonomy): domain Eukaryota; kingdom Metazoa; phylum Chordata; class Aves; order Passeriformes; family Passerellidae; genus Ammospiza; species Ammospiza caudacuta. The sequence continues at coordinate 48,008,810 of NC_080596.1, read as the reverse complement.
CAGGCAAGATCACTGCTCTGTAGTTACCTGAGCAGCACCAGCTAGGAACAACTAAGAAGTTTAAATGCAGAGGCTGGCAGTGAAAAGAACTAAGTTTTGTTTGAACCAGGAGCATATATATTGCTCAGGATTAAACAGCACCACCATCACAGCTGGTTTGTTTTGAACACGTAACTTTGTTCTCTACCTGCTGGCAAAGGCAGCTACAGCTCCTGCCTGTGACACCAAACCTCAAATTCTTATTTTTCAAAGGCAGAAGAGAAACCATGTGCTACTGGATTTGCTCTACGTGAAGGGAAGTACCAATTCTAGTTTGTAAAATTAGCCAGACCAATTTGGAGGCAAAAGGTTGATACAGAGCACTTAGCAGACTGTTAAATTCTCTGGAAATAATCCAGACTCTGGGAGCAGCTTTGAAAGTTTGCTTAATTTTCAGGAAGCATGTTCACAGTATTTCTGGCAAGTCAGAGAAGTCCAACACAAGCCAAACCAAGGGACAGGTGGAGTCACAGTAGACAATGGGTGAATAGGTAGGTAAGAATTTTAATAAAGATGAGCATTTAAGTTCCAATTGTGCATTGAGCACCATCAGGATGAATGATGTCACAAAATATACTGGGGTAATAAAAGCAAATGCTGAACTACCTGATCAGGGGCATGAAAGGAGAACCAATGAGTGCTGGGCAACAAACTACAGAGTTTGTGTGGAAATGAAGAATGAGGGGAAGTGTCAGTGGAGCACAGTACAGTAACTGGGGGGGAGGAGTGGGGAGGAAGCATTAAAATGCCATGCCCCAATCCAATCTCCGTGTCACTGCACATATTAAAATTGATTCTTCATCCCATCATGTAAACAACAATATATACTGTGCCTCAGAGATCAGGTTACATGGGCCATTCTTTGGTTTGACACAGTTTGAACTGCAGCTGAGAAAAAAAGTAAGTAGCAAAACAAGCTGTTCCTGATGCATTTGGGGCAGTTTGACATCAGATCAGTAGAACATCCTGATCTTTCAATTTTAGCCTTTTTTCACAACACACAATGGAGAATTACTTGTCACAGTCTTACAGACATCCAAAGAAGACTCAAAGAATGTATGTAGCTATTTAAAGTTCAGCTTGCTTTTTCTTTGAGTTTTTAAAAAAAGTCACAAGTTTAAGTACCTACCCTAGAAAGAGTCCAAAATCCAAGTTTCTGGCATGGTACAGCTTTCCTATACAACAATAAATAATTAAATACAATTTTCCAAACAAATGGACAAACTTCAGCTTAGAAACCCAAGAAATGAGTAAGCAGTCAAATATCTGGGAAAGTGTACAAAGAAAATAGCATTCTCTTTTCATAACCACAAAGCATTTGCCCTTTTCATAACCACAATATAATGATGGGTTTTTATTGGTCAGAGAAGTGTTTTGCCATAATTGAAATCAAGTCATCTTGCAAACTGCTGTCCATCTCAGCCTCTAATCTTTCCATTATCTTAATGCAATGGCAACACCTTGAGCTTCTTCTAAAAGTGAGATGTTTGTAAGCCCTCTGAGAATCCCTTAGAAACTTCCTAAGTTGGAACAGGTGCAGACAAGGGCTGCAGAACTAAGTACGAATGAAAGAGTCTCTTTTCTCAGAAGAGACTGTCCATTTTCTCTACCAGCATACACATGCAATATCTAGAAACTAGATGCAAAATCCTGCATGGCACTGAGAAAGTTTCAAGTGTGTTGCTGGTGTTTCTTTCCCCTAGAAAAACAAATACCACCTCTTAAAAAAACCCCAACACCCCAATCAGAAAAAACTCACCATCCAACAAAACCAAAGCCAAACTATCTTTGAAAGTATTTTTGTCTTTTTCTTTTAAACCTAAGACATTTATGAACTCTTATTCCCTTTCTCAAGGAATACCTTTACTTATCAGTTCTTAGGCATTATTATTACCTTAGGCATTATTATTACCTTTTATTAATATACGTATTATTACCTTTTATTAACAGACCTTACTGGCTGCATTTGAGGAGGACTGTATTTGCATAACTGAGGGGGACCCTCCTCTACATAAAAGAAAACTGTTAACATGATTTTGGATTGCATTACCTGTTTTATCTTCTGCCACTATTGATGTACACACAGTAAAAATTTCATAAAAAATGTTAAAAATAACGATTTCCCCTAGGAAAAAAAAAAAAAGAAACAAAGTTCAGTAGTTTGAAACTTGCCATGAACAGAAAAAATTGTTAGGAAAAAAGCATAGTGCAAATTCATTATTCTGTAATATTTCTGTTATACATTTCAATTTAAATCTCCTTTGATCTTTAAAATGACTGGTTCAGCAAAATCAAGAGCTTCCTGAAAAGCAAATAGAGGGATCAGAATCCCCTGACTTTCTGCCTCACTATGCACAAAGCTGACAGTCATTGCTACTTCCTCCTCTGAAAACCCCAAAACAAGCTATAAAATTGACTTTAAAGTAGAAAGCTGCTACATGCACCACTACTGCCATGTAGGAGCTGCTGCTAGCAGCAGGTGTGGTGCTCCTGTGTGAGGGAAGCAGTGCAAACAGGCAGTGCTCCTTCCCTGTCTCAGTTCTGGAAGAACTCGGTGCCTGCTCATCTGGAATGGCATTCTTTTGCAGGAGGTACAGGGGGAAGGCAGAAGGACATGGCAGGGACCACAAGGGAAAGAAAGCACAGCAGGAAACTGAGCCCTGACTTCTCTCTATGTCAACAGCAGACACACAGCAGAGTGCAAAACCAATGAGAATAAAGGATTCCCTCAAATTCTGGTGCACACAGCTGAGACTTGCTCCACTTCCCGAAACCTAGGAGAACTTACAGCTCTACAGAGCAGTCCCAGCCTGATAAAAGGCTTATGTGATTTATTTCATTCTTCTCTAAAACACTGTTCTTGTTTAGGGTGAGGTGTAATCTATTGCTTTAACTACTTAAGCAATGATTTGTTAAAGTCACAGCTAACTGCATATTGGTAAACACATTAATTTTAAATGAGTCTGTATTCCTAGCTTTCCACTGTGTTAATCAAGTGTTGGAAACTGTTACCCAAAGGAATCCCAGAGGAATTTGCAATCCCTTGGAGCTCTTCATTGAAAGGATAAGGAAGTGTAGCAGTCAGATGAGCCTGAAAGGAAAAGTTTTTTTGTATGATATATGTTTAAATTAACAGTATTTTGTTACTTACAACAAATGTCTCCTCAACAGACACACTTTTCTCCCAGCTATTGAGTGTTTAATTTCTCTGCAACCTGTAGAACTTGAGGATGTTTGCAGAGTACTTGGAAGAGAAGTATACACTTAAGGGAATAAAACTCTTACTTATCAAAACACTGACGTGAGCAATGGACATGAGCACAGCCTCTCTCTGCAGCAACAGACAGAAAAGTGAAGTAGGACTCGTACACATTAAAGCTCAACTGCAATGGAGCTCAATGCCAGTCTTTATGGGCATCCTTGACTTTCACACATTGGCATGGCAACCTGTAAAAGCTGCATTTATGTCCACTCAGGCACACAGGGATATGCTGTAACTAAAGATGGGGTAGAGATGTGACCTTTGGCTGTCTCTAACCCTACACTGCTTTCTCCTGTTCCATGCCAAAGCGTTGCTAATCAGAACCAAATTATTTTTTTTGTGAGACCTGGCCAAAGCTGTGCCTGTAATCAGACATTTATTACAGTTTTCAAAACCTGATTTTACTTTACTGTTTAAAAGAAGTGGAACATGGTAAAAAATTTCAGTCTGTGTTTTGCTACAGTAACTAAGGCTGTTGCATATTTGTCTAGTGTTACTAATCCAAACTTGAAAAGATCTTAGGAAAAATTAGAGGAGGAAGAGACCTGCATTTTTTTTAATGGTTTCAGTCATTCAGAGTAGACAACAAGGCAAAATTTCAGAGTGACTGTTTGAAATAACATTTTTGTTCTATTCCTGAAATGGAATTAAGAACTTGTAAATTAATAATTTTGAAAGTTCTTAATTGCCAGATTCAGAAGCATTCTAATTCTGTAGTCAGAGCATACAGTAATAAAATAATTAAGCTGAAAATACTTACTATTTTGTTATCCACTATGTCAACAACTTTGCCACTGGGAAAGAAGGTATTTGCTATATCTTTAATATTCTGGACCACAGTCTTCAGCTAAAAAGAGCAAGGACTTTTGTTGAATAGAAGATCTTAAGCATAAGAATTGCTGGAATACTAACAGAACTCTTTGACAGGCTTTTGAAAAAAAAAAACTTTGTTGAGGAAACATACATATTTAAATAAAGTGTTAAATGTCACCTTCTTAGTGAGACAAATACCCCCAAGTCCCCACTAGAATCACTCTTCAAGCTTTATTCAAGTAACTTTCCTGATTAATTCCAATGTGCCCTTCTACCAGAAATAACAAATTACAGGAAAGCCATCCTCATCTTCTGCTCCTTTGAACACATTTCAATACTCTGCATTCTTCTATCTTTCAGAATGTTAATTTCAAGCTCTTTGCTTAAGCACTGATGTTACTGGTGACAAAAACACTCAATAAACTTGTTATGAAAGCACATGCTTTCGATCTGCAACATGTAAATGTCACAAATAAGAGTTCCACTCCATGTGATCAAGCTCCAAAGTACACAGGAGATAAAACTCTTCAGAATTTAAGGCGAAACCTGAAGCTTCCAACGCCTTTTAAAATAAATATCAGCATGTAAGTAGAATTTGTCTGGCTTTCAGAGAGGAAAGTCCAAAGTCAAGGGACAGAAAAAAAAAGCACTAGCCTTGTTTGAGAAATTAAAAATTACTCAACTCAATTTTCGTCCATCTTCACCACAGCTGTTTTGGGCAGTTTGAAATAGGCTCAAATATTTAAAAAAATTATTTGTGCTATGTAAACACCAGTGCCACAACCAGCATTCCTGAAAAGGGGAGGAAGCTCTTAATTTCCCCCTTGCCATTTCATATCTCACACAGCATTTTGAGAGAAGTAGGGAGGTGCAGAGAGGAAATGCTGCCTCAGTTTCACTTCAGTTTACCAAGGCTGTTCCTTTGGTGTACTGCTCCCTCTCCATTCTGCACCACCTCACCACTAAGGAGATTTGATAAATGGAATGGCACACACTTGTTTATGGCACACTGGTTTTTACACCTCTACATCCCAAACACCAGTGTCTCTACACTTGATGCTGTTACCTTAAGTGTTAAACAGAAAAAAAAAAAATTACTCAAGCTATTATTTTGAACTGGAATCATATTAGAAAAATCAACAGGAACTATTATCTCTTTCAGATACTTTTAGCACATGTATTCCTTTAAAAACTTTTCTCAAAACAAAAGGCTATGTGCTAATTTTGTATCTGCTAAGCTTCAGAGCAGCTCTGCATTTCTCACCTCTGTCTTTTTGTCGCGCATCAAGTCATCCCACCTTCTGCTGGGAGGCAAATCGAGATTTATGACATATGTGGGTATGTTACCTTTGAACCTGAGAGAAAAACACCACAGATCAAATTGAAAGAAGGCTCTGAAAAAACATTTGACAAAATAGGTGCTTCCCACCTGTAACTAGCATTTTTTAGACCTGCAACAGGAACAAGTTTCAAGAAAAAAACCCTGTTGAGACTTGCAAATCACAACTTCTCTGTAATTTGCTAGACAAGTTGAATCAGATTACTTACGTTGGTCCTGAAGGAGGGTACATTTTACTCCTACACTCTTCTCCATACTGCAAAAACAATGAAACATTACTATTTAGCTGCTTTGTAAAACACTATTATTCTAGTAGACTTAGTTTTGAATTAAACCTTTAAGACTAGTCAGTTAATTCAAAGTCTTGGCACTTTGGAAAGAGGAAAATAGAGGAGGAGGGACCAGCAGCAACTTCCCCGTGCTGTCTGACAGACCTCTAGACAACTTGGCTAATGTACTCCATGGCAAGCACAAGGGTATGATAAATATACAAATTGTATATATTTTTACTCCATATGATTTAATGAAGAGACCTTCAAAAGCATATTCTTTATACAAGTTCAAGAAAGATCTCAGTATGGACCAATCTGTTCTTTTTGTCCAATTACTAATCCCATTTTATAGTGTCATTCCTAATTATGTCTAGTATTAAGCTGCATGTACAGCTGGAGCAGGGAAAGCATAATGAACTTTGGGCAATTCCTCAGCTGGTGGAATGAGCTGAGGATTCAGTGTGGACAAGTGCTGCTGAAGTGGGGCCAAACATTACATGGGGTGCAATTCAGGAATGTAACTAAACAATATACCTTCATTCCTGGGAGCATGGCTAGTTACAAATGAAAGTTTGAGAACTATTTCAGATGTACTCAAACTGAATGCAAGGTTGTTTTTCTACCAATTACATAAAGCATGCATATAAATATAATAAACATATGCATATATATGCCACAATTGTAATTCTATGTTCTACCCAGTGACACACAAGCAAATGCCTACTGGCCACCCACACTTGTGCTTCAGGCCAGTTGACAGCAGGCCAGGTTTGGTCCCAAAATTATGTGAGAAGTTCAGTAAGTTCCTTAGAGTCTAATATATCTCACTAAGAAAACGGAAAGATACATGTGCTGTTCTGGGAGCCCATAAAAAGCTCCCAAAGCACAATTGTTTGGGAGAGAGAACACAAACAAAATATGGAGCAATCCTTCCACCACTACTTCCCTTTCTCCCCACCCTTGATTTCCAGTATTTATTAGGCTGTATAAATTAGATTACTAGTGTGTCCTTGAAATGCATTCTGGTTCCAGTGAAAACTGTGACAACATCTCCCGCACCTACGTAAGTGGGACAAAGAAGTTAACTCATGTCAATGTTCTCTTTGGGCTAATCTCATTATCTGTTTTTAATGCATTAATATAGAAAACACAGTGTTGTACACAATGCCACAGACTTGAAACAGCTTAAGTTGTTACAACTGGAAACAGCAATTCTAAACTGGGATTGATTTCTCTGTGTTATAATATTATCTCTTTCTACTGCTTCCAGTTGGTGGGAGAAAGCAGGAGATGAATTTTGGGTTTCCAACACTTGAGGTGAAGGTATAGGAGCAGCAGCTTTGTGTTTCCTAGATTTCACTGCAGTGCAGTTAACAGCCTTTGCACAGCTGGAACAAGAAGTCAAACACAAAGGGCCATTTAATTTTCAAAGTGAGGAAGCATCAAAACAAGGCGGGTAGGAGGGATATCAGATGACTAATTCGGCAACAAAAGTCAGAGGTTTTGTGCAAAGCCAGACAAACGCTTAACAGTATTGATGTAACTGTCTTGTGCAATTTTCCATCCTGCAATTCTAAAATCCATCAGAAAGAAGTGACATTACATATACATCCTACTGGAATGGATGTACACATTTGGACCTTCAGGATATATCTCCATCAAACATATGTTTCCTTGACAGGTAAAGCTTCTAAAAAAAAGTTATCCGAAGTGGATCAGAATTCTGTTGCTCTGTCAGTAGAGCCCATGCTCACAGAGGAAACAGCAGCACCTGTGCAAAACTGATTTCAGAGGATTTTAAGCTAAAGATGCTAAATGTTATGTCACTCCTGGCACCCTCCCCTGAGATTTTAATCCTGTATCTGCACCTATTTTTATCTTCCCAGTGCTTTGCAGCCTAAGCTACAAAAAAAGGTAAGGAATGCAACAGATAAAGGGACAGAGAACAGAGAAAATGTTCCCTCCTTACATGTGGTATTTTTAGATTTCTAACCTGTCTATGTATAAAGCAAGGTAAAGAAGTCAGTATTTCCTAAAACAACCTGTACACCTTTCAAAACTGATTGAGGCATCTGAAGAAATTAGAGTTAATAATAACTGTTTCTTTAGGTTAACTATTACATCATAGAATCACAAAATATCCTGAGTTAGAAGGAACCCACAAAGGATGATCAAGTCCAACTCCTGGCCCTGCAGGGGACAAGTCCAAGAGTCCCATCCTGTCCAAAGCATCTTGATCTCTGACAGGTGGTGCTCCACCAGCCTCAGTGAAAAACCTTTCCCCAATACCCAATTTAAACCTTCCCTGACACAGCTTCAGGCCACTCCCTCGGGTCCTATTGTTGATCAGCAAGAAGAAGAGATCAGTGAAGGGATTGGTGTCTGCCCTGTGCTTCCCCTTGTGAGGAGCTGTAGACTGCAATGAGGTCTCCTCTCAGTCTCTTCTCCAATGAGAACAAACCAAGTGACTGCAACAGCTCCTGGTAAATAGGCAGCAACTTAAAAAGATGTCAAGACAATCAGAAAACTAGAAGTGGGGTGTTTTGTTGTTTTGGGTTTTTTTACAAAAAGTTCTAACAAGAAACAAACAAAAAAAAAGTTATCTTTTGCAACCAGCTAAAGATTATCTGCAAAGCTTTCTGAGAAGGTAAAAACAAAAAAAAAAAGACACCTAAAGAATTAGCTGGAATCAGCAGAACATCCATCAAGCACTTTTTATAACCAGAGTAAAATAAGCAGCTATGAAGTTATCACCGTGGTCAGTGGGGCTCTCCTCTCTGCAGAGGCTTGACACTGGAAGAACAACAATAAATGCTGTCCAAGAAAGCCAGGACTGTCCTTCCAGCATGACAGAATTACCTTCAGTTTCCAATGTGGCAAGCCAGAGGTCATCCCCTAGAAAAAGCTATTGGCAGCTGGACCCAGACAGCAGATTACCACTATTAATGTGCTTTTCAAACACCCACTGAACCCCCTAAGAGCAATACAGCTACTCTTGAATGGTGATTTAATGCTCCCTTCGTTTTGCTTTTTAAAATGTACTCTTACCAGCAGGTTGCATATCTTGATTATCTTACATACTGCCAACTTTGAAATTGAGATGTATGTAACGACACAAAACCAGACGTGTGACAGCACGGGATCGAAACATTAACAGGAAGATAACACAGTGGAGGAGAAGTAGAACATGGTATGGGGAAATATGGAAATGAAAAGTGGAAGTATCACAGAAGATTTATACTTTGACTGATTGTATAAAAAAGAAAAAGTGGAACAGAAACAAGTAACTTAGCAAGCTGTTGAGATGAATTGGGTGAACTGTAAAAAATATCAAGTAGTAACTGTTATTATTGACTGGAGTACAGAAAATTAATGCATGGTTTAATAACTGCTGAATAAATATTCTGACACCTAGCTTGATACATTAATATGAAATAGACTGAATGTAGATTGTCCAGTCTAAGGAATACCAGCACTTCCTTTATTTCTTTATTTTTGAGATGGACTATCTCTGGCATCCCTTCTTAATATTTATGTATTTTATATTTTTCACCTTCCTATGTAAAAGCAAATAGAAAATTACCTCTTTGAGCTATTAAATATAATTCCAGGTTTTCAGTCAATCTGTTATATTGAGCATCCTTTGGTCTATGAACATTGTGATCTAACACATTTTCCTCTCTGCTCCTCTTCCCTCATGGGATAATGCCAACGCAACACTATTGTGCTGCAGGAGTCCCAGTGCTGTTCACCCTTCTGAAGAGAGAGGTTAAGAGTACTCTTGCAGCAGAAGAAACAGTGACAAGACAACCTAAACTGCAGTTTGGACAAAAAGGTCAGCATGGCTGAGGGGGCCTCAGGGAAAGCTGAAGGGACTGACAGTCTGCACCTCTGAGATGCAACTCAAGGCATTTGTTTTCTGTGCTCTTTGTTAATGAGGTGAACCCAGCGGCACTCAGGAAGAATTCTTCAGCATGTGATGCAACCCTGCATCTCAAACAAAAATAAAATATCCAAGCCTAATACCTGGCTGCATGCTGTGCACAACCTGGATACACAGCGGATATTGTGCAAGTGCAAGGATGTACCAAGTGAAATCACATGCAAATCAAGCTCTCATGCTACTACTTTGCTGACAGCTGGCACTTTCTCCTACAACTCCACACTCCAGGATACTTTTGGCTAAAATTCTGAAGGCGTTTTAAGCTGGAGATAGCTTATAGCATTAGGAAGTTGCTCTTGGCTGGTAGGATGGGATTGGAAGAAGGGAAGAAGGGGAGAGAGAAAAGCCAAATCCTATGTATTAAAAGATGCTAAGGGAACACTGGCCATCCAGATGTCCATAGTAATTTCCTGCAGCTCTCCCCTTTCACAAAAACCACAATAATTTCCCCAAAATCAATTTGCTAAAAAAAAAAAAAGACTTGGAGCAAAGTAAAGAATAAAAGAGGTAGTATACTCTTAAAATATTTAAAATAGATTGCAAAAAATATTTTGAAACCCAGAGATATTTAAAACCTGTTCTCTTCATAGAGGACGAGTAAATTTAGGAACTTCAAGAGACGAAAGAATGCTTCGCTGCTGCAAGATTACACCAGGAAACAAGAGCAACTGTTTACATGCCCAAGAGATGGAAGCCAGCCTGCTCCAAACGACTATCCCTGCATTCCCAGCTTCCCAATTCCACCAGAAGTTAAATATTTCATTTGTTCAGTTCAAAATACCCAAACGGCCGACAGAGCAAGAAAGGACACACCAAGTCCACCTGCTCCACGCTCCTCCCCTCGCTGAGCCACAGCGCACACACTCAGCACATTCACAACCGTGCGCCTTTCCAGCAAGCCCCTCGGAACTTCGCTTCTGGAGATCGCCGCTGCGGTGTAGCAGGGCGACAGTGGCATTACAGAACCGAGCGCAGCAGCGAGCAAGGGCTCGCACAGCCCCTCGCGCAGGAGCCCTGCCGGGCCCGGGGAGCCCGTGGGGGCAGCGAGGCGCTGCCGCGCACCCACACGCGTGGATCCCGAGCCTCGCCCGGCCTCCCGCCTCGGGAAGGGCGGCGGCCGCACCCCCCGCCAGCCCCGGGGCCGTCCGCTTCCGCCGGCCCCGCTGACCCCTGCCCGTCCCCCGCCAGGCTCACCGGGTCCGGTGCCCAGGCGGGCTGCGCCAGCACCAGCAGCGTCAGCAGCGCCCGGCCCGCCATGGTCCTGCCCGGCTCCGCTCCGAGCGGCGCTTCCCGGAGCCGCGGCCACATGACAGAGCCCCGCCCGCCGGGGGCGGGAGCGCCGGCACGGCACGGCCCGACCCAGCCCGGCACGGCATTGCACTGCACGGCCCCGCCCGTGCAGTTATGGGGAAGCTCAGCAGTTCATCTTCAGTCGCCCTTCCACAAATGGCAACTTCCGCACAGGAGAGTTGTGTGAAAGAGAATCGCCTCTCTTTGGCAACGCTGGGAGAAAACCCGTGGCACCAGTTTTCACTTTGGCAGTAGTGCGGTTTTTAATGACTCTGTGTCCTGTGCGGATTTTAGGTAGGGTGTGTGGTGATGCCTATATAACTCAGGTCAAAGTTACAAGGCGGTAACATAGCTTGAGTTATAAGACATAACCTGATATAACCTGAATCATAGCTTTTTATACCTATATAACCTGATATAAATAACTTTCTAGACAATATAATGGCTGGTATGTGGTTAACTAGTTTGTAGTTAACTAGTTGCTTAATGCTGAATAGATAAAAGAAGAAAAAACTCATCAGGTGAATGGCTTTAGAGATAGGTAAGTATAGTACAAATAAAAAACTGGGAAATGTAAAGCCGATTTGCCACAAAAAGAATTTAGACTGGCTGGGACTAGACAGACGAGGAACACCATAACTGTGCATGCTCTGAAGACAAAGTTGAAAAGTTTGATGTGAAGAAGACCTTGGGAAGCCTTCATCAAAAACCCCCAACAACCTCTGAATTGGGGAGATGCAAGTGCAGTAAAAAGGAACGATTTAATAACACGAGATCAGATTATGTAAATTAGTTCCAGCATGTACATGATGATGTTTTAGTGACATAGCAGTACTAAGCAATATTTACTGTATAAATACACCACAGCACTTGACATGGATGGGTGAGTTAGGAGATATCCCCCTCACCACCAGCACTGCAATAAACAAATATCTGCTCTATAGATATCAGTCCATGGGGATTTATTTCCAGCCTATCTTTTGAGCATCAGTGGTAATGAAAGATGCCAGGCAGGCATGTTCTTGAGGAAGGATTTTTCTCCATCTTGCAGCTTAGGAGTGCAGGAAGTGGGCAACTGGGGAGACAGACTAATGAGAAACACAGGGTATGAGATGCATCCGTCTATAAGTGCCCTGCCTTCTAATTGTTGTTTAAAAGGTTATCTGTTTTATAGAATTGGAGAATGGTGTGAATTGCAAGGGACCTTAAAGATCATCGAGTTCCAAGCCCCCTGCTATAGTCAGGGCCACCTTCCACTAGACCAGGCTCTTGTAACAAGTAGAAATCAGCATCCAAATTAGGTGTGTACGGTCATCTTAGTATGAGCATTGTAATTTTAGTGTGAACAAATGAATGCTTCATGAGTGTGTACACTGGCAACAGTTGGTGGAAGCACCATGAAAAAGTACTCAAACCCTTCCAGGATGCCTGTGTTTTAGCCTGTCTCATGTGCTCTGTGCAATGCCTAAGCCATGCCACGTGTTTTTAGGCACACAGAAATGAAGTGATGCAGTCTCTACATCGTGACTTAACTGCCTGTGCAATTAACTCTCTTACAAAACCAAGTGGGGGTGGCAAGAAAATAAGGGAAGTCCTTGGCAGACAGTTGATTGGAAAACTGCATGGAACTGCAAAAATTAAGAAACAGGAAAGGATAGAAAATGCAGTGTGGGAAAGCCCTGGGAGGTGAGCGTGCAAGAGTGTAGTAAGGAGCCAGCTCAGAGCAGAAGCTGGGAATTGCGCGGAGCTTTAGAGACCAAGGCATAAAAACATTTAAGTACAGGTGAAAGAAGATACAGGATCAATCTGTGGATTTGGAAACTGAGGAAAATTACAGTGTAACTGGACAAACCTTGAGATTTTTATGGGAGTGTTCTTTAAAATCAGGACATCAGGCAGTTTCTATCGAGTTTGGAAAATATTTTCAGTTGAAAATAGATACATGTAGAACAATAATCCTGTGTTTACTTCTAGATATCTGAATATACTATTATGGGCTATGGTAAGAAAGAGTCTGCTTAAGTTGGTCCTGCTATTTTCTGAACATCTTTTGGTCATCTTTTATATCTGGGGTGAACAGCTGTAAGGGACTTCATTATCTTTGTCTAGATGCTTTACCATCTTTAGTACATTTTTAACAGGAGAAAATAAACAATGACTTTGGAAAATTAAAATCTCTTTCCAAATGCTCCGAAGACAAAATGATGTCACTGTCACATTACACAGCGTACTTTTTTGAGGCCTCTTTTTGATTCTGGTTTAGTTCTTTCACTGGTAAAGAAATTCTCAGTTTAAGCAACAGTTACCTTTCAGCACCAGTCACCTTCTCTGACTATGGCTATTCTGCTGTGCTCCTATCACAATGCCTTGCCTTCAGGGTCCACACCAGCACCTTAGGCTGGGTTAGTCTATGTTTCTTCTGTCAGTTTTTAAAAATCTAAGAAGGAAAATGCTTCTTAAGATGTACAGTTAGCCTGCTGACTGTGCTGACAGCTGGTCTCACTAAAACTTAGCACTTTTGTCCACCCTTCTGCTCTCTCATACTCATCTATCCAGTACTGTATTACCCCTCTCCAGATCTGTTCCTTCCCCCCTAAGTAGGGGCTGCCCAAATTACTTCCTCCTTTTTTCTGTTTCAGTTAAATTAAAGCTCCTTGTGTCAACACTACTATCAGGATGTAGTGTCTTAAAGATGACTCCATGAATACCTCCATTGGGAAACCTCCAAAAAGACTCCTCAGAGTAACAGTTAAAATAAATACATGATCTTCACTGCTTTGTTATACCATTGATTTCACTGTCTTGGGCCTAGATTTCCAGTGAATTCCCCAGATCCCTGTTCTATCTGTGCTATCTCAGAACACATTTTCTCAAGACTCTAGTGTGTCATAATCCCAACATACAGGGCAACTCCATCGTTACTAAAATACCTTTATTCTCTGCAAGGCTGCCAGTCCCTTGCCAAGTCTAGTACTTCCTCTCCTACCAGGGACAGTCCCATTTCATTTGGTCTGCCACTGCTTTTTACTTCACTTACTCACCTCTCTGTGACAAACACAAAACACAAAAGTTCTGTTTTGCCCTTACTATCACTTATAGCAACTTGCAACACATTGTATTCTTCTATTTACACTAATATGAAATGGAAAATTCCCTTTCAGGGGTAATTCTCAGGTTCTTATTCTGCTGCTGAGCAGTCCTTTCAGCACCCTTCCCCACCAGAGCATATACTTCTGCTTCCAGGTGTATCTGAGTAACTATTTTTGTGCGTTCTATGAGTCTTTAGTCAAACAATATATTCTTGAAAGAAAAACAGATGCTGTAATATCAATCTACTTCCACCATCAGTGTTCACTTCAGATGTATTTAAGTTTCACTGTGACTGTGGATCAATGAGACCTGCACTGAACTTCCAATAAATAGTTACTCTGGGCTGCAGCCCACTCCTTGCAGTGCTGTTTGTTTCCTGGTGTTTCTGAGTGTAATTTTGGCAGCAGGCCACAGCAGCACTGTGATATTCCAAGGGCTTGTTGTACATCAGTCACATTTCTAGGGAGGGATGTGTAGTGTGGTACCTACAACAATGAGTTAATGAGCCCTAATCCCCAGTCCTAGGCCAAACTAAGGAGTAAAATCAGTAACTTTTTTTCTCCCTCTCTGCCACAGCACACCTCACAGCTATTGCTGCATTTTTATCCAAGAATTCCTGACTCTGGCCAGGAACATCTGCATACAATAATCTATTTATTTCTAAATTTTGTCCTAAAAGCAACTAAAAGCCAGGGAGCTTTCTCTCTGGACTAAATCAGTGCACAGTCTGTCTCCCAGGGCTTAAGTTACATTAAGAAATAACTTACCATTATTAACTGATTTACCTTTAATTTTTGTTGGAGCCATTCCCTTCATACAAGCCAAGTATTCACAAATTATACAGTTAACAAGATAACTGGATTATTAATATTTGAGAAAATTTTAATACAATTCTTCAAGATACTTAAAAAATGCTTTAAATAAAAAACACCTATAAAATATTTTACTCTTTTTCAATTTGACGCTGCCATCAAAGTTGCAGAAGAAAATGGGCCAGCTGGATGTCACTTGCAGTATCTATCTGCTTTCACTTTAGCTCTCCTGTATGGGAAAAGTGAATGAAACAAGATTTAGATTAAGACCAAATACAATTACACCTGGGTGTTTTATCTGCCTCAAAGTGTTAAGAATGCATTAAAAGTAATTTTTCTTGAACTTTGCTTCAAAGGACATATAAAGGCCTAACAACACTTTGGATTTGTTAATTTACTTTGTTTTCCTAAGGAGGTAGAACTGCAGTGTTAAGTTGACTTGCTAAAGTTAACCCTGACTTTCCCTTCAAATCAACATAATTGCATTTTGTCTCCCATGAGGAATGGAATTCACATTCAGCATGATCTGAAGCTGACCACCTGTGAGAACCCAGGAGTGTTCTCACATTACTTGTAATTATCAGAAATAGTTTTCTGCATTCCAGCCACTGAATTAATGCAAATATTTATACTATATATTGACATAAAAGGCTTTAAAAATTCAACATGGTTTCTATAGTCTTAATTTAGCAGGACAAAAAATTCCCTCTAGATAACATGAAGACTGTTCTTAATAAACACTATTTCTCTTTAAAATTCAACTTCTGCCTCTCCAAAATATTCTGGTACCATAGGTATTGAAAAGTGTTAAAAATTAGCTCAATTTTCACAATTAAAAAGATTAACTAGATTGTTCAGTTTGTTTAGTTCCGAGTTGTTGAGGGATTAAAGATTTTCAAAAGAACTACTTTACAGGTAAATTCAAACCTGCAAACTTCAGCTAAAGAAGTGAAAATCCAGATTTAAAAAAAAAAAAAAAAAAAAAAAGTGGCAAGCCCCAGGACTCAGGGCCAACACTCACCAGTGGAAAAATGCTCAGGAACCTATGTCCCTGAAATCCAGCCCTCTTTTGTACCCCAGGATTTACCATATGTGCATCTCCCAATAGTTTATTAAACAATACATTATTTCTAGCACTTTGAAGTACCTGTCAAGTAGCATTTCATGAAAAGTGCCTTCTTTTCTGGCTTTTCTAAGGGCTTTTGTATCTTCTTTGCTTATTTTAAGCTTTTTGTCTTGAAAACTTTGGAATTTCTTCCTGTAAGGGGGAAGAAAAGAAAAGTAGTAAAGAACTGAAGCTTTTAAATTTTTTTGTTTCCCAACACATCAGCAGCTGTGGTAAGGATCTTAGCTCCTATTAAAGCAGCTAATAGCTGTCTGACCTATTAAATTCCAGCAAACCATCCCAGTACTAAGGTTGCACTAAGGCTTCTGTAGGTGAAAACTACTCAAGTTTTGCTTTTTTTGGCAGTCTAAGTAGGAATGAGCCCCTATGTGACTAGCATGAAGTGGTTACAAATTCTAAAGAGCCCCTTATTTAACTACTAGCATAAGAAATCAGGGAGCAAAAGTGTACTGGATGTAGTTGCAAGGTGCTGACTGCAGGGAAGTGCAGGTGTTTTCTCTGTGAGAAAAGGCCAGGGGCTGACCTGTGCTGGACAGAGCTGGCTCTCAAGACATCCACTACAGGACACAGCTAAATCCACCAGCAAAGCAGGTGGCACTCCCATGGAAACAGATTTAAGATAAAGCAAAATGCCATACAGGCAGAGAAGGAAAAAAAACCCCAACCCTAAAACTGCAAAATGGCAGTGGGAACATCAAGCACAGAGAAGGAGAGGAAGGAGATGCTGTAGGTACTGGACCAAATATTACCTTCCAGCCCATGAATAAGACCATACCAGAGCAGCAGGAAAGGAAGGGAGTGACTGAAAGGAAACACTGTGTATTGACCTACAGCCCATCTGGCTTAGTGGAGCAGGTAGAAGCTCTGGAGAGAAGTCGAGCTTGAGATGGGAGAAGGGGAAAGGTGGTGTTTATAATTTTTGTCTCTCAGAATCTACATGCAATGAAAAGAAAATAAATTTAACAAATCGTTCACAGTTAACCCTGGGACAGTATCTGGTACAGCAGCTCTCCTTTATCTCAAGCAATGAGCTACCTCACCCTGTTTTCTTCCCTTGTCCTGCTAATGAAAAGAGAGTGAAAGGCTGGATGGGCATTGGGCCCAAAGACAGCCCCAGTCAGAAACAGAAAAAGGCACTTGAGCCTGTTACCAGCTTTAAAGTACATACACATAATTGATTTCACACTGTTTAACATTTCCTTTGTCTTCTTGTGGAACGTCATCTTTCTTCTTAGCTTCTCTTTCAGCACAAGTACGAATCTAATAATTGAAAGAAAAATGAAAAAACAACCAAAACACAACAGAAAACACCTGTATTTTAAAAACAGTAAGTTACAGGTGAATGACTACGTATCCTTCGTAACAGATTGAGAGTGACAGTGACTTTTCAAGTTCAGTTTTCAAACTGGTTAACCAGAAACAACTGCAAAAGTAAGAGCTGCCTGAAATATGGGAAATGTTAAGTGCAATCCTTGATATTAGACATAACTGCCTTTATCTCAAAGAAGCACTACTACAGTTCTTAATTTTGGCAGGGACAATTCAGAGATTGACTTAAAATACTGTTGCTCCCACTAGTTAAGACACCTATCTCTATTTGGAGAGTAGAGATATATTTCCCATGTTCAGATAAAGTCAAGATAGTCTTTGCAGATTCTCTTAAAAGATCTCCCCCTTTCTCTGTCCCTGATTTGGTCATAATTCCTCTCTTCTGTGCCAAGCTGTTTAGAAGTACCTGGAAGATCACATAGACTCTTTTGTCCTATTGAGTGGTAAAGTATCTTCTTATCTCTACAGGAGGTACTGAGAATTATTACAGCCCTGGAACTCATTTACCCTTCTTGTGGCCAGATCACTTGAGAGCTGATAGGAAGCAATTATAACTGTATTAACAGAAAATCATAGCACACAGACACCTGCTTGTTTGAGTTCGACTCCTGCCAATCCTGTATTAATTGTAGATTGTAGAAGTTATAGATTACCTTTATCATTTCTTCTTCCCCTGCAGTTTTGCTTTTGGCTTCAATGTCCCCCTCCTCATTACACCTGATAAAACGGCTGTTTGCTGCTAGTAATGCCATTTTCCTCTGCAGAAACAATATCACACACTGTAAGTATAATGAGGCTGTATATAATCCTTGATTTGTAACAATTTATCCTCTACAATATGCCAAACATCTCTGTAAATAATTCTCTTATGGATGGATACTTCACTAGCTAGCCAGACCTGCTGACTCCTTCATTTTTAAGATGCTTATAGCTGCCAAAATGCAGCTATTGAAGCATTTAAAAAACTTTCAATTACAGTAAATGCGTTGCAGTTGGAAAATCATAAGTTACAATATGAAAGAGATTGCAAAAGGTTTTAACTTCATAGTAAAAATACCCATCTCAAAATACAATCAAACACTAGCAACATCAAATAAACCATTGCAAAGAGCTTACATCTTGGAAGACAGGTTCCCACTGTTCTCTTGATCCTATTGCATCAGAACGTCCAACAACAAGCCCGTCTGAGTTTATACCAAGGTATTTGCCATAACCAGACTTGAGAGCAATCCTCAAAGGGAAAACATTGGAAACAAGAAAGAGCGTTTTTAATTAATGCAATTCACAATACCCAAAACATCACCGACACTTTTAGTAGAAGACAATGTATTTCAAAAGAGTATTAAAATGCCTTTTCACAAAATCCAAAGATAACAGGTATCAAAACTTGAAACATTACAGTAATTACCTTGTATCAGATAACTTAACTGCTGTAAACTGCTCAGGAGGACTAGGGCCTTCATCACCTGAGGAATGAATTTTCCATTAGTTAAGTATGAAGTATAAACATAAAATGTATTAGCCTACTAATACTGCAGTATCAAAAAGAATTGAACATTGACTATTTCTAAATACTATGGAAAGTATTTATTTAATTAAAAATTCCTTTTTGAGTACTCACTTTTAAAAAAAAGCAATGCAGGTGGTCATTTATGCTCATATATTTACAATGCTTAAAACAAGGCACAAAATAAAGATTATCATAAGTTAAAGAAATTTATAATTGAGAATGTTTTGTAATTTTCCTGGTGGCTTTGAATACCTTAATCTCCTTGTAATGTTATTTCTTTGATAACAAAATGCATTATGGTTCAGCTATGGTAACTCAACTCAGTATCCTAAAAGCTACTGGATTCTTCATCCCTCAAAACCAAAACAAGGGAATACGGCCATTGTTGCTCTGATCTCTGTTTGGAGATGAAACACACACAGACTGTCAGGGTTCTGGAACAGTCCATGTCAGAGTCATTGCCCTCAAATTCCAAGAACGAGCTAATTATCCCAGCACATTGGTAGTTCTCTTGTGCATTGACAAAACAAGTATATTATGACAAGGATGCAGCAATAAGCATTAAAACTCATCTACCTTGAATTTCACTCTTCAAGTGACACCATAAACACTTTATCGGTTTTAATAAAAATTATACTGCTTTTTATCCAGCAAGTATGGCCTTTAACAGGTAATCATCTCCAGTGCAGTTCAATTTATTGCGCACATAAGCCAGCATGAAACTAGATGAGTGAAACTGATTGGCAGTCATTAGGTTTGTGTCATCTGCATGCTTCAGCTAAAATTATTGCATTTTTTTGTAGTAAACTGGTTTTAGCTGTAACACTGCTTGCCTTGAGGTGATGCTAGTTCTATGCTTTTAGGCACTTTATTATTAAAACTCTATTATTTTCAAATTTCCTGGAACAAACCTTTATGTGGTGCTCCAAGTGTAAACAAGCCGTTGTCAAGGGCATGGATGTAAGCTCCTTTATCCATTTCTATAGCTATAGTTCCTGTAATTTCACCAAAATTACTGACAGCCCACCAGTTTCCTGTAATATAAAACCACAACAGTTTATTAACACAGTAACCACAACTTCTGATTACAATAGCCAAAGAGGTTATACTTCTGTGTCTTCTCTGAAATTTTAAATTCAAAAGACAGCTATCTCACAAACTTCGTGCATTATTTTATAGTCCAGAGCCAGTTTAATGGTGTTGCTGCTGCTGCCTCAGGAAGTCCTGCTCTTTGACCAGCTGCCATCCCTAGCTACAAGCTCCTGTGCTTCATCCCTTCTTTGTGTTAGTCCACAGACCAAGCTGATTCATTCAGCTGATGCAGCAAAGACACACTTCACAAGAAAAAGATTTTTTCCCTCTGGATCTGTCTCCTGCAGTTTTGGAGTCATATCCATTTATAAGATTCTCCAGCACAAGAGAATCAGAGATACTACTTAATCTCGCTGTTAAATATGTAAATTGTAATCCTTAGACCTCAGTTGTTCAAGCCAATCTGGATTTGAACATTTGACTCCTACAGAATTCTACCAAAGTTAAAGCCCTTCCCATGTGCATGACTTAGAATTATGACTTTTACAATTTTTGAACAGTAAAGTTTTCTCTTTGTATACTGTCTTACAAATATTTCCTAGCTCATTAAGATAGTAATGCTTTTTTAAAATTACTTACAAAAACTGAATCCATTCTATTGGTGTCACAAGTTCTGTGTGGAATCGAGGAAGATTCCAAGACACAAATGACATGTTGTGAGAAACAGTTATATATTTCTACAGCAGCTACACTTGCTTTACTAAGTCCTATAAGGACCCCGTTAGCTTCTGGCACATCCCCTACAGTTTCCGCAATGTCACATAACTCCTGGAAAGCAGCTCACCAACAATATCGAGCTGCTCTGCCGCATCCTCTTCCCTTTTCCTTTTCTTTTCCTTGTGCTTTTTCTTGCTGCAAGGGGAGATGCAAAGAAGTGAGAACGAGCCGCCGACCCGGCCCTTGTCCCGCCGGGCCTCACGGCCGGGCCCTGCGGGAGCGCTCCCTGACCCCGGCCGGAACCCTGCGGTGCCCAGCCCGGCCCCAGCCCTGCCGAGCCCCCGGGCCGGAGCGAAGCGAAGGGAAGGGAAGGGAAGAGCAGGGCCGGCCCGGCGTCATCCCTGCCCGGCCTCCTACACCGGCCCTGCGGCGGTGCGGGCCCCGGCGGCTGCCGCAGCGCGGGGCAGGGGCGGCGCGGCGGGCAGCCCGCTCCTCACCTCTTCTCTTTCGAGCCTTTGAGGACGAGCTTGGTGGATTTGACGCAGGAATACTCCGCCATGTCGGGATGCGGGAAGGGCGGGCGGACGGAGCCGACTCCGCCTCAGGCCGGGCGGAAGCCCCGAAGCCGCGGCCCGGCCTCCGCCCGGCTGTGGGCGGGCACCGGCGGCGCCGTGCCTCGGTCAGCGCACGTGGAGGGTGCTGGACACCGAGTTTGAGCGGAAAAATGAAACAAGAAGAGTTTAAAATTACATTTAAACAGTCTGTCCCTGGGCACCTTTCCCGTCTAAGTCTGGCCTGGCTCCATGGGTGCAGTGCCTGCGCTTTGCCAGACTGCAGGCAAAGAACGCTAAGGAATGAAGAACCCATGGCTCCTACAGCCCGTGTGTGTGTCTGTTGTAAAACACATGTCATGAACATCAGCAGAGCCCTCGGACATGAGGGCAGCAAGGCCAAGGGCAGCAGGTCTTGCCTCTGGCAGGGTTACATGTGAGCTGGACGCCTGGATGCGCTGGTGAAGGAGTAAAAGCTTCCAGGGACGCCTATGAAGACCCGTTGGGGAAATACAGTTTGCAAGTCAGCCAGGTATACCACGCTAGGGGTGAAATGAGGTATGACAAATTTTTCCATCCTGTTAGCCACTTGGTATTCCATGCAATAAAACATACGTCAGACTTCCCCCTTGGCACATAACGACCTTTCTCTCATATTAACCTAGAACCTTCTAGACAGGTACCAAGACTCTTTCCTTGGGGAACAGCCTTACTAGCCCATGTGTGATTAGAATCCAAACTACAGTAGTAATTTGTGTTTAGTCTTCAAAAGTGTTCTTCCTACTTCTCATTCATGAGAGAGGTGGGTTTGTGCCCAAAAAGTTGCCTGTTGATTATATTACCTGGTTAAATGAAAATTATTACCCCTACAAGGCTTGTTGTACATGTCTTATGTACAGGTACAGAGATGCTTGCATTAGATTGCTTCTTTTTGGTTTCCAAGTTAATTTCCTATCTATGCTTGTAAGTTTTCAGCACCTCAGAGCTATCTTCTACAAGTAACAAATGCGAGTCTCATACGTGTTTATGTCAAGGCTTTTAAAGTCACTGAAAGTGACCAGTTGACAAAGCTTGGTATGTACAGTGTCCCAGTGAATGACCCTGGAGTTGGTGGATGACTGCAGATGTCTTCCACAGATACTTTGGTTGTATCCAGAACCCTGCCTCTTCTCACCAAAATTTCTTTGAATTTCTGTCTGCGTGCCTAAGAGGACACTACCTTGTATTGTAGTTACACTTGCTGTGTAAAATGCAAACAACCCTAATGAACTTCAAGGAGGTTTTGGCAAGTCTCTCATTTCAGAGCTTTAGGGATGTTGTGTTTGTTAGCAAAAGCAATTCCTGAATTAAGCTGCTGGTCCATGTAAATTCAGAATATTTTTTGTGTGTGGCTGTGTGTGTTAGCTTTGTTACTTTCTGTAGCTGCACAGTTTGTGGTGAATGGGAGTGGGGCTGTGGCCGAGCCTCATCCCCAGTGGGTGCAGCTGTGAGCAGCAGGTGAGCAGCACTGACAGCAATGAGCCCTGGAGTGCCCAGGGCACTGACCAACCTCCAAAAGGAGCAGAGGGCACACAGGTGCAGTGCATCAGCCTGAGGGTATAAAAGGTGGGGCTAAAGAATAAGAAGGGCATGTGCTTGAAGCCTTCTGGTGTGTTATGGTGTTACTCTGTGTGGGTTGAAGTGGTCTGAAATTGTGTGGTGATACTCTCTGTATCGTGGTTGTCTCAGCTGTGACATGTGCTGTGACAACTTTTCTGCTGGTGAATAGGAAAGTACCTGCCCTCTGCAGGGTTCTCTTTTATGTTGCAATTTGCCCAGGAGCTGCTTATCCATGCAGACATCCTGGCGTTTTTGCCCAACTTCCTCTTTGTTGGGATGCATTGCTCCTAAGCTTAGAGGAGGTGATCCTTGACTATTAACAATCTTTTTTGGGTGCTTCTTCTGTCTGGGTCTTTATCCTGTGGTACTCTCCCACAGGATAAAGATCCATGAAGAGATGCAAATCCTCTTGCCTGAAGCCTGAGGAAGCCAGCTTGCTGTTCATTCTCCTGGCTGCCCTAAGGATCTTGAACTCCACCATATTATGGTCACTGCAGCCAAAGCTGCCCCCGTGCTTCACATTCCTCAGCAGCCCCTCCTTGTTGGTGAGAACAAGATCCAGCATAGCCCCTCTCCTTATTGGCTCCTCTTTCACTTGGAGGAGAAGGTTGTCAATTTAACCAATGTATTCATATGTTTCTAGTCCTTTGGGATTCACTTCAAGCCAACTTCAGCAGTGAGCAATTTTAGCAAATACCGTTACAGCTGTATTTGACTTGTATCATTAAATACTTTTTTTCAGGTTCTAAACAGATATTCCTATAGGGCAGATATTTTAGTAAAAGGAATATGAAAGGAGAGCAATTACATGAAAGTCAGAACAAAGCATAGAAGAGATGAGTGAAGCAGGAGAAAATGTCTGTCTGCCACCCTAGCATGCTGACTTGATCTTCAGTGGTTATTTTAGGGATCTGAGTTCTTTTTAGCCTTTGATTCTGTTGAGAGAAAGCCTGCAGGAGTTAGTTTTGTTCTCTTAGCTATAACTTTAAAACTTTATTTATAATAGGTTCTAATTTTTTAACTGCTTAACTGTGCAGACTTTGTATTCATGAGATATTTGTACATTTTTGTCAAAGTGTTCACTGATAGACTATGACCAGCACTTCATAGTACATAAGCACTTAGCTGAGAGGTCCAATGAGGGAGGAAAAGGTAAGGATAAAAAGCACTTATAAGAGATGTAATACCTTTAAAGTTATTAAGGATTATCTAAACTGGATTTTTTGTGCATTTTTTCCTTTTTAACTTTAAAAAAAGCAAGAGCAATTAAAACAATTTATATTTTAAAATACATATATTTTTATCATGTGCCAGATGTTCATTTTGCTATTTGTCCACCAGATGCTGCTATAGCCACAAAAATAAGTGCAGATTGAGAAGTTTGGGAGGGAAAAAAGGAGATAGTTTTATTTTCATTACAGATGACCCTTACATAATCATGATCCTGGAAAGAATGATGCGTGTGCTTACATTTGCATAGGGAATAGTCCTGGTGAGTCCAGTTAAGCAGCTCATTTAGTGTAAAGTTGATAGTGATTGCAAGCTTTCTTAGGATGAGGCTATACCAATTATGTTTGCTATTTTCTTAATTTGCTGTTCTGTTTCCATTCTTTTGTTTTTTGAAGAGAAAGTAGGAAAGACAGAATGATAGAGACAATAAATATTTTAATAGAAATGTAGATTTTTTTTGGGGGGGGGCTCTCATGATGTATTATATATTTTCTTGTTAATGAGTGTAATTTTACTTAAGATTCATGTATCTTAGGTTTCTTCTTAAATTTAGTGACACCAGCAACAGATAGGCATCATTACAGTTTATGCAGAAGATGATAAAACCTTTTTCCTGCAGGGCAAAGTGATGAAATAAATCTGAAAACTGTATATAAGATGGTACCACTTTAGAGAAGCTATTTAGACTCTAATTTGCCAGTTAGTATTTCTGAAATTAAAACATTTCCAATACGTCTGGGCTGTGGTTGCTTAAAAAAAATATAACAGTTCATTTTCTTTATGGCATTGGAAATAAATGGAGTCTTTGTGTTTGCAATTCTAGAAAACAAATCACTTTTTTAATGACTGGATTTTCCTGCCAGCTTGGAATTTGCCGCATGTGCATTTTATTTTGAAATCCTAAAGAGTGAAATCATTTGCTGTTGTTCATGCAGATGGGGCAGATTGGCTGAGGTGTCATTTGCAAAATGTGCACTTTCATCATTCACGTTTGACGGGGATCATTACAAAAATGTATTAGAAACTCAGGACTGATGGAAGTGAAGGGCTGGGGTTGAGCATCTGTGTCATAGTCTAGTGTCATAAGGGCCTGGACCCAAACTTGGGTGCTTTGGAGTTTTCTCCATCATGTTTTGTTACATTAGGAAATACTAAGATACCTCCCCAAACCAGAGAAACTTGAGCTAGCTCTCTTGATAGCCAAGTTGACAGATTATGTGGGTTTTTTTTTCTCTTTTGTTTATAAGTGTGGGCCCCTTGTGAAATATCAAAGCTCTTGACTGATGTAACAGCCAAGATCGATATAGTTTTGTTTACTCATTTACAGAAGGAGTGAAATCTGATGTGAGTTAGAACCAGAACAACTATATTTTAATTTTTCCCCAGTGGGACAAAGTACATACTCTGGAATGTTGTGGTTTGTCATAATGTTCAGCAGCAGTTGTGCCAGTGTTGAGGCATCCCCAGGACATGATGGTGCATGACAGATGTAAATAAAAAGCTTTTTTGATTCATAGCATTTTTTAAACTGCATTCTGAAAATGGTTTTGTTATAACTTCCAAATTTTAAATGTGGTCAGAAGTTACCTTTTTTATTTTTTTTTTAAGCTTAAATGTTAGTGTCAGGTTTTAAAGCACAGGTAAACAGATATTCTCAAAATTGCATTTCTCCTACTTGGGTTATGGCTCAGTACTTGGAGTATTTGAGAAGCAGGAAGGGTTTCTCAGCCTTTCAGGGCAGGATGGAGCTCCAGCTCAGATCCCCCAGTTGTCAGCATCCATGTGTTGGTTCTGGCTTCTCAGCTTCTTCTGCTTTGCCTCATCACTCCATCACATCTCTCTGCTGTCACTCTGTAAAATTTTGTAGTGAACTTTTTCTAGCTGGCCAGACCCTCAATATCTACTTCTCCAGACATGAGATCCTGCTCTAGAGTTTGTCAGGGAGCACTCACCAAAATCCCTTTCTGCTGCACACTGAGGGAATGCAAAAGAGAAATGGAAAAGTAACTGCAGATGTGCAGTGGCTTCATGCTGATGCCAACTCTCTATCATGTTTACTTGAACTCAGACCTTCTAGTTTCTGCTTGTCATCCCAAATGATGCATGTGTACTTCTTCAAATTCTTTCCCACCAAGTGCTCTGCATTTTATCCTGAGGTGCTAAGGAAAATTTTTATATGCATATAAACACTTCTGTTTCTTTGTCTGTTACTCTGTTTCTTTATAAATATTTTTTAAAACTGGTCAGATTTAGCCTTTTTAACAGGCACAATCACAACAATGATTGAAATCTGGTGAGTTTTGAAACTGTTGTCAGAAAAGTAGGAAAAAGACCTGTAACTTCCCTGGCAAGGGCAGGGGTTACAACATAAATTCCCCTCTTACTAGTGATGGGAGAGAACACTCATCCAGAAATCAGTCTATGAGAAAAAATCTCCTAGTAAATCTAGGGCACTAATGAGTGAAAAATCAAACTGTGTTGCTTCCAGTGCTTAAAAAAGCAACCTATTTCTCTGTACTGTAATTTCATTTTTTACGGGATGGAAATTTGATTCTGTAAGTTGAGCATATAATTTTTGACATTTCCTGACAAATAGCTAGCATGTTTGATGCAAATGTAGCTGAAAACTCATTTCTTTATTTACTGATACTGTATGGAAAATACAGACTAAAATACAGACTATAAATTAAACACAACAGAATTTTTGTGGCAAGTTATCTGCTTTGTGCTATGTGTTCATATGCAGGCTTCTCCCTTTCTGGGACGTCCTTTTTTTGGTCTCCAGTGAGCCTTATTTCCCTTGTTATATGTGGCTGAGTTTGAATCTCATTAGGAAAGCCACAGGATCCATGGGGAAAGATTTTCTGTTTCATGTACATGTATATCACTGTTGTGATTGTTCTTTGTTAGCCCATAATCAAGTTTAATTTAAATACAGTTTCTAAGTAGCATATTTAAAAAAAAAATTATTAAATTCAGTGTTTAAAAAATGTTTTCTTCCTCTTTGTATTTTGTCTGTGATTTGGTAGGAAATAAACAGGTGGTTGAAGCTAGTTGGGCAGGTTGTACTCACCTCCACAGCATTTCTTCTGGGAAGGGACTTACAACAATAACCCACTCCAACCCTAAAATATGTGGCTTCCTTTTGGGCTATATATTTTTCCTACTCTGTTTCCTCTTAGACAACATGGGTGTCCTTTAAAATTTCAATGGAGATATGGATTGGCAGGACTTAGAATGAACCTGTGGCAGGGTGTTAATTTTCAGTGCTGCTGTCCTTTTTATGGCCATAAAACTGTACCCCTTCTCTTTGTAAATTGTTTCCTCTCTCCCAGGATTGCCATATAGTTTCTTTCAGCATTTTTTTTCCTAACAGAACTGGATCATATAGGTGCTATGATTGTTTGCATTGCCCTTTTGAATTTGAAGGGCTATTACCAGTTTTCTTATCTCCCATAGCTTCTGATTCTGTGTAATTTGTCCTGAATGCAGATGCTCTTCCAGAAGAAGGAATTTTTTACTAATGCAGTGGTAGTGAATATCTTGTTAAAAAAGCTTTTGTGTGGACTTGGGAATTTTGGAGGTGAAAGAGAGACCTGTAGAGCATTGCCTATAGAATAGGTATAGTCTAGGTAAAGACACAAAAAGCTTTTTGCTCTGGAGGGAATTCTGAACTAGTCATTATTCTGAACTATTCACTTGTCCACTCATTTCCTTCTAAGTGTGTAAAATCTAAGTTACAATGGATCCACTTGTGGGTCCCCCCAGGACAAATATAAAAGAGAAATAAGTACACTTAACTCTGGTTCATTTTTGATGGTCTCACTCAGACTGTCTTACTTGTTTATTCATCCAGAGAGCCTCCAAATGTTGACAATATTTATTAGCTTGAGGCAGTTAGAGATGAAAGGAAAATGTAGAACTTTCTAGTCCTTGCCCTCATCAGGACTATCATCAATAACTTGTAATTTTTTATTTTTTTTTATTTTGCCCATCACATATCTACTAAGTCCAGTTTGGCCAGCTTTTTGTCTTGTAGTTTCTAAAAGCAACACAAGCAGACAAAACAGGTTTACAGTAATCACCTCCTTTTTGACATGAAGTAAATAAGGTTTCTAACCCATAACACAGCATGGAAGCTGCTTTGAAACAGAGCAGCCAGAGATGGCAGCATTCACCATCCTAATGCTGTTTGTTTTTTTAAAGCTTCAGTAACTTTAAGGAATGAATAATGTAAAAATTTTAGCTTCCACTGAAAAAATACAGTGCAAACTAGAATGCCTGTCCCCCATGGATATGAACAGATATAAAACTTGATTGTAAAGGTTTAAAAATTTGAAAGGTAGAACAAAAGAAGAGCACACCTATATTTCTTTTAAACTCTGCTTCTAAAGCCATTGTTTTGCGTTTTGGAGCCTAACTAATGATTTTTGAGTGCTTTGCATTGGGAACATCTGTTGGCTTTTGTCCTGTCACAGTAGGTAAGTGAGTAGAAATTGAAAGTGCTGATCTTTCCATGTTCTGATCCTGAGAGAAAAGGAGAGGGAACATTTCAGTAAGCATCAACTATTTTCAGGCTGTTTTCCCCACAGCATACGGTTGGTGTATGTCAGGGCTTTTCTTATTGTCTAGGTTTGGCACAAGATATTTTTTCCCAATTAAGGTTTATTTTTCTGAAGAGGTGGCTACTGCTTCTGGAAATCCCAACTCTAATTTGGCAGAGATAAAAATAGTCTTTTTTGCTGTCACAGCTTTATGAAATATGTTGTGACAAGGCATGACTTGGTTTAGGTCTTAAAAGGTGAAATCTGAGACTGGCTCAGTCTCACAGATTCAGTGCATCCCAGAGTACTGGGGAATAATCCAGAAGAATTTCTGCCATGTGCAGTAGATGGGGTCTAATTTATGCAGTTACCTTCTTAACAAAATACTGAGCCATATCCTTATTGTTCCTTGGCCTTTTTGGAGGGTTGAATCCCTAGGGATGTGTGTGAGGATTTGCTGTAACTGGACCAGAGCACTAGACATGAAATTCTCCCTGACCTGTTCAGGTGTATAGTCCTGTGATGGATCAAAACTGGCCTTAGTTATGGTTATGTTGGGGTCCAGGGGAAAAACTCCACATTGGTAATGTCCATTGATGCTGTTGCCTTTGTTGCAGATGGCCAAGATCTAGCTCAGGTTTCATCACTGCCTGAGGTGCCCAAAACTGCCTTTTCTAGGAGGTACAAAATGTCTACTTCTGCCAGACCCATGAATGGGACATGCCTTTTTAAAAATTTCCCCAAATATATAGTGGAAAGCCACAAGTACTCTAGTTTAAAAAAAAATAATACCAGACTGCCCTGTGATAGCAACAGTCAATGTGTGTATCTATGGTCAGAGATGTAGGTTATCCACAACATAGCATTGCACTTCATTTTCCCATGGAGACAGGGAGAATGATTCCTTCTGTCCTGAGCAAGGCAAATGGTCCAACCCAGTGAGTGCAGAGGCCTCCTCACCCTGGGACAGGATGCAAGAGGGCAACCATTGCATCTGGTTGAAATTAGAGTGAAAACAGAAAATATGTGGTTCTTTCCCCTGCCCCTGCCCTACCCCTCCCAGTATAATGGAATTTAGGGAACATGGTCATGTTGTTAAACTAGAGCAAGTTTGTAGTGTAAAAAGAACATCTGCAGTTCTGTGGTATGAGACAAGGAGTGAGTCCTGCAGGCCAGGCCACTTAACTCTTCAATGCTTTTCTGCTGTGCTGGGGCATTAAAAAGAAGAGAGAATATGTATAGGTCAGTCTTCTTCTCAGGGACTGGCAAGAGCGTGTAAAGGACTGTCCTTAGTAGAAGTGTGCAGTAGTCAAGATTCACAACCACATAATATTTCCAGATGTTGTTTGAAACACTGTTCATTGCAGTTTACTGCAACATTCTGGAAAGCTTCAACATCAGTTCAGACTCAGTGTGTTCCTATGTCAGGCTTGGGTTGTGGCCTGAGACAGACTACACACAGGAAGACAACAAACATAAACACTGATCACTTGATAAAGGCAATGAGAAACACAAGCTCCCTGTGGAATCCAAATGAGTCCAAGACGTGACATCCATTAAGAAACAAGGGTTTGTAGCAGTGTAAGATCCAGCTCACAGCTACCCACTCCTGCAAGTAGAACCGTTGTCCACCAAATGACAGTGACAACTCTTCCCTCTGCTTCTCCTGGTGTGGGTACTGATAAGAGCTGTTAAGAATACTTGCAGGTGGTACCTTTTGTTTCCTCTCCTGCACGTGGAGGCATGTGACAGAGCTCCCCCAGTTTGGTGCCAGTGATGTGTATTTTTAAAAAAGCATCCAAAAAGTATTTATGACTTCAAATGTCATGCTGGATTGAGCAGCAGTCAACCATTTTATTAGTTCTACTCTTCCCCAACAGGTAGATATATAGTAAGACTAGCTATTGAATTTACACTGTCTGTGTTAATTTTGAATTTGTCTGTATCAGACTTACTGCTGTGACTACAAATTCCAACAGGTTTACACCTGCTTTTGTACCTCACTCTGCTCTTCTCTTGAATTGAGGAACTTGACAGTAAATGATGTTTAAGCCTTGGTAGCTGTGATGTGTTCATGGACAGGCATGTCAGTGTGGAGATGCAATTCAGGTGAAAGTAACCTGGAGGTGCTGGGGTTTGTTAAAGATCACCTGTCAGTCCCCCTGCTAATGGAAGAAGGAAATGCAGCTGGAGAATGCTGTTTTTTTTCTTCAAATATCTCCTTGGATATTGGTGACAGAGCACTCATTTTATCTGGATGCATGGTGCTGTCCTATGCCTTCACAAAGCATCTCTCTACAGAAAGGCTGGGGAATAATCCTGGTTGGATTGATGTGGTTTGGGCTGCTGCTGGGACAGTGGTCTGTTCTTGGCATGAGAAAGGCAATGTAGTCATCCTCTAGGCTGATGTCTGAAGGGCAGGTCCTTGGTGTTTCCATTCTCCTCCTCTTCCTGAAGTACAGTAAGAGTCTTTATGCCGGCTGCATGCTCTGTGGTGCCTTTATTCATCTCTGAAGCTCCCAAATATTTTGCCTTCTATGTCTTCCCCTCTCCCATAAAGCTTTAGGCATTTTTTTGTTTGTTTGTAAAATGTTTTAACATTAATTTGGCAAAGATTTTAAATCTGTTACAAACCTCAGAATGGAATCAGGCATTTCCTCAACTGGATGCCAGTTTCTGGAGACTATGATGTCTGCATCTGACTCAGAGGAAGATCTGTAGTGCTGGGACCATACAATACATCAGGCTACTATCTCAAAATGGTGAAATGGTATCGTGAGTTTGAGAGACTTTGTATAGCATAGGGTGTGATGGACAAGTGAGGGTGGAATCACTGTCAAAGTGAATCAGCAGCCAGCTCCATCTTGAGGGGAAGATACTGGCAGACTTTAAATGTTGAAGTTGGTTAAGCAGGTGGAGAAAAGAGTAATGAGAATACTAACGAAGGGATGTTTATAGGGCTGTTTAGGTTCTAGTGAAATACCAGTGATTTACCTAGAAATTACATGGAGAGGATTCAGCCCTTTAATCATGCCAGTAAAAATGACACGGATCTTGAGGCAAAAGCTTTCAACCTAAAATAGAAACAAGGGAAAGGACAGTATGTGATTGGGTTAGTATTGCTCATATTTATGAGTTTCAGTTAGCAACATCTTGTAGATGTGTTTTCTCTTAAAGAGACATTGTAAAGGCAAAGAGCTATTTTCTGAAATGTTTTGAGACTTCATTCAGAAGACTAATTTACCTATTGTGTAGGTAACTTTCTAGCTTCTAATTCTGTGTGCCACATCATGACTAAACAGGATACTGCAGACCTGTGGATCAGCCCTATTTGTCTTTTCCTGTATTTCATTGACTGCGCAGAGGGGGTATGTATGCTGGGAAGTTCAGATCGAAAACCTGTTCTGTTGCCTGGCTGGAACACAGCCCTCTAGTAAGCACTCAGTATTTCACCACAGGTGGTGCATGCAGCTGGTGGTTGGCAGGTTGGTTTGTAGTTCTATCATCTTCCATTACCTCCCTTAGAAGACCAGTAAGGGCATTATTCTGTTTTTCCAGTGTTGTGCAAAGCAAAACAATGAATGCCGAATCAATAAAGTAATCCACAGTTTAACTGCTCTAAGGTGAAGAAAAAGCATTTTAAACCTATACATTATTTATTTTTATTAAAACATTTTAGTGGCACCATCTTTTTGTGTTTTACTTGAAATATCAGTTGGACATTTGGATCCCATTTATGTGAAAGGCTTTATTTGAAACTTTTTTCCAGACTTAATAGATTAGTTTTAGTAGTGAGCCAGTTGGAGTTAATCAATGGAGAACAACTGTACAGAGGTTCTCTAAGCTAGGCTGGATTTGAAGGGTTTAATTTTAATCATAGTCTGAGAGCTACAGCTGCTTCATGTTTGTTTAGTAATAGAGTTGATAAGCAGCTAATTTGAAAGGAAAGCTCAAGCACAGGTGTGAAATTCCTCATGGGTGCAAGAGAACTGGCCTTGAATGTAAGAAGATGGTGCTGAACATATTGCTCTACAGTGAGGCAAAGAGATTCTTGTTTAAATATTTCTAAATTAGCACATGTGACATAAATCCCTCGACTCAAACATCCTTCACCTTTTTATCATAGCATTTAAGGGATCATCCAGTATGTCAGAGACCAGGATTTGATACCCTACTCTGTCTGGTTTTGAGTATGTACCTTTAGGTTCTAGGATTTGAGTTCTAGTGAGAGTAGTGCTCTTTAATTTTTTCTATATGATGCTGTTCAGATTGCCTGTAAAAACTAATAGCAATTTGATTTGAGGAACAGCATTTACTACTGTCCATTCTATATACATGTAGAGGATACAGAGAAATGAATCCTTATCTGGTCTAGTTGTCTTCATGCACCTGGTGGGGAGGGAGGCTGTAACTCCTGCAGAAAGGCAGAATTGAAAACACCTTCTCTGGCATTTCCTACTCACCAGGTTACAAGCTCTGTGGGCTGTGTGTTTAGTCCTAGCAAACACTACTCTTTGTAAAGGTTCTGATTTGTGATCTGTGTCATACTTGCTGTGATTACTGTGGTGCTCCTGGAGCACTTGCTGCGAGTGATGGCTCAGAGATGAGAATATTGGCTTTGACAGCTGTCACCTTAACATCCTGCAAGTGTACAGGCTACTGAGTTAGGAGGGCTGAGGAGATAATGTGGTGTGCTCTGTTCCCTATGCCACAAATTGGTAAGCCATGTAGCAGGTGAAGGGGCTGCCAGTCACAGGTACTGCTGTCAGGGTTGAACACTGCTGCACTTAGTGTTTGGGTGATTTCCATGGAGCAGGATTCCCTAGGATGGCAGGATGTGTGAGACAGGTGTTGTAACGCAATTGCTGTTGCAATGTTGAAGTTCTAATTTGCATCCAGTCCCAAAGCTACAGTTTACATCAGGGTAACATGGAGGAAAGAGCTGGATGCGATTCAAGAAAATGTCAGGAGAAGTTTAAAATTGTCCTAGAAGATTTTGACCAGAGTGTATGTATAAAAAACAGAGCTGGTTCTCTAGTTCTGCAATGTAGAGACAAACTCATGTTAGGGAAAGTGTTCTCTGAATTCATGTGACAAGCAGGAAAATACTTAACACATTAGGTATTTTAATAACCTCTGCATTTTCTTGATCAGATCATAAGCAAAAATACTCTCCCTTGCTATTGTAGTAAAAATTTCCTGTGTGCTCCAAAATGATGGGCCCAGTCTTGGAGGTTCAATGTAATCACCAGACTGCGGTGATGAAAAATCAGTTCTTTGGCTTCTTTGAATTAATTAAAAAATTAGGTTCTTAAAATAATTTATTATTAGTGATGAATGTTAGCAGCATTTCTATTAGGTAATTAGATGTTAGTGTACATCTTATTGCAGACAGTACATGAAATGAAGGCATGCAGAGATGTACAGATATTTTGAGACTGTGTGAGTCAGTGATGAGGTGAGGCAGTGATGCAAAAAGTCTTGAATTTAGTTTTCTGCAAAGCAATCCATTTCACTGTGTTTCCCAGTGCAAAGTAATGCAAATCCTCTTGGGGTTCAATGGACATTATTATTAGCTGTATTTGAGATGAAGATCAATGAGGAGGGAGACATAGTTTTTCAGGTAGAGGAACTTGAGTTGCTGCTGCTGCTAATTGACTCAGTTAGAAATACTTTCCTGCTCTGTAAGAGAAGCTTCTATGATTTGAAACATATTTAGATACTTTTATAACTGTGGATTATTAAGGTGAATCATGGATTCCACACTGCTTTAATATTGTCCAATTCTGATGGAAGAGGGAGGTTTTTTTTTCCAGCTCTCTTGGTATTTCTGGTTGTCATGGTTTTCATACTGTGACAAAATTGATTTCATTTCACAGACTTTTCTTCATTTTACAAAAATGGAGAAACTGATTTTGCTGATATTTTAGTTTTGTAATGCCTGTCTTTGTAAGAAGAAACCACAGTGTTGTGAAAGGCTTTGGATGCAGTAGTATGAATAACATCCTTTGCCTGGAAGGCACTGTGAGCCACCGGAATCAATCCAAGAACCTTATCAAGTACAAGGAAACAATGAAATGAAACCCATTTATCTGAACCAGCAGTACAAATGGACACTCAATTTAACCCTGCCAATGCCAGCACAGCAGCAGGAGAAAGTTTTAGGCTTCTTCCCTTCTAGTTTCTCTTGTATTCTGTGTGATGCTAGGCTTTTCACAGAGGGAAGGTGTGTGCTTCTCTATGCACGGGCATGCATGTGGATGAACTCTACAAGCCATCTTCTGTTTCAAATAGAAAAATGAAAACTTTGTGTTTAACTGAGGTTTAGAGAACTAATATACCAACATGGAAAAAAAGGTAATTTTTCATGTGGCTTCTGACTCCTGATATAAAAATTAAAACCCAGTCTCTGACACAGTCTTAACCTTGTCTGTATGAGTTGCCTTACAATAGGGAAGACTAGATGGAGTTTGTGTTTTGAAGGATTATCTGAAAAGCAGTTTTGGCTTCACATGTGATGTTAGATTGAGCAGCAGTCATCCATTTGATCCATTCTGCTCTTTCCAGCAGGCAGATATATATTAGGACAATATTGAATTTGCATTGTCTGTGTTCTGCGTTTGTCTGTAGCAGGCTTACTGCCATGACTGCAGCTTCTACCAGGTTGACTGTCTGAGTATTTGCCTGCTTTTGTGTCTTACTCTCCTAATGTCTGAGGTTGATAAAACTGAGAGTAAGTTAAGTGTAAGTTTGGATATGACTTGCAGTGACTGTGGTCTCACAAAGGCCCAAACATACAGATAGGTTTTTTGACACAGCACAGATGCTTTTCACTGTGCTATTGGAAATTGCTTGGCTAGAGGCTCCAGAATCTGGGAGTTTTTTTAACTATGATTAATACAAAATTAATAAAAGTGAGTTTTATATTAGCTTTTATTAGTACTTGCATTCTAGTATAATTTTGCTGCCTGATAGCACTGCAAGAAGAAGAGATTGTTTTATTTTAACTTGTTTTCATTGAGTAAGACTCCACTGTGGTCCTGGCAACTTGCTCTAGTTCACTCTTCTTGAGCATGCAGGTTGAACTTAGGGGATTGGATCTCAGGAGATCCATGCAGAACTTAATGAGTCTTGGACTATAAACAAGAGGCCAGAGAAAGTAACTATGGATTATGTTATAATGAGTAAATTTAGTTTAAATTCAATCATAAAATAATAGTGATTTTATCAATTACAGGAGAGAATATGAATGTACTACAGTACATCAATAGATGTATGATCCCAATCATAGAATAATTGGAATTGGAAAGGACCCTTAAGCTCATCAAGAGAAACCATGAACCTAATTCTGCCAAGTTCCCTACAAAACCCCAAATGCCACATCTACACCTGCTTTAAATGCCTCTGGGGATCGTAACACAGCCACTTCCCTGGGCAGCCCATTTCAATTCTCACTAATAGTTTCAGTGAAATTTTTCCTAATATCCAATCTAAACATCCCAGCGCAACTTTCTGTTGTCCTTTCAGCTCATACTTTGGAAAAGAGGCTGTTGCCCACCTTGTTGTGACCTCCATTCAAGTAGTTATTGAGAACAATAAGGTTCTGCTGAGCCTCCTTTTGTTCAGGCTAAACAACTCCAGAGCTCAGGAACTTGAATGAGAACTTAATGAGAACTTAGGAGAATGTATAGGTGTTTAGCTGGATGAAGCACCTTGGAGAGAATTTAGAAATTGTCTCGGCCCTGCCTGTGAGTGTATATGAAATGTAATTAATGTAAGTGGAAATCAGAAGAAAAACTAACATCTTTTAGGAGGCAGTTTGACAAGTTTGTAGAAGGCATTCCTGGGTGGGACACCCATGGTATCAAGGGAATGAACTTAATTACCCTGGGTAAGTCTTTACTCATTTGTGTTCACATATATGATTCTGATGGGAACGTTGGCAGAGAAATATCTCATTTTGTTTTCTCAATCAGTACCAGTAGGCAAGTAGGCTGTTGGGAATTACAGGTTTGTTCTATCATTTTCACAGTTTAATGAACAATATCATTTTGATCTGGTAACATCTACATCTGTGATTTTAAATGTGACTTCTTTAGAAAGCAAAATAGCTATAGCAAGAATTTAGTTGTCCCAGCTCTAGTAGTTGCTATTTAGAATGGCTTATCTTACTGTGTAATAAATTTTGAATAGACAATGCGAAGATGAGGTTTTCTTATTTTGTTTCTTGGTTATGACCTGATCATAAACACTTGGAATGGGAATTTGGTACAAATAAAACACCTAAAATTTTTGATGCACATGAGAAAAACACTATATATCCATAGATGGCCTGGATCCAATTACAAAAATTACTGAAAGATCTGCATGCAATTTCAGATGTTCACTATTTTATCTCCTCAAAGTAAGCATTAAATGCAACAAATATTTTCGATGATGCAGCCCTGCATGGCATGTGTAAAATTTTAGGTAAAGCTACGTGGGGAAAAAGGGTTGTAATATGATGTAAATCAAGGTAAATGCCGAATATGTTCCAAATGAAAGTGTTTAGGGAAGGAAATACCATGGGGTGTCTGAGGAATACGATGTAAATGCCATTTTTGGGATTGTTCTCTGTTGCTAATATGAAAAGAAGGATCCATGATGGTGAAGTGTCCAAAGAAATCTAGCCTGTAAAAGTACTTTATGACCTGTGACAAAGTGATCTTGGGAGACTTCCAGATGCTCTCCCGGCTGCTGTTGCACTCCACCTTCTCAACAGTACCATACTGGTGGCATGGTTTAGTTATGTGTTGGGACACAGGTTGGCCTCCATGATCTTGGAGGTCTCTTCCAACCTAGATGTTCTGTGATTCAGTACACAGGAATCAGAGGGAAAAACTTGTGGCTGAGATAAAGATGGGGAACCACTTACCCATTACCTTCACGGGCAAAATAGACAGCTTGAAAAAAAGGACAAATATAACACTACCTTCCCCTGTCCCCTCTCTTTGTCAGGCTCAACTTCACTCCATTCTTCTAACCCTTCCCAACCCCAGAGATGCAGGAGGAAAGGGAATTGGGTTACAATCAGTCCAGCTGTCCTATAGGCTAAGGTTCTTCAGTAACAGATTGCTTCAACCTGGGGCCTTCATGGGCATCAGTTCCTGCCAGTAGCTTGCTCCAGCAGGGGCTCTCCATGGGCTGCAGTTTTGTTCAGGGCACATCCACCCACTGCGGTGTTGCTCTTCCTGTGCGGCGGGGCCACCTGCTTCACTCTGGTCTTTTTTGTGGTTTGCAGGGAATTTTTACTTTAATATGGTCTTGTGGCAGATTTCTGCTCCAGCCCTGGAGCATCTTTCCTTCCTCGTTGTCCTTGTTTGTGGGATTTTTTTTTCTCACTTCTCTGTATTATAATTAATGTGCAATGTTTGGTTTTTTTTTGGTTCTTTCTTAAATAAGTTATCACAGAGATGCCCCCAACTTGCCCAATATCCTCAGCTGTGTCTGTCCTGCAGTGAGTTTGGAGTTGGCACCTCCCACCCCTTGCCATGTAAAACCAATACTGAACATCTCCTCAAGCCTCTGACATCTGCAATAAAACCAAAGCAACTTAGAATAATAGCCTGAAAAAATTGTTGAAAGGGCAATACACTGAACTACTGAACTTTATTAGAAAAATAAGGAAATTAAATGCTTTCTCTGGTCCTTATTGCAGTTTTTTGCATTAATTAGTTTCAGTTAGTTTCTAGACTGGCAAAAGTAATAGCTGATTTTATTTGTTTTCATATGCAGGAGTAGTTTTGATGACTTTTTTAATGTAACACTCTCAGAAATTCACAATTTGTAGTCTCCTCAAGTCTGGGATATTCTCTCTCTCTCCAGTGCTGTTAGAGTTTGTGGCACTTGAACATATAGCAATAGTAATAAGATGAAGGACTTGAGTTTTCTTAATTTGAAAGCTATTACTTTGCAAATGAAGTTCCATTCCCATCCTTGTAACTTGTTTTGTAGATGGGAAGCAGCTGAGACCACTGTAAGAATGGCCACTAACACGAGATGTACTATGTATTTTCCCAAACATACTGCATATTTTAAAAAAGAATCATCCTTTTCGTAATACGTGTTTTGATGACAGTTGATTTTAGAAGGCACTTAAAACTAATGCAGGCAAACAGGGAGGATTTCACACTGTCATTTGGATAAGCTCTGTTTGGCAAGGCAGTTTTCATACTTAAGTGTCCAAACACTTTGAAACATGGCTTTGGTCTCTTATCTACTTAAAGTAAACTCTAGTTTAAGAATTACTTTTCATGCGGTAGTACTATGTATACAAATTCTTAGCTAAAGGGAGTAGTTGGTATTCTCAGAATAATTACCCCCAAAAGTTCTTCAAGCTCTGTCCAATGTTATGACACATCTGTTTTTTCTGTCGTGGGAATAAACTGAAATGTTTGGGCAACAGTTTATTTTTCAGAATGATTTGTAAATCTGAACTATATGAAAAAAAACTCTAAAAATCACTGGTTACTTTTCTTTCTGACCTTCAGGTAAATATACTGAATACATACACAGATATATTAAGAGGCTTTTAACAGATATCTTAAAGCACTATTTTGCAGGTTTTCTCTTACCAACAAGTCAGTTTCTCCAAACTGAATGATTGAGACAGAGGTATTTCCTTTTCTCTTTTATCTAGGTAGGTGGAAGTGATTAGAGCAAATTCTGTCATCAGTTCCTAGTATTGTGCTTTTATCTGGAGTCTTTAATAGGTTGGTTGCGTCAGCACACACTCTAGGTCAGCCCTTGATCTCTTCAGGCAGCCATAGGCCACCCATGTGCTCAGAGAGATGAGGGGAGGTAGAAAAGTTTTTGAGACTGACACAGCATTGTGAGCTGTTGCCATGTCTGATATTTCTCCTGAATTTTCATGTTTAGGAGGCATTGCAATCAGAGCTTAATTTTAATTGAGACTTAAAGACTTCTAGTTCCTGGTCCCAAGTTAATTCCATGTGTTGATATTGCTGCTGACCGTATCAGAGGACCACAGTCCTCCTTTGAGTGCTGAGTCACACCTTTTCAAAGGTACAGAACTTGCCATGTTGTCTGTTCAAAACTGTAGATCTCCAGAGAAGCAAGGGTTTCTGAGGGTTTCTGTAGCACTGCAGAGGATCCCTGAAAAGGGAAAAGGTGCCTTGATTCTGAGCAAGATGCAACGTACCTTACAGCTGTATGTACTGCCACATGATGATTCCTGAGCTGAGCTCCAGAACTGGAGGAGGTACATTATCTGCCTTTCTTGTGAATTTTTTCTTCAGTGAGTATTAAATCTTGAATATAAGTTAAGAAAAACTCATTATGTTGGCATATTGCTGAAAGCAATACAAGACAAGAAAAATAAATGTTAGGAAAAAAGGGAGCTTGTGCAAGACTTGTCTTTGAAATAGCATTAACAGTAAAATTCCTGCAGCTCAGTATTCTGCAGCTGACTACTCCAGCTTTACCTTTCTATTAACCTACAGGTAACTTCTGTCAGAAAATCAAATGGGGAAGAATGAGTTTAGAAATAAATCAATTTTAAAGATTGAATGTTTGTACTCATCCCAAGTTAAGTAAATAGACCATCCATTTCCAAGTCATTCTTTTGGGTACTTGCATTTAGGTAAACTTTAGTTACGGGTTATTGATATTAGTAGTTGAAATTCAACGTTGTACAAAATGCTTTAGCAACAAGGACAAAAAAGTTTCTTTACATGTTTACTGTGTGGATAGAAAGTTTAGATAAGAGAATAAATGAAATATATTGAGAAGCATTGTAAATGAAATTGAGGCATAGTGCTTTAGAATTTTATGATTTACTTTAGATTTTTATGTCTGGTTCAGCTGTAACTTTTTTTCTGTTCAAGGGTGTTGTAAGGTACAGAAAGAAGGGCAGATATTTATTTGAGCTTCAGAAAGATAAATGATAAATATAATGTTGTTCATAACTTTCATCTACTTGCAGCCCACTTTGTCAAATATATATGTATTTGCTGGGCTTCAGCATTCCTGGACCAATTTCAGCCAATCTGTGATAGGAGGCAATCTAAACAAATGGAGACAAGCAAGCCACAGTAAACATGGTATAGATGCAGTTTCTCTTCCAAGTTTGTGATTTACAGCCAGTACCAGAAAATACCTAAGGTGATAAAGGAAGGTACAGTCTTCAGTAAAAGTGATCCAGGACTCTAGATGAAAGGTGATTTTCTTTAAAGACTAAAAATTTCAGTTCAGAGCTAATTCCTGCAAGGAATGTGAAAAATTCTCTTGTTGCTTTTTATTTCATAAGACTTTTTCTTTTGGAAATGGATTATTCTCAGAACAGCCTTCTTCTAGTGCTGAAGCTATCCTTGGGAGTACACTTGGAGC
The DNA here is from genome assembly GCF_027887145.1 of Ammospiza caudacuta. Taxonomy (NCBI): domain Eukaryota; kingdom Metazoa; phylum Chordata; class Aves; order Passeriformes; family Passerellidae; genus Ammospiza; species Ammospiza caudacuta. Next base: position 47,967,925 of record NC_080596.1, on the reverse strand, counting down.
TGCTAAAATAAACAAACGTGGATTTTTAAAAGATTTGGTTACTTAAACACTGGCACTTTATTTTCTGCCAGGGAATTGGACAGTCCCATAGCATATGTAACAGAGCATTCCTGTAAGAGTTAAACACTGCCAACATTTGCTTATGCTGGCAATCCCAGCTGTGTGCTTTTAAAATGGAGCACATGGTGGGCCAAATTCTGCTGCCTTTGTTAGATAATCAGCTCTCGGCCAACAGATAGGAATTGATAAAAGGGTTTTCAGAGTTGAATGCATGAACTGCTGCAACTTGATCACCAAGTCACCGTTCTGCTACTGGGGCCTGTGTCCATTTGTCTTTGGATGTGATTGATGTGAATTAGGCATAAAAGAGCCTGGAAAATGCACCCTCACAGTTTATTCAGTAGCAATTATTTGAAACTGTTTTAATAATACAAGCAGGATTTTGTAAAGCATTAACAATTTGAATTAGTATATGTTTAAATCTCCCAAGGGTACATAATTAAGCCGTTTGAGGAAACTGCATAGACAATGCAATGGGCCATGGACAATGCAATGGGGTGGTCTCTGGACTCTGTGCTTCCACGTCTGACTATCTCTGAAAACAAACAAAGGGGAATATTTTGTATGTGTAGGCACACAGACAAGCTGTTAATATTGTACCTTGAGTCTTGTGTAATACAATTTTATTTTGTCACTAAGTGATCACCTGTGTAGCTAAGATCTTCGGTTGCAGCTGTGATAATGAACAGGTACTGCATACAGGTACTGCTGCTGCCCACTTTGCACACTAATTTATCCTGTGGTAATTAGAGAACAAACAGTACCTCCATAAAGGAAATGCTATGGATCACAGTCTGATAACAACTAGCTCTGTGAAGACCTCCTTCTCTTTATCCCAAGTCCTCCATACCTCCTTTTGCCTCATTGAAGGTGTTCTGCTGTGTAAACTTCATGCAATATAGATTGAGCTTCATCCCCTGCAATCAAAGAAAACCTATTCAGCCTATCGACGTCTTCAAAAGGTCACTTAAAAAGCAGTACTTGACAAAGTCAGCTCAAGCAGTGGTTGCTTCTGATTTATTAGTTTTCACAGCAGTCTGCTGCTACACACTTTTAGTTTTCTCTTAGGCATAGTTTGTTGCCTGACTCTGGGGCATGAATGGATCATGAACACCCACCTGAGAGGGATTTGGGGGTGCTGGTGGATGAGAGGCTGGACATGACCCAGCCATTTGCACTTGCAGCCGGGTAAGCCAAACATGTTCTGGGCTGCATCCAAAGCAGTGTGAGCAGCAGAGAGAGGGAGGGGGTTCCACCCCTCTGCTTTACTTGTGCAGTGGCATGCCACCAGGAGTACTATGGAATCCTCAGCAAGGGAAAGGTGTGTACCTGTTGGACTGGGTTAAGAGGAAGACCATGAAGATGATCAAAGTGATGGCGCACCTCTTCTATGAAGGCAGTCTGAAAGAGCTGGGCTGTTTTCAGCCTACAGAAGAGAAGGCTTTGGTGGGACCTGATTGCAGCATCTCAGTGCTTGAAGGGGCCTTATAAGAAATGAAGAACAAACATTTTAGCAAGGGTCTTGCAGTATGAAAAAAGGTAATAAACAGAAGAAGGGTTGATTTAGATTAGATCTAAGGAAGAAGGCTTTTACAATGAGTGTGGTGAAACACTGGAACAGGTTGCCCAAAGAGATGGTGGATGCCCCATCTTTATTAACATTTCAGGTCAGATTGGGCATGTCACTGAGCAGTCTGGTCTACTGGAAGATGTCCCTACTCAGTGCAGGAGGGTTGGAGTACATGACTTCTAAAAGTGCTTTCCAGCCCAAACCCATTGTATAATTCTATGTCTCAGAAAGCTAAAGATAAGTTCTCTAATTTAACTTAAGGCACTGCTTTTAGAGTATAGTACAGGAATGTGCCTGTACTATACTCTAAAATCCTGTAAGTATGTGCAGAGCATGACATGATGCAAACTTTTTACCATTTTAAGATTACACATGAGAAACATGGAGAGGGAGGCAGTTTTCTATATTTACTTATTTATCTGGAGCAAAATGATTTTTTTTTTTTTTTGCCTAGAGTGACTTTGCTTGAGTTAGAAAAAGTTGCACAGGGGGAAGTTAGAAAAGGCAAAAAGTATGATGTGGTCTGCTCCTTTAAATATGAATGGAGTGGAATTGAATAGTTCAGTTGGAAGGAACAGCAGTCCTCTGGTCTAACTGCCTGACCACCTCAGGGATGAACAGAGGTTAAAACACATGGTTTTCCAAATGCATCTTTGGGGCATCAACTACCTCTCAAGGAAGCATGTTCCACTCTTTGACTATAATTGGGAAAGAAATGTTTCCTAGCATGTGAAGATTTTCCTTCCTAACATATGAAGATAAAGGGAAATAATGACTGGATACCCAGTGGTTTCAGTGTTTTTACATAATTGAGAAATCTGATGGTAAAAGTAGTAGATAAAAATATAACACTGGATCTGCTTTCAGTTAGAGGATAGTGGGATGTTGCAGAAGAAGAAATACAAGAACAACTTCGATTTCCCAGTAGTATTCCTAGTTTTCAAAGCAATTTTTACCATTGGTTTCTTTGCTACTCCCTGACTTGTATTCTGTCCCATGTTTTGTTACTCTCCCCACCTGTTTCTCAATACTTTATGAGTGCATAAGGATTGGCAACATATGAGAAGGTGAAAACCCAGCGGGATGTAGGAAAAAAACCAGGTATGAATTATGAGAAATCACAGCTTTTTATTGTTCACTTCCCCATTCTCAATTGTCAGTCCAGTATTCCTGCAACATTCAAAAATCAGTGTTCATCTTTATTTTTGCTTAATAGTCAGTTGTCATACATAGTGAAAGTGCCAACAACCACACAGCTTAACAAGCTCCTCTGATCTTTAAAAGTGGCAGGGTGATGCTGTGAGGAATCAAAGCAATCTGTCTTTAAACCACAGAGTTTAGTTTTATATGTCAGGGACGCTTAAACAGTTCTCTTTACCCCTTTATCTTCCTTTGAGCAATGCAAACATCCAGATTTCTCATGGTACTTCAAACAAGTCCAAAGCTGTTATCTGGGAGCCCTTGTTGACAAGACCAATTATTCCCACAGTTATAATATCTCCTGTTTTCCCTTTGGTAAAAGATGATTTTGGAGGGCAAAGGCTTTTATTTACTCTCCTTTCTCCAACAGATGCCAGAATAGATTGGAAGACTGAAATAGAGATAGCAAAGAAAGTTTCAGATTTAGGTTAATCTCCCATTCTGTGTATTGATGTGCAGGTTTATACGTACAAGATTCTTGTCATTCTACTGTAGGATAATTGTAGTTAATCCTATTTTCCTAGCAAGTAATTTAAGGTAGTTACCTGCAGCTTTAATATCTGCTTGCTCTCTTCCCTGACAGCTATCAGAGCAATGTAAACCAGAAAGCAGTAGCTACTTTTGGCATTAGATCTGTACTGTAGGCAGCTCATGCAGTAGTGCCAGGAAATTATTTAAGAAGGATGTCCAAGAAGTCCCAATATCTAATTTGGGTCTGAGTGCTCCCATATCAGCACTATACCAGTGGGGACCATAAGCAAGGCAGAGATGACAAAGAGATGTTTGGTGAAGAAAATAACAGCTCAACCAGATGAAATAAAACCACAGGTCCATAAGCAGCTTAGTGTCACTGTGAAGCTACTGCACCATCTTTTCCCCTTTGCACTGGATCAGTCCAAGCTTTGTTTGACATAGCCCCTGTTGCTTGGCATGGTTGGGTGTTTTGTCTCAATGCTTGATGGTGAGGCTGTCTTCACCTGCTGCATCAGCAGCATTATTTTCTAGTTAGCCCAGCATCTACTGTCTGCACTGTCTAATTGCAGGTGCTCCTGCTTCTTTTTCTTCCCATAAATAAATGTTGATGCCTGGTTTTGTAATGTGCCTAGAGACAGAAAAAATCCTTTCTCAAACAGAAGTAAGTTGGCTCCACAAGTATTTCTTTGCTCTCTTACAGACCTAAACCGCTTGCAATCAGTGCAGTCTTCAAGACACAGGAATTTGAAATGGAGAATACTTCTGCCTTTTCACTTAGGATGTAAATAACATTACAATGTTAATTGAACCAGCAAATATTTACAGGATGTAGAAATTAGTAATAAAATATACATAGAAAGTTCCAGGTTTAATTCCTCTGAGTTATCTGTTATGATGTCTGCACTTTAAACTGCTCTCTGGGATGGGCTTTAAAATCCTTTGTTTTTTCTCTAAGGTGACAATGTTCTCTGACAATGGTCTTTCCCCTGGGAGAAGTTACTTTGTTGTGCTTCTTTCCTCTTCAGTGGTGATGGGCACACACAAATCTGTATTTTTGGCCTTTTAGCTTCTGCATAATGAAATATAGATTCTATATATAGAACGTAATACAACAAATGAAAGATTTATTAGATAACTTTCTAAAGCAATGCTTTTAAAATTTCCAAACAAAGAAGATGGTAGAATTACATAGAAATGCTCAATTCCCTTTACCTACAAGGAGCTTTTTTCTCTTCAGGATGCTAGGAGGAACTTTGAAATTCTAGCGAAGATTATCCTGCCTACAGCAGAAAGAGAATTATATTACTCTCCTGCAGAGATATAATTCTTTAGGTACTAATGAACTGCTTTTGTATTATAATGCAAGAAACACAAAGATGGCTTTTCCTTTTGCAAGAGCTGTTTTCAGATTTTCAACCAGTACAGTCAGATAAGACCTATTAGAAACAATCTTAGGTATGGATCAAAAAATAAACCTCTCTCTACAGAAACTGTTAATAAATGCATGCTGTGTAGTCCTTTTCCCCATATTTTGTGAAATTTTGAAGCACTAGAGGCTGATGGAGTAGAGTGGAGGGTATGGTGCCATACTGGAAATAAGAAATGGAAGAACTTGTGTTTTGGGCAAGAGGCAAATGAAGATCTGTGTACGTTCATTTTCAACTTGGCCTGACAAGTGATGCTGTAGCTGTGGAGTGATGTCTCAGTAAAGGACTACTTGCTAATTCACTGACCCATATCCTGTTCATCATGATGCTTAAATGATTGTCTAGATCAAGACTGTTAATGAGCTTCTGGGAGTTTAGCATTATTAACAAAAGAAGAGCAAGTACTGCTGGTTGACCCCACAGCAGTTGTGTAGTCATAATATCCAATTATTATTTAAAAAATACTTTAGTCTTGGATATTTGCATAAATAAATCCATTTGCATTTGCCAAAAAATAGTTAGCCAGGGAAAGTATTGTTTGTCTGGTATTGAGCACAAAAAAGCATAAAGGCCAGACTGATGTTGTCTGAGTTTTTCAGTAGTTTAATATGCAGTTTAATAGTTGCTAAGTGAAATACAGTAACAATTAAATACAACAAGATCTAAAAATATGGGAAATTGTGTATCAAAAGGCTGTTAATATGCATTTTACTTTCCAGGCAAATATGCATGAGGAGTTACTAATACAAGGACAGGAATGCGATTCAAGGGCCTTAGTATGGGCTCAGGTGAAAGGATATTGTGAGAATTAATGTGTATTCTGAAACTGAGCCCCTTTGAGCCCTGGGGCACAAGTAATGGGTTTTCTATCCTAAAACTCTGCAGAATACAGACCTTACTGAACAGATGAATGAAAGCGGGTTCAGCACTTAACACAATGTCTCAAACAGGATTTTTGAAATAGGAATCATAAGAAGGGATACTTACTTGATGCTTTTTTGCCCTTTCTGCTTTTGTATCTTTTCTGCTGCCCCCCTGAATGGGTATCCCCCACAAGTTTTTTCTTCATTCCTTCCTTGCAATTTAATTTTTTTTGGTTATAATTTTTGAAGGGAGGGTCTGCTTCTATCCTTTCCTCTGCCTTTTACTGTTCTTAATGGTAATATTAATACAGAGGGTTTTGGCAGATATAAATTGGAACCAGCAATGTACAAGGTGCTAAACTCACACCTTGCTCTCTTTACTCCCTTAGGTAAGTAATATGTCTAGAGAGAATAAAATGGCAGATAATTGGGAGTTATTCTTAACAACTATTCACTCTTTATGTATATCTTTACAAATGTTAGGTAATACAGACTGTGAGAGAAATTTTTGTTCTCCACAATATTGAGAGACAATGACTAGGAGAGGATTAATTAAATCTGGCTAAGGCTACATTAATTACCATTGATTGCTCTAAAAAGAGTAGCTAAAATCTTTGTGCTTACATTTCTAGGAATTATGTTCCATTCTTATCAATGCTGATTGTGATTATGATCTGTTGTATTGCTGTGAGTGTTGTCTCAAACACCCCTAAGATGTGGTAAGTAAAGAAATAAATTAATTCAGGAACTGTGCATTTGGATGCTTCAGGAGCATTTCTCATGCTCCATAAAGCTTAGGCAGTGTATTTGTAATCCTGTATATTTATACACAATTTTGGGGTGAATAGGATCTGGAAGATATTTTCCTGCTTTTGAGGAGCATATTCAGATGCCACAGTGTTGATGTACATTAGTATGTAAAATAGAGAAAAAGCTCTGAGCTTCAGTCAAATTTTAAAACATGCTCTTTGAAAGGCAACAAAGGTCTGTCCCACTCATCCACTGGAAATAAATGGTCTTCATCACTGATACTGAAAGAAGGAAATGTTTGTGGTTACTGTTTGTTTTCTCCTGTGGCAGTTTGCAGTGGGTCTGTTAAAGTGCTTCTCTCTCCAAAAAGAGGGATTAAGATTGTAAACTGACCTGTGAGGGAAGCTCAAAAACCATACTTTTTCCTTGTTTTCTATATTGTGAATGTTTCTAGCCTCAATTTTCATGGACACTTCTCATTTTACATCTGGACCTGCACAGCTGTATAAATTAGTCTAACTTGATTTAATTGAGGTATGTATACTAACAGGGCTTTCCACCAGCATTATATGTACCTCTGTTCAGTGTGTTATTGTCACAGGTGTGCTAAAAATGACAGGAACCCGATGGAGTCACATCAATCAAATCTGACATCCATGTGCTTTATTTTTAGAAGTACATAAGCACGTGGTCTTGCCAGCTAGCGTGTTCATTCCTGCATTAACACAACCAGTACTGCAGTAGGAATACTGTCGTGATTTAATGCCAGTATATGTGACCCTGTGCTAAGCCAGAGGGACACACAACGCCCACTGGTGGTTGCTGTGCTCTGTAATTTAATTCTGTAATTCAGTAACGTTGTTAAAAAACAACTAAATAGTTACCACATGGTGGAAAATTAGCAATAGGGGACTCAGATTTTCTTGTGGTATTAAATCTGCACATGGAAAAAGTTAAATATCATCCTCAATGCTATCCATGTGTTTAGTCACATTGAATGAAATGCCTATAAAGCATGACATTATTTAATGTTTATAAGGTTTCCCACAACCAGTAAAATTTATTGCAGTTGCTTTGAAAAGCAACTGTGCAGGTGCCTTTTGAGCTGAGCTCACTCAAGTCAGAATATCACACACACTATGTGCAGTTACATAGTATGGTATTTAAGTAATCCCATAGTAAATTGATTTTTAGTAATCCAATAGTTTGGTGGGATCGGGTATATATAGCTCACATGCAGAAATACTGAAATATAATCTTCAAAAAAGTGTGACCTGAGAATTTGCTATTATGAAGACTCTTTTGACATTGTACAGGGGGGTCTGTGGTTCTCTCTAAGAGTGCTCCCATTTCCTTATTTCTTTTTTCATCTCATAGTCCAGGGAAATAACTTCAGGAATACCAACATCTGCACAGGAAAGGTACTAGACATTTGCTGACCTGAGTTCAACCCTACACTGATAAGTGCTGGTACTGATACCTCAGGGATATTAATTTCAAGGGTCAGAAGGGAATCACTTTTTCTCTGTTGGTATTGAACATGTAGTTAAACTTTCCTTTTCTCTCAGTGAAAACTATTTGGTAAATTGAGATAGCATAGTAATTTGCTGAATATCTAAGGCTGGGGTGACATATTAATCAAATTTTGAAATCTTTTTATCATTCCTTCTGTGATGTGCAAGATTTCCTTGAGTTTGAATAGCAAGATTCCAAATTTTTTTTTCTGTCACTGCTGTGATTCATCATCATAAAATGATGATGAATCACAGAAACTATCTCTTTTCTGGGTATTTTTGGTACATAGGTAATGTTTGGGAACTTTTTGATTTTCAGGGATTTAGAGTAGGACAGTATGCCTATATATGGAGTGTATTTATTTTGTTCAGAAGTAAGTTGGGATTTGTTCCCAAAGATTAAGCAAGAGGTGCCTCTGGAGCCTGAAACTCAGTTCCACTGTGATTCATATCTCTACTTCCTTCTAAACAAAATTGATGGTACTTGCTAAGGGAAATTCTGAGGCCATTTTTACCTTTCTGAATCAGTGGCAGAACACTATAGAAAACTGTTCATAAGGACAAGAGCGAGGTTCTTCTCTAGCCCTTGGTTGATCAAACTTCCCTACCTGCTGACTAATGCATACTCAGTATTCCAGCTAGGCTTTCCTAGGAAGAGGGAAAAATGCACTTTCAGATACCAGTACAAAGGCAAGTGAGAATCAGAACTGACTATTTATCAAACACATGCACAGGTGTGTCCCTTCTGTGGCTCAGAGGTGGCCCATCCACCTGTCTTAGATGGTATTGACGTGAATGAGCTCCCATGAATGGGATTCCTGCCATGTTAAAATCATGTCTGGTAATTAAGTGTCAATTCAGTTAAAGGATTTAGGGTCAAGTTGGATAAGTAAGAGGCTGTGGCTGCTCATTGCCCACATCAGGGTCTATTGGCATATGGCTCCATCTGCTTGATTCCTTCTGGTTGCAACCAGTGTGGAGCCCCATGGCAGCAGAATACAGCAGTCACTCAGGCTGGCCCCTGATCTGCGAGGTGGCATAAGCCCAGCCCTTTGGGGTCCCTTGGGTAGTGACCACACTACCCCCCATGCTTTATCTGGCCTAACCCCCTTGGGGATCAAGGCTTATGCTACTCTCAGTTAATTGGTTTTGCCCCTAGTACTCTAATGATGGTTACTGTGGGAATTGCTATCCTGGTTGCCTCCTAAGTCCCATGGCAGCTATTGACTTTTTGTTAGAATTCTCACCTTTGCTTGTGATAGTGAGGACAAATAATATGTTGGCAAGGAAGGGTGTGGCTATTTAAATAGGTGAATGTCTGGTAGACTCTGGTGTCAATTTGCAGTCTGTCCTTTGTACTTGGCAAGCATCTGTATGCCTTTCTTAGACACCTAAGGGTAATGTAAGTAAGTTGCTTGTTATTGGAGCAAGCACAGGCAATTTATTTTACATTTTTTATAATAAGCTTATTATTTTATAATAAGCAAATACTTTCCACTGGGGCGATTACAAGAGAATAGCTGATAAATTTGCAATGTGTGATTGAGCTGACATTTCAGTAATATTTTTCTCCATCCATTCTCAGAAGGCTGACCTGTCCCCAGTCTCATCTTTGTCCATGGAAATTAGAGCCTGATCAATCTTTCCATTGACATTATAGTGCTTTGGATCAAGATATTGCCCTTTTATCTGTGTTAATGTGAATGTGAGCCCTTGTTGCTCTGAAAATGAAGTCTGGTGATTGCTTTCCATCAAGTTTTAGTAGGTCTGTATCTTTGTGGAGATTCATCTGCTTGTGGTAGTCAGTTTGTGGTTTTGTTGTTTTTTTCCCTTTTTTCGTTTTTTTTTTTTTTTTTTTTTTTTTTTTAGTTTTCTCTGGTATTTACTTGTTATACTAATTCTACTTGTAAAAATAATTACTGCACACCCAAAGCTTGGCCGAAGGAAGACCTTCAAAAAAAGAGAAGTCTTAGTTGGCTAAGAGTCATTAAAAAAAATAAGGACAGATTCTTACAGTTGTCTGTGTATTGAGGAAGAAAATCTGAAGTCTCAGAGGTGCAGTTCGATGTGCTGCAGTATGATCAATACCCCTTGCTACTCTTCCAGTGATAATATCTTCTTTCCAGAAACTGCTTTTGGCTGGGAGTGTTTAACCATATATCACCTTCAGACAAGTGGCAGGTGATCAAAGCCTTGAAAAGCTGCTAAATGTTACTACCTAAGTGTCAGTGGTTTGGATATATTTTTTTTCTCAACCACAGCACTTTTTTTTCTGAATTTCTTTAGTGTAAAAATAGAGCCAGAGCAGAAATTGTCAGAAAGCTGCACAGTGCAGCCACTGCACTTTTGAAGCTGGTTCTAAGATTTTTGTAATACTTTTTGAAAGTCAAACAACCAGAGTTGTCTTCACAAGCTACACTATGACAGTTGTTCTTCACAAATAGTGATTTTTTTTTTTTTTTTAGTGTACTGCCCTTTTCTGTCATGTAGGCACGCACAATGAGGAGGTTATTTCCAGGGGGGGTCTGAAAATATAACTACATAATTATAATATAAATATAGCTACACTCCATATATAGGCAAATCCCAACTTCTGAACAAAATAACTACACTCTATATATAGGCCTACCATCCTACTCTAAATCCCCAAAAATCAAGAAGTTCCCAAACATCACCTATGTACCAAAAATACCCAGAAGAGAGATAGTGGAGGTTTAGTAACAATATTTTTCAGACATTAGAGCACTCTTTCAGTATTCCTTTTCTGCCTTTTGAGAAAAGGTTCCCGGATTAGAATTTCCTATCTGAAAATATAGGGAAAAAACCTGTATAAAAATGAACACAGTAGGATATGCAAACCATGCAGCTCACCCACCCTTTACTGAAAATGATAGAAATCACAAATTGTCTTTTTTCTTTAATTTTTAAATTTGAGAGATACTTTATTAGAGTTTTGGCAGAACAGGAAATAGTGATCTTATAAAATAGATGCATGTAATTCAGGTAAAGAAAGATAACATTTGTTAACTATAGTTAATATAATTTATATAAATATATAGCTGTTATTGTTGTTAATGAGTTTACTTGTGCTGTGCATCCTCATGAAAGTGACTCAATTCAAATAACTTTTGAAGCATTTGAATTCCCCTAAAAATCTTGTCAAGAAAACAGAAAGAGATAATCCAGTTTTGGGGTGAGCATTCTGTTGGACTGATTACCACCATACTTGCTTTATTCATTCTCACTCTGAAGTTTGTGTTTACACCAGGAAACACATGAGTTCTTTTAAATAGACAGCATTTTTATGCTGGATTTTTTGGCTGGGAAAAAACTTTCGATTGAAACAAGTGAAAATTAAAACGTTTGTATGACAGACTGAAGTGATTTGCCTATCCAGGACATCGTGCTGGGAGGTTTCCTGTGAGAGCCCCAGGACCAGCATTGTTTTGAGCTGAATACTCGTTTCACACCGGAGTACAGGCTCAGGATAACTCTTCCATTTGAAGCAAAAGGTAGAAGAGGAAAGCCTGTGGCCCACAGAGGGAACACTGACTGCTGAGGAGGAGGCAGAGCAAGTCTGCTGATCTTTTCCACACGGCTGTGCTTATTAACATCTCTGAATTGCATACTCAGTGGAGGTTCACTGAGTATCTATTTCCTTTCCTCCTCTGCTCTCACACCCCCTCGGGTACTTGAGTGAATAATGATTATGGTATTGATGCATGAATTTGTCTGCAAATCTCTGTGGCAGGTGTTATGGAGGAAGGTGGGTCAGGCTGAAGCTGTATAAATGCCATGTGAAACCTTTTGCTGAAATCAGTGGTTAAAACAATCATTTAGTAGGATTGGAATTTTAACTCATTCATCTGGGATCTTTGGATTTATATTTTTAACCTTTTATATGTGGAGGAAAAAAATTGTTCTGTGAACCGGCAGACAGGTCTTCCTTTGTGACTGAGCAGATAAGTAAAACATGACACTCGCACCCTTCACAACTGTTTTCACTTGAGGGGGAAAAAATACTGTGATTATTTCAAGTGTTTTGTGATTATAATGTCCTATTTCTTTAAGCCATATCTGCTGGAGGGTTATGTTTTGTGAGTGTGGCTCTCCACTGACACAAAGTACCCAGATAAAGACACAGGGGAAGAGTCTATACTGCCTAATTCAATTGTTTTAAAGTGAAGTTGTTGTCTTGTTTTGACAGGTCATCTTCTCAGCACCTGAGTAGGAATATGTTATAATGAGACACCTCTTCTGTATAAAAGTAATGCAAAATTGATAATACTTCATTGAATTTGTGCCCACTGAAATCTCCATGGAGCTCCAGGGGGATTCCCCTCCTTTAAATGGCTGCTAGGAGCTATAAAGCCACATGCCTTTAGTATTGCATGACTGGTTTCTTTGAAGGGAATCTGGTTCTATGAAAAATTTAAGTGATCATTTAGACAAGACATAATTAAGTGAACAGAACTAATGAAACACTGGAGAAGTATCATCAAATATGAAATTCCAAATGCCCCCCAATGGGCATTTGCTTGATGAATGACTGCCCAAAAGCGCTGGCCCTATCTTTTGAGAACATGTATTCATTTATTTTATGCTTCTTTAAATAATGGGACATCCATGATGCCTTTACATATTTCACTAGCACATGTTTCCAGCTCAGAGCTGTTCACTGAAGAATCCAAACCTGAGTCAATTTAGTAGAGATGTGATTTGTTTAGTAACTGAAAATCTGCCCTACTATTATGGGCTTTTGTAAAAGCCTTATTTCTGAATATGTAGGCAAGCTGCTTTTGTTCATGTCTTTCCACAGGACAAAATTGGTCACGCACTGTTAGTAGCTGACTAAGCCTCATCTACTGTAAAGAACCACTTGAAAGTGCTCACCTCAACCATACTTCTTGTGGAAATTAATGCTTATTGGTGAATTGTGGTTCTGAATCTGAGGAAACCTGGGAACAAGTTTATGTAAGTGACTTTTGCTGCACTTATATAAACATGTCACAGTCTGTTAAATTACAGTGAAATAACTGTATCCTGGCATTGGAGTGAAGCTTGAGAATAAATTTTTCAGTGTTGTTGTGATGGCTGGATTTTCTAGAGAAGTTGCCTAGAGTTTTTATTTCAATTTATGCACAAGACTAGAAAATACCAACCCTCAGAAAGGGAGCAAAGGCAAACCTTAAGCAAGTTTCTGCTTGGACGACCTTCTTCATAGCAATGGAGTTTTGCACTTATCTATTCATCTTTGGTAAAGCTGCTGCCATTCTTATACTTGTTTCATTCTACCAGTATAATTTCTAACAGGCAAAGAAGTGTTTTAAAAATAAAACCAAATAACCCCCAAAAAACATTTGGTAGATATTTTTATTTCATGCTCTACCTGCCCATAGAAAGATACAAAAGTATCTGCATACGTGAACTGGCACTTGGCATTTTTAGCCTTGAAGGCAAATGCAAGGGATAAAAATATGGAGATGACCCAATTCATGTCACACACCCATATCTATGAATACAACTATTCCAAAAGAGGGAAACAGAGTAACTTAATAGCTGAGACGTCCTCGGCCTTTTGTATCCTGAGTGATAGATCACAAGAGAAGGTAAAGATCATAACAGAAGTCAATTCCCTTTAAAAGAAGTGTTCCCTTTATAAGCATGCAGTACATTTTAAAATATTCATCTTAAATACACCATGTAGGGGTATATGGGGAAGTAACAGGACCATACCAACAACAGCAGTTGAACAGGACAACAGGAGTTGCATGAATTTTTCAGCATAGAAGAAAGCCGCCCTCAGTGTTTTGTAGAATACAAAAGTGGCATCAAAAGTGGGGAAATAAAGTATGTTGTTGTAGATTAAGAGCATTTTGTGGAAATTACTTGAGATTCAAGACACATCTCTTGAGTGCTTATTGATGGTTCTTTTCACGCTGTCTTGGTGCAGTTGGAACTACTGTGCTTTCCTTATTCAAGCAGAACTGATGTTATTCTGCGGTAGAATTCTACTAACCAAAGGGCACAGAAATCAGAAACAGGAGTTTAAAAATCTGGTCAGTAGAATTTAGCTGAGGAGTATCAAAAGTTGTGAATGATTGTCTTTAAAACTTGCTTTATAAGATCTCAGAGCAACATGTTTTAGGAAGGTTAGTGCATATGTGCAAACACACATATACATGAAGGCTATATGTAAGTATAAAGCTGTTGAAAGTAGCTACTGATGGAGATGTGCCAATGTCTGCCTGCTCTTTTTTTTTTTTTCCCTCCCCAGTGTCTTGATTTTAAGGACTTGTTTGGCAGTCTGTTTTCTCTAGGAGATTTCAGGTTCATTTGGGAAGCCCAATGGTTTATCAATGATACTTAGCACCAATTAAGAACATAATACAAAAAGAGGAACTTCTCATTTTAAGTCCATCTGGAGCATCAGGGTTTACAAATCCTCCTAGATAGCAGGACTTTTTCTCCTAAATATTAAGGGATGCTTGAGCTTATTAAATTGTTTTTTCACTAGCCTATGCTTGCTGTTGAAACCAGAGGGATTAATTGTAATCAGCAGTATTTTAGTCTTCTGAAAGACTGAGGAGTTCTTTTCACCACTTTGATGTGAGTGAAGTGTTATTGATACAGTTGACTCAAGGTTCTTACGTGCTAGAACTTTAACTGCAGCGAACAACCTGCGTGTCTGGACTTACCGCAAATGTCTTGTCAAATTCTCACTCGTATGCTCATGTAAGCATCATTGTATATGTCAACAAGATTCTCAAAATATTTCCTAGAGTATAGGTATATACAAAACTGTGAAGAGGTGGTGAGTATGCCTAATGGCAACCTAGGAATCTTCAGGAAATTGCTGCATTTGAGTTAAGCAGAGAATCTTGTTTTTCTTTTGCTGAGCTTAACCCTTGTGTTCATAAAACACAGTACGTACACCTAAATTTGAACAAGCTGTGAAAATTTTCTTTTTTAGTGCTTTTGATTTTTTTCAAGGAACAAAGGAAGAGCCCAGATATGCCAAGGACTCTTAGATCTTCTTTGCCTCCTTTCCTGCTGCTGTTTTAGGAGTCATATCCATGGCTGAAAACAATGTTTGAAATGATTTTTGCAGATACCAATAGGATTTTGCATGTAATAAATTAAAAAAAAATAAGCAAAGTCTTGTGAGCTTTTTAAGGATTCTTGGTATTTCTCTCTGCCTGTGTTTACATTGGAATTCTACACACATACACACATTTCAGTGGATTATCCTTTACTGGGTTTCTGGGCATAAAATGTGTATAACTGAGAATAGCTCTCCCCCGGCAAAGCAGGAAGCCAGTGTGCACTGTAGCAAACTCTATTAAGTGCATTTTCAGGCTAGACAGGCTTCAAGAAATAGCTATTTTTATTCTGAATAAAAGGTAAGCAAAGAGCTGGATGGTGGCATTGTATATGAGGACTGATATGATGTCTCTAAAAGTCACTTAGAGTTTCAAATGCTGGTTTCTGGTTGTACTAAAGAAAAGTAGCTCTTTTCCTGCTTAACACAAATCTTCTGGTCCCTTCATAGAAATAAAAGTAATGTAGTGACATAGTTAATTGATTGCTCATTTTCTTGTTCATTATTACTGACATCAGTTGGCATTGAGAAATCCTTTAGGAAATTTGGAGAAAGATCTCTCTTTCTAAGAACCTTTGAAACAAAATTAGATGTGAAGTTGGCTTAGGTAACACTTATGGTTTTCCTTTTATTTAAGTTTAGAAATGCCTGAATGCATAAATCTAATGTAGATGATAGGACAAAGATGAACCTCAAGATATGAATGAGTTGGGAGTATTGTGTATCTTAACATCTGTCCTGACATGATGGAAACTGAGGGTGTGCAAGAGTAAAAACAGAGCCTCAATCATTTTAGCACTCATTTAGCTAAGGAAGAAAGACATTTTTCTTACCATGTTTTCCCCTGAGTGGCAGCAGGAAGCACTTGGTGTTCTTTTGGGAAAAGGCAGATGGGTTTTACAAGAGATTAATCTAGAACAGTGCTTGCCAGAAACGTCACTTAAAGAAGCAGATGGGTTCAGCAACAGGGAATTTGACACCAGCAAGGGAGCAGACATTTCTGTCTTAGGATGTTGGGGTGTTGCAGAATGTCCTGTGCCATATCAAACTGGCAGGCTGAATGATTGGAATAGCAGCTCAATTAAAATGTGAATAAGTCAGATTGTATCCTTCCCAATTTTTGCTGTTGGGTCTGAGTACTTGCCTAGATTACATGTGCGATGTCCTCTGCTTTAGGGGACACGTTTAGAATATGTGCTTGCATTTTCTGGAGACTCAAAGTATCTTACTACTAAGAGGTAGCAAGAGCAGTAAGCGTTATTCTGTTTCCTGTCCTTTAGAATCTCATGTGGGTAAACCAGTTGAATGTCTCCCAGTATGATGAGTTGGGAAATTTCTCTGCTGACAACACTCTTCAACAACAAAAAGCTTAGCTTTTCTGTTCCACAAATGCAAAATATACTGTCAAAAATGTGTATTTGTCGGAGTTTGTATCAGACTCGTTTGTCAGCCAGGAGCTAGCTGCACTAAAGGTTTCTGAAAGTCAAATCAGGAAACTAGAATGTGGACAGTGTAAGATTCCAGAGAAAATCCTGGGAGTTCCTGTGTATGAACAGAATAGTTGGTCTTGCTAGTGGAACCGCAAACAATTTGATCAAAGAAATACAATATTCCTGAGAAGACAGTCCTTGGAAGGAATGATGACTGATTATTTCAAAGCAGTGGGAAACCAGTAACATTTGAGCCAAGGGCAGTTCTTAAAAGTCATCAGAAAAGAGTGCAGTAAGGCATATTTGGTAAGCAGAGAAAGAAGTTACCATTGACATTTAGCTTAGTTGGAAAAAGCAGCAGTGGAAAGTGAAGAGGTGTGAGGTATTAAGGGAGATTTGTTAATGTCAAAGTATGGAAAATTTTCTTTTTTGTTCTCTCTAAAAGCTGCACTGAAGAAAGAGAAGTGTGAAAAGAAAGGCAGTACAGGAGAGGGGCCTAGGAATGTCAGCGGATTAGAGGAGGCGGTAATGTCTTCAGTGTGTTTTCCCATCTTAAGAATGAGGTGTCTACAAGTGTCAAGTTTAACCTTTTGTACAAAACAACTGTTACTTATAAAAATGGTAAAGCATGTGGGCTACAATGATGTTTCTACAATGGTTTGTGATATTAAAAAAGAGTGCTTTTGAAATTAAAAATAATAGATATTAGCTGGTTTTTGTGCCATACCCAGCTTTGTTGTCTTTAAATGGTCTACATAATGCAAAGGCAAACACTCATCTCTTTTTCTTTCCAGGAGGTGTGGCCAGTAGTGCAGTGATTGTAAGTGAAAAGCTCACCAACAATTTCATTTCTATCAAAGTGGGTAAAATTCTTTCTTTGTCACATTTAGGACGTTGTACTTTTTATTTTGGCCTGCACATGAGGTCTCAAAAGAATAAATTACACAGCTTATAGTTGAATACTTGGAAGGTTTTGACACCAAAGGGTACTTTAAACTTGAAAAATATCTGTACATAGATTTGCTTCTGCTGCATTTGTGATTTCAGTTTTAAATGTTGCCATTAGAGTAATGATAAGTTACCAGAAATGGCAGAGGCACCAGCAGAAGAGGTGGGCAAACAAAGTAAAAGCAGCTACTTGTCCTCAAGATTTAGGATCAACTAAAGATTTTAGACTTTGAATACTGTCTTGTCAAGTGTGCTAATAAATGCATTTGAAGTTAGATCAGGCATCTCTCCATATCACTGTGTAGACATGGCCCCAGAAGCAGGGAAGTCTTAAAATTTAAAGCTTAGAGCTTTTGACATGTTTTTATGTCTGTGTCCGTAAGGAGTTATGGGCTATTGTCAAAGAATGTCTGTCTGCTTCTGAAAACAATTCTTCTTCTTCATTAAATGTTTAGTATCAGTAATTTAGTGAACTACTAATGTCAATAACCTTTATAGATTAATGGCTTTGAATTCTTCATCCAACAGTTACAGGAAAGCCACATATGCCACTGCTATTGCAGTGTTGAGAACGTGACAGTCTGCCGTGATTTTTTGATATGATGCTCCTCAAAATACTAACAGTTTTTCACACAGTTTTGAACTGGTACACAGCATTTTTAAAATTCTCTCTTCCTGTGTTGCTTACTTAAAAAGTCCCCTAAACTTTTCTTTGCCTGTCAGAGATTTTCCTGCTTGCGAAGTTTTCCCTTGTGTTCACTTAGTTTGTTTTATGAAGTGGGATTCATTCTACTGCTCTCTCTGTGCCAAATTTCCTGATTAGTTTAGCTCCAAGTGCCAGAAAGAAAATCTTTCTGGGCCTCCTGTGCTTGGACAGGGTCTCAACTGCAGTGTATTGATGTGGCTGTGCAGTGGCCCTCTGTGTTCAGGAGAGATGAGGATGTTAGGGCAGGGCGCTGCCAATAGAGACCGCCCCATTCTGGCAGATCCTGCACAGAGCTGCAATTACAGTTTGAAGGTTGGTCTCAGTGGAAATTCTGTTCTCAGGAAACAGTAGCCTTACCATCCATGCGCCAACCCTGATGTTTGATGGAAAACAAAGGATTTTCCTGTCACTGTCCTACTTAGACTTGTAAGTAAACAAAGTGCTGTCTCAAAAGAAGGTTCAGCAAAGCCTGAATTTTTATACTAAAGAAATACTTAATGGCTGCTGCATAATTTCTTGCCAATTCCCCCTGACCATTCCTCTTCATTTTGGGAAAAAATCCTAAGAAAACTAAAAAGCTATGAAAACATATTTTGCAATATTTATATAAATGTCATTACCTTGAGGCAAAGCTAATGACTGAGCTAACACATGGTGATGGGGATTAAAAGTAAATGACATTTGGTTTCATATTTAGTATGAACTTTGCTTTTTTTCTTCTTAAACTAAGACTGATTATATGAAACAACATCAGTGATAAATTGCACAGTATTTGTTAGAAAGGAAGTGTTCAGGATCTCATAATCTTGATTATAAAGTCTTTCAGCACGAGTTCTAGCACTACTCTACAATCATTTTCTATGTACATGTTCACATTCCAATTTAATAGCACTGCAGAAACATCAAGTAATATGGTGATTATGATATGGTATTGCAGTACTCAGTGCCAAATATGTTAGCATCCTGATCTCTGCATGTTTCAATTGTAGAATACAGTATTTCTGCCTCAGCATGTAGATTCTCAACTAGAATAAATTACAGACAAACTTGAAATCACTCTCAGTCTGAGTGTCTGCTATACTAATCACTAGAAAGAAAATAACCATGAAGAACAAATGAACTTCAAAGTCATGCCAACTGTGGGATCTGGTGAAATTAGGAAATTGGGACAACTTGATAGAAACAAAAGAGCTTGAAGTTGCTTTGATACATTTCAGGTCAACTGTTGGAAAACTTTGGAAAGAAACTCTCCATTCTAGCCTAATCAAATCAAACAAGGTCCTGTTTGTATCTGCTTGTCTGGCACGTTTCAAAAACTGAATTAAAACAGTGAAAGAGAAATCCAGGCACTATAAGATACATATAAATACATGCACATGTGGTAATGTCTGTGATGGGTGAGAAGTTTTTTTTTTTCCCTAGGTAGCCATGTGCTCGCTAGCAAACATAATAAGGTACTATTATTTTTTCATTTTAACCAATTCAGCTTTGTCTGCTAATTTTCTTCCTCAGTCCCCATTATTTGAGGTACCAAAGCGATGAACATGCTTCAGGAACAAATAAATAATAAAAAGTACCTGTTTTGAGGAGCCTGACTGCTTGGCATTATTTGTACAAGCTGTATTTGATGGAAATACAGCTATATTTTAATCCATTTAAGTCAGAGGGCACAAGGCTTAGTTCAATATGAAACCAAAGCATGTATTTAATTTTAAGCATGTGATTAAACCTGGTTACATGCTTAAACTTAAATGCTTTGCAGGTTAATGCCTAAAGTAACCAGGTTGAATAGACAGAAATACTAGAAAACACAAATTAAAATACTTGTTTTGTTTTATCCAAATACCTTTGCTTTCTCTAAATCCCTGCTTTCTATGACCTCTTAACCCTTTCCTCCTCCAAACTGTGTCAGAAAAAAATCCAACTTCCATAAGAATGTGCCATAATCAAAAAGCTGAAGTCTCGTGTAGTGCAGGTCAAATCCTTGTCACACTTGTGGCATTACTACTTATAAGCCAACACAACTATTCAGGGTTTATGCTAAGAATGCAGTTATATTTATGATTATTGGAAGAGCATCTGTTTTTTTGCTGTTTCCATTTTATGTACATATTAGAAAACAAAATGATAATATATCATATCTTGCATGGGTATTTCATACCTCATATTCACAGAATTCAAGGGGGGAAGGCCATTTTATACTGGCCAAATCCTCCCCTTGGATTACTGGCTTCAGAATCAGTGGACTCAGACTCTACAGGTTGAGATTAATTAAGAGAGCAAGGACAAATTTTTTTAGAACACAGAGAAGAGCAGTCAAAAGGATGACGACAGAAGGGTAATTAGGAACAAGGAAACAGAAAGTGTTGGAAGACAGATTTAGGTAAAGGAAGGTGGAACAAAAGTAAATCTCAGAATAATCTAAATCTGTGAGCCCAAAACATGCAAAAAGTCAGAATAAATGTGGGGTGAATAAAGGAAAGATAAGCAGAAAAGATGGGACAGTCTGATGCCTAAAGTATGGAACTTGGGTGCCAGAATACTGCAATAATGTGAATGAGAGTGTTGGATCTCAGAAGGTGCAGCTGTGTTAGTAGGGGCTGGATTTTAATCATGGTCCTCTTGAATTTAATGGACAAGTCTCACATGATTTTGCACCAGGCCTCATATGCAAAATAGAAGCAAACAATGCACAAGATTTAGTTTGCTGTAACATTTTTATATGGCTGATGTTGGGATACTAAGACCAAATTCTGAAATGCCACTGAAAAGTAAAAAGTTTTAGTGGTTTTCAAGGAAATTAATAAGAATAATCCAGACACTTAAAAGATTATAAATATTAAAATACATTTTTAAAATGAGTCTAGGTTAATTAATAGTTCAGAAATAAGTTCAAATTCAAGAGTTATTTTCTGTCTCCATCAACATACTGTATGAGAGAATAAACAATACTTTAACAAATATGAGATAACCACATTTGGAAAAAGTTGAGAATATTAATTAGATCTTAAAGAACTAGAGGGACTTAGGCAGTGGAAAATATACTATATGGAAGTCTTTGTTTGTAGAAGGAAATGATGCAACATGATTAAAATTAATATGAAATTTTAACTTTGTAAGGGGTGAAAAATCATACATTTACTGAATGTTTGATTCTAGCTTTCTGTCCTTTACAAACACTTCTAAATTGTGGAACAGCTGTTTGACATGAACACTACCATATTTCTGCTGTTCTGAAAAATCTTAAGAGCTTGTTTCGCTGTGAATTTCTCAATTACTGCGACAGTGAGAGCTTCATATAGTGTATGTTTTATGAAGCCATCAAAAGTTTTTTTGATTTTTGTACACCCATAGATTCACTTTCTTTCATCAGTCTAAATCAAATAGCTTCTTTTAGGCAAAAATCACAGATAAAACAAAATATTTCATAATGGCTCTAAGGACGTGCTGCATTGAAAAGTGTTTGTTACGCATAGCAAACCCAAAATTATTGCAGCCTGAAGAGGGCAGTAAAGATAAAGCTTTATTTTCCTTAGCATTTTGTTGTTTTCAGTCTATGCTGTATTCTGAAAGTGCATTACTAAACAGCACAAATTTACAGGTGTTACCTATTTCTGGAGCTTTGCTGCATTTGTTTAGTCTGGAGAAGAGGAAGCTTAGGGGAGACCTTTTCCCTCTACAACTCCCTGAAAGCAGGTTGTAGGCAGGTGGGTGTTGGCCTCTTCTCACAGGTAACAAGGGACAGGACAAGAGGAAATGGTTTCAAGCTGCACCAGGGGAGGTTCATGTTGGACATCAGGAAGAATTCCTTCACTGAAAGTGTGGTTAGACATTAGAGTGGGCTGACCAGGGAGATGGTGGAGTCACCATCCCTAGAAATGTTCAGGAAGTGACTGGATATGGCACTCAGTGCTAGAGTTTAGTTGGAATGATGGTGTTCAGTCAAAGGTTGGACTCAGTCATCTTGAAGGTCTCTCCAACCTGAATGATTCTATGATAAAATACACCATCAGGTGACTGAAATCCTGTGTTGGGATTTATCTGAAGTTCTAACTCCTTCATGGGACAGTGCAGAACTGGACGGTGTCCATCACTTATGAAAGTAGAATGCAGGTAATGAAATCCATGAGCCACCCTTCCTTCAACTGGGACATCCCCTTAGAACAAAATAACATTGAGTTCTGGGTTGGGTAAGAAGAATGATTTTGCAGATTGCCAAAAAAATGAAATGTTGTTTTCATGTTTTGTCTTAACCATTTCAAAGAAGCCAAGCTCCCTTCAGAAATGGAACAGTGGGATTTTATAGGAGGAATAAGGTTTTATACCTTGTCCAGTCATCTGTCTTGGGAGCTTCCTGGCAGCTGGGCTTGTATTGAAACTTAGGTAATTTTCCTTGTGTTAAGGGGCAGTGAATTTTATATGGTAAAAAATTACATGTGAGTTGGGAGGAAACTGTAATTGCAGAGCAGCAGATTGCTAAATTGTTCTGAATATTCAGTATGTTGCTTTCTGACTAGGCATTGTTATTCCTCAGGAGCCTGCTATTTGCTTTAAGCTCAGGAAATAACATACCTTTTTAAAGCTGACAGAAATGTATGTTGTTTACATACTTTATTTGTATCCCTACACACATGGCCAGTATTATGAGACTTACTTTTAAGGTGTTTTGTATATACAGATGTAGTGGGCTTGTGTGTATATATATTTCTATATTGCCATATGGCTAGAGTATATTATCCATATCCATTAGGAAATGTCTTTGGAAAAATTCAGGCAAAAATGGGAAAAGAGCTTGATTTCTCTCTGAAGCAGATAACTGACAGAAGATACTGATTTAGTCAATAACTTCTAATCAAACAAATGATGCTGAAATGGATGATATTCTGTTAGTAAAGCAATGTCCAGCCAATATTGGAGTTGACAATGTAGGATTCTTAACGCTTGCTGACATTCTCCCAAACAAGTCTTGTAACTCTTCAAAGCAGAAACAGCTCAGATTGTATTCACATCCCTTCTCTAGATAGCAATGCAAAGACTGCCAGGTACCCTCCCCATTTCTGAGTAGAGCTTGTGTCAGGGATGCACAGGTTCTTTATAGTCATGGTAAAGAAGTAAGGTAGGAAGAAAATACATTGTGAGGGGACAGTACTGAGAGCTGAGAAAGAAACAATTTTCCATCAGAAAATTCAGAAAAAGCAACTTAGAATGGCATGAACAGGAATTCACTGTTACAGTCTCTTGAAACTTGTAAATAACTGAATTATTCCAAGTTGAAAATTTTAAATATTATTTTCTGAAATGGCAAGAAGAAAACCTTTTGGGAAGAGACAGCATTTTCACTAGTTTGCTTTTTTGACCAAGACTCCTATCCTGTAGGGCATTTCCCTATGAAATGTAGTTCAGTCATGTTCAAAGACCTCAACAGAATTTTTTTTCCTAGATTTTTTAAAGTAAAAAGTCTTCCCAGTCAGATGAAGCAGGTATTGAGCTGATACAAACTGGAGTGGCTCCTTTGAAATACAAGAATCAGCTGGCTGAGGAAAGAGACCAGTACAGTTAAGCACATTTAATTGTTTGGAATGGCTTCATTTTGCATGAGATTTAGCATTGGAAAAATCATAAACAGAAGCTGAAAATAGTTCTTTCTCAGACACAGTTCAGTGAAACATTAAAACATGTGCTTCAGTTCATCCTTGTTTAATAATGTACTTAAAGAATGTATTTCACTTTAGTCACATGCTGAACTCTATTTCTTTCCAATGCTTTTATACAGAACTTGCACTTGTATTTGTATTAAAATGACAGAGTTGTCCACTTGCCAATATGTAGCTAAATTATATTTCTATTTTTAAAATGAGGTACAAAGACATATGAACCTCACACTTTCTTCTGAGGAAACGTAAAATAACACTGGAGTAATTTCTCCATAAACCAGAGTTTCCACTGACTGTATTTATTGGCTGTATGTTTCAGGTGCCAATAAACAGAAACAAGTGCAGATTTGCTTGTATTTATTAAATACACATGCACCCTAGTAACCATTACTGAGTCACAGAATCTTTGAATCATGGAGTGGTTTGGGTTGGAAGTGATCTTAAAGATCATCTTGTTCCATCACCTCTCTGCCATGTACAGGGACACCTTCCACTAGACCAGTTTGCTCGAAGCTCCATCCAGCCTGGTTTTGAACACTCCCAGGAATGGGGCATCCACACATTCTCTGAGCAACTTACTCCAATGCCTCACCATCCTCACAGAAAAGAATTTCTTCTTAATATCTAATCTAAATTTATGAAAAGTATCTCTTCTCATGATATGAGTGTAAGATGTGTTTTGGCCAAAAGTCAAAAAAGCACATCTAGATAGATAGATCTATTTCCCCCTGGAAATTGGTCAATACCTGGGAATAAGTTGACAAGCATATTTTTTCTAAGTAGTTTTACCTGTATGTTGCAAGGGACCTTCTTGGAGTTCTTTCCTCTTTTCTGAAATCAGAGATAGGAAATTTCATTTTCATTTGGGAAGGGAAATGAAATCTTGCGAAACAGAAAGGCTTACAAACACTCTGGAAAGGAGATATGATCAAATGAAATGCAATTGAAAAAAACGTAAAAAAACCAGAAAATTGGAACATTTAGTGACTACAAGACAGTGGTCTGGGAGGAAATGAGGTGCAGTGCAAAGGACCAAAACAAGCCAAAACTAACTTCACAGATGCTGTAAAAGCGGGGGAAAAATCAAGGAGGAAGACAGAACTTTGAGGGGAAGGTCTGAGTGACATGGCATGGATTCTGGAAAAAAAAAATCTTCACCAAAGTGAAAGCCATCAAAAGGTATGAAGTGCAGGGACATGCACCAAAACTTGCCAAAATTGATCCCCATTGAAATGGCAAGATTTCGTTTCCCTTCCCGAAAGGAAATGAACTCAGTAGAAATGCCCACGGATGATGGCAACACAAGTTGTATGTAATGGAGTGTCCTAACCTTTGCCACATTGCCAAATTAACTAAGAGCCAATTAATCAAGTTGACAGCTCTCTGTCTTGCATGATATGAGCCTGTTGACAATTTCTGTCTTTCAGTTGTGCTGTGCATAGCCTGTTTCCTTCTGGATGGCATCTGCTATAATCTGGATTTTTGCTAGACTAAAAATAAAAGTGGTTATTTTTCTTTTCAGCTGAAGTATTCTGCTGTTGATTGTACTTGACCCTGTCAAACTTCCATTGTAGCACTCTTACACTTATTATATGTCTTGTTGCAAAACACATCCTAATTCTGTTATTTAGATAAGAATTGCAGACATTTGAAGCATAGAAAAAAGTATAGAGCCAGTGATGTACTAAATACATTTCCACTTTGCTCTGAAGCCATGCTTCTTATCATTTTGATTTGAAGTAATCTCTATTCAAATTTTTACAGAAAAGTATTTTGATTGTTTCAAAGTATGTATTGTTTGTTTTTATATATACTTTCTACTTTTATACACATTTTGTTAGAGCAAATATATGTTCTTATACTACCTTTCAAGAGAATAATTAAAGGTTTTTTTTTCCTTTCTTAGAAGTACGGTTTATACTGCTGTAAACCAAACTGTTCTGTGGTGCAGTTTTCTGTCTCTTGTTGCATTGCTTCCTGTGAGGCTTAGACAGGGCTCAGCTGCTGAGTGTATATTATGTTCAAAAGTGTGGACTTTAGCAGCCCACTAGAATGTTTTAAAATAGGACAGTAGGTATTCCTGCAATATGGCAAAACCCTACCAGACTTTAGAGAAGTTTTTTTTAAGATTAAAAAATTAGGATTTTTTTAAGCTCTCCTATTAGGAGTGTGATATGTATTTATAGTACCCTCAGGTTCTGCACAATAAAAATGGTTAAACCTTTAGTTCTTTTAGTAGCTCACAGTTTTATTACTGAAGTTATTTTGTAGATTTTATGCTTGGAGCAAGGTCAGTGTATTGCACTGTATAAATTATTCTAAGTAATTGCTCAGTTATTTTATAGCTTAGTCACAGGATTTTTTTATTATTGAACATAGTCTTTTCTTTAAGGCTAGGAAGAGAAGGTCACTATAAATCACATGGCAGCTTGCCATTTGGGGTTTCAGCTTTACCTGTGATAAGGATTTAATAACAATCTGGCCCAGACACCAGTTCCCTCTCAATTACCTTTCCACATGGGCATTAGTTCACACTGTTTATTAAAAACTCCCCTTGTAGTTGTTTTAATGGAGTGTTTCAGATTAATGGCCCCTATGGAGTTTAACTTCATTGCACTTCATTAAAGCTAGATTGTACAAAAGGTTACTTCAATTAAATCCAGAACTCGACTTTAAATTTGTAGGGATTTTTTTAGAAAATGTGGTAAAATTTCTATGCCAATCCTTTGAGATTAACAAGGCAAAATCCTTCTTGGTGATTGAAGTTCAAAATACATTATATCTGTTCCAAATTCTCTTTCAGATTAAGATTCAGATTTCAGGAGATTAGAAAATGAAAGGAACTGAACAGTCTATGATCTGTAAATGAATTGGCTAAGCAGTTTTGTTAGAAATTGGACAGACTAAGGGAACTTGAGCACTGTTTCTTGCCTGTCAAAACATCTGCTGGATGTTTCACAAAACTTCTGTTAGAAAATAACCATTTATCCACAGTGCAGGTGAAAGTGCTTACATAAACAAAACTCTCATATTTTCTCTGCAAACCCCACATATGACTGCCAAATACCCTGCCTCTTTTGCATGGGTAAACCTTCCAGTGCAAAAGTGTTCAGTGTTCTCAATTGCCCATTTCCTTCCCAAGTGGCCTTGCAAGCAGGTGTTGGGAGAGGTATCCCATAGCAAGGTGGAAAGAAAGGTTGATGCAGAACTTTGCTGGGAGTGAGGTCAGTTGGTTTAGCAGGGAGAAAAGGAACAGTGGAGTGATGATGGTG
This sequence comes from Ammospiza caudacuta, assembly GCF_027887145.1. Classification (NCBI taxonomy): domain Eukaryota; kingdom Metazoa; phylum Chordata; class Aves; order Passeriformes; family Passerellidae; genus Ammospiza; species Ammospiza caudacuta. Next base: position 47,940,955 of record NC_080596.1, on the reverse strand, counting down.
TTTTCTTGAAGAAACAGATTAGCTCTCTAGTCTTTCTGAAAAAGACAATGGTTTTGATTCCTAGAAAACAGGGCTGAGGTAGTGAACTTGGTGGGATGGAGAAATATAGCAATCCAGATTAGGACATTTCAAGAAATATTATCATAGCAGGTTTTTTTTTTCCTTTTACTGAAAGTCTAGCTAAGATTTTAAAAGAGGGTGTACATGCAGCAGAGAATATGTGTATGTCTCATGTATTTTGGCAATTTTAGCATTTATAATATTGTTGCTCCAAAAACTTCCATACAGATCTGATTCTTATTTTGCTAAGGGTTCTTCAAGCAGTGAAATGGTGTGAGTTCACAGAGTAGTTGAAGACAGTGTGCAACACGTGTAAGTAGCTGAGAAGTTGTGTGTACAATATTTCTGAATTGTACTATTGAGAAGAAGTGGCCTAGCTCATGTAAACAATTGGTTATGTTGGGCAATGGATAAGGCCTCCAGGTAAAGTGGGGTAGGCTTGATCCCAGGATCTACTGGGAGGTAAATTAATTCATAAATTTTGAGACAATCTCTTGGTTAAAGGCGCTTGTTAGACATTTATTTTCTGAATAGTGACTTGGCTTAACTAACTAGCTAGTACATATTAAAGAAAAAATCTCCCCTATAATGATATAAATCTGGAAGTCCAGTCTATCATATTCCTGTGTATAAAACGATAATTATTTTATATCATCTAAGGCATCTATAATTAGTATGGGTTTTCTTGAGTATCAGAATATTCAGTGTTGCTTTTAATAACAGTTTTCCCTCTCAAATTCTTGTCACTAAGTTCCCTCAGTTCTTGTCAATAGGTATAGTAATCTCTAGTTTGGCAGAATAGATGATTTTTGTACTAACAAAGTTTGTAGCAATTTCTTGTTAACAGAATTAACAGCACAGAGGAAGAAAAAGCAATAGTTCATTCTTTATCTAAATGAAAAGTTTAGAGTCTTGGTATTTATTCACATGTATATACAGAAACAAAGAGCGAAGGCTTATGGCATTCCACAGGTTTACACATATATCCTGAAATTCCTGAGATTAAACAAAGATCCAAATATTTAGCATTAGACATTTTGAAGTTATTTTTAGATGCAGTTCTCAAATGTTTTACTTAAAGATATTTGTTTAGGAAAAGTTTATACAGATTTATATAAAGCAGCATCTGTCATGATCTTGAGAGCTAGAATTATATATTTTTTGCTAAGTGTATTTCAGATACAAATTATGATTAGATGTAGATGTTCGATATATCACAGTTTCAAGACAGAATATTGTGCAGCCTGCATCTGGAGTGAGCACAAGAGATCAAAACACATATTTCAGGCTTTCTATTTCAAGATCATTAGTATTTAAGATGTTCTTTCCAAGTTGTCACATCAAACATGTTTTCTCTTAACACTTTTGGGTAGATTTGTGGAACTAAATAGAACAGACTTTTGTCATTAAACGTTTCTAAAGTACTGGGAGATCTCTTAGTCATTATCCACAATCCAGAGTCAGACCATCCTGGTTAGTATTGTGAATTTTCTCCAATGATTTTAAAAGAAATTTGAAAAATGAACCAATTGGCTTCCATCCCCTGCCCCACTAAGTCCTCTTTAAGCCATTAAATATTGTCTGTGCTTAAAACAGCTTGTTGAATAAGCACATGCTATTTTTAATCAGATAATGTAAAGAGCTGTTTGGAAAATCCCAAATGTTCATCTTTATTCTGAAGCACTTGCCTTTAAATGGGCTGGCTGGACTAAAGGGTGAGTTGGTAGTACAATATGTTAATATAAAATCATAAATGAGATCAATACAGAAAGTCAATAAAGGGGAAAAAAACTCCCATTTTCCTCAGTATAGGAAGTAGAGGACAGTCCATTGACAACATCAAAGGGCAGACTTGGTACATATGAAATTAAGATTCTTTTCCATGGGATGCATAGTTTGGTTTTGCAATGCACTGAGATAGGACTTCATGAAGAATAAATGCATTTAAATGGAGATTATGCAAATTCATGGAAGAAAATGTGAAGCAATGTTTTGATGAATCTTTCAACTAATAAAATCTAAAATGTGATTGCTGGAACGTGGAATGGCAAAATGAGGCAAGTTTCTTCTTTTTTTTTCTCTTTTTATGCTCTTTCCTGTAGCTTTTTTTACTCTATTCTACTCTATGCAAGACAAGCTGCTGCACTAGTTACACTTGTAGCTCTCAAACTCACTTTGAAGTCAGGCCTTGGCTGTGGTTTTGCAGTGGCATTAAGTGACAGCACTGCTAGTATGGAATTCACAGAAAAGGGAGCTGTATAGTTGAGGAATTTTTTATTTTCTTGGGTTTTGTTTTTAATTCTTGAGTTTTCTGTGTGCTTATTACCTTTACTATGTTACTACTTCTTTCCTTGTAGTTTGTTGTGATTACACAAAATGCTGAGGCTGGAGCTGTCATCACATGTAGGTGGTGAAATGGCTGGTGTAGCAGCTGTCTTTCCAGCAGGACTTACAGTTTACGTGTGGCTTGCTTCTGCCAACTCTGGCTTCCTGCTGATTTCTATCTCTGCATGGAAGTCACCTGCCTGGAGCTTAACACAAGCATGTCAAAGAGAGTGCTGGTAAAGCAAGGTCTAGTATGTCCTCTGCAAAATGAACCTATTATTGTTTGTCAAAATGCTCTGCAAACTGGGAAATTAATCTTTTAGTTTCAAACCACTACACACAGAGCTCATGGCAGAATGAGAAATACATTTGTTTAACCTATAGCTGATCAGAAATTGTTTATCAAATAGGAAATCTGTCCTCACGCCCACTGCCTGTTTGAATCTGCAAAAATGAAGGATCGTCTGCCAATCTAGCAAGGCTTTTAAGTGTATGGTTTCCTTCAAGCACAACTTAGGCCTTTGGTGATGATATTGCTGTTCATATACTTACATTAGAGAGTGAGTAAATTCTTTGTGATTTTGTCACGTGGATGTATTGGTGTTATGTAAGCTTTAGTCTGTGAGTGTTTATCTCTGGTGAAGACTGAAACAGTTCTCACGTTTTTCAGAATATAACATCCCTCTTCTTACAACGTGCCAGCCCATTAGGGCACGTCATACTGATACTTGCCTCATGCTTCTGACTCCTCACAGGATGCTATGTTAAATTCAAGGTCATGGGGTTAATCTTCAAAGTCGTTAACAGAATTGGTACATGTTACCTCAGAGAAACTCTCTTTGTGAGTGCACCCTCTCCTGACAGCTGTGTTCCTCAGGAATTATGAAGCTGTCAACTTCAAGGGTGAAGCCTGAGAGGGCAGAAGACAAGACCTCCTCAGTAACACAGCCAAAGCTTTGGAAATTATTATCTGAGTAGATAAGAATGACCACAAATCTCTCTGTCTCCTAGGCAAAGTATAAAACTCACTACAACTTAGCTCCCATGGGCACAACTAAAGACAATAAAGATAGAGGATGAAAAGGTTAGCAGTAAGAAAAGGAAGAGCAAGAGATGAGGAAAAAGGAGTGAGGAGAAAAATTGCTCTCACATTGCTTTCTCCAAATAAAAGCCTTGTTTCTGATTTGGGTCAAATAGTAGGAAGTACTTCAGATATTACAGAGAAGACATTTAGATTTATTCATTAGACTTTAGTATATAGGCGCCCATTTTTGTGCTCCTAAGCTGATCACAGTTTTTTTTTAATGCAATATTAATACATTATTAGTAATGGGGTACATGGCAGAAAAGCTGTATAAAGCAAATAAAAATATAGATAGTTCCTTTTAATTATGAAATAAATGTTTTGTGGCTAATCATATATATCAGATTCCACTAACTGTCTTACAATGCAGGAAGATCATGAACTGATACATCAGGATGGGAATGCTTTATATACTTAGCCACTAACATGTTGTGATCTGCAACCTTTATGAAATAGGACTGATCTTTTATCTTTCTCTGTGGTTTTTTGTTGATTGTCTGCCTTTGAATTCAATCAATATGCATAGCTCTTGCAAGAACTGAATGCTCATAAATCTGTAGTGCAACTGTATGTCACAGAAAGACAAAAGAAAAGAAAGTTTTGGATGTTAATGCTGTGAATATGAGACCTATAGGAAAAAAAATTCCAAAAGTGTTGCTTTTATCCAAGGAGGATCAAGTGGCACTTACCTGCTCTGAATGGCAAAGTCTTAACATTTTAAATGCTATTTACTTTGCAATCAGACACCTATTGATTAAACCCCAGAATCTCTGTTCTACCTGTTGGAAAACTGGTACGTAAAACCAGATATTTAGCCATAAAAATATAAGTACTTCTAAGATATATTCTTGCTAGGCTTTAGCTTATATAAAACCTATGTTTCTGGTGGCTATGCCCTGTCCTTAAGCAATGTTTTACTAAAATAAAGATGGGTAGAATGTCTCCTGATGCTTTACTTCAGCTTTTTCCAGACATCATTGCTGCCATAAAACCTGCAGCTCGTACTCCTGATTGGTAGCAGTGACAGTGCTATCTCTTGAGGTTCAAGGACATTTGTGCCCATTTGGCATCTCCTTGAAGGCCTGTGTATGTTGCCTACTGAGTAGAGTAAGAATGCTGCTGCTGACAGTACTTAGCTTTTAGTTAATGCTGAATTTGATCCATTGCTAAGGAATAACAGGGATCCATATACATTTAAAAAACCTCTTTATGAGCCCAGAGTAATGCAAGTTCCTTTTCTCTTATGATAAACCATAACAGATTCCACAAAATTCATATATCTTTTTTCTAAAATAGCTTTACTGTTGACATTATAGCTTCTTGAGAAATTAGCTGCTATCTTCTTTCATCTGAAGGCAAAACACCTGCTACTTGTAAGTGATTGTTAGTTAAATCACTTAAAAGATTGGCACTTGTTTTAAATGGCAATTAAACTACTGCATTAAGTCACATTTGTTTCTACTGTACTAAAAGTTCAATAACCTAGTGTACCTTGATGTATACCACATTTCATAGTTGCAAGCTACAGGTCAAATGTAAAGACACTGTAATAACAGGTAATAAACCACAGAAATAGCCTGGCCTGTCAAGGCCTAGACATGCAAAGCAGTGCAGGACTGCTGGGCTTGTGGCTCTTGCACTTCTGACAGCACATTGCTGTTTGTTGTAGGTATTAGAGGCAGAGAGAGCTGAATAGAAAAACATGTTTGTCACCTGTTCTTCATTTGGCAGAAAGTAAAAACATTTCTGAGTAGTTAGTATAATGACTATTTTTGACTGCTTTCAAAGTTGATTCACAGAAAAAAAATGTACTCATAAATATATAACTTAGCAAGACCTAGGAAAAATTATTAATCTATTCACAAAGAGCCTTCAACCATCGAAAATTTAGGTTGCTAAAACCCCTCTGTTTCTTTTGGAAAGCTTGGAAGAGAAAGTGGCCTTTGTTGGGATCCCAGCTCTATGTATAAACTGTCATTTTCTATACCTTTTAAAAAGGAACATATCTTGTCCTGTAAAAATGCAAGTGACCTGTTTACCTGAAATATATTGAACAGCTCCAATTCAATTGGAATTGTGGTGTGAAATCCTTAATGTCAAACACAGTGACTAGTACAGAAATAGTTTACTATTGAAGAGGAAAATACAGTTTACTGTGCTGTAGGCATCTGTCATGGCATTAGGTGAAATACAATAAGTTCAAGAAATAGATATTGCTTCCATTGGAAAACCAATCAATTTTGGATCTATGTATAACAGAGCATATCTCTTATTGCACTAAAAGGCATCTGTCTTCCAGTTAATGCTTCTTTCAAAATATGCCACAGAAAGATTTCTGTAAAAGGACATAGTCTGTGAATTTCTTGTTGGAACTGGTCAGGGGTGTAAGATATTTGTAAAATGCACTTAGTGCTTAAGATGCATTTGTTTTGATCAAAGAGGTTTTTCGGACTGACTCACCATGTGGACACACATCTGTTAAATGTCAGACATTAGATAGTAGTACCAAATAACTCCTGAAAGAATCACATTACATTCCCCACAAGTCACTACTTGCATTACATTCAGCTTTCTGTTGCATAAGGATTTGTTCCTAGCAGGTTGTATATATGTGTGAGACAGCAGGGGCAAGAGTGATTATGATGAGTGTTGCTGTCAAGTCATCATTTTGCTTACTGCCATAAACAGAGGCACACAGCTCTAGCACCTGCCTGCTCCTTTCCTGGAAACAGCTAGGATCACCTGAAATATATCCTGACAACAAGACCTAGATTAATAATTACTTTTGTTATGCATGCAGAGTTGTGCCTTACTTATCTTTTATGAATGTGGTGCAATAGTGCAACATTCTGTGTTGGCTGGCAGATTTCCTGCAAATGAAAAGAAAGCCCATCAAATCAAAATTGTAGTCTTTTCTCAATTTCAAGCAACACTGAATGAGCATTCTAGCAGCTGAGGCTTTCAAGGGGGAGCAGACACCATTGGTTAACTTGCCATTATTTCTGTGTAATGAAGTTTAAATGAAGTTTAAAAATTACTAGATACCTCATTCCAAATTCCTGTCTGTGTGAGAGATTCAGGTCTTGTGGCTTTTTTCCCAATGTGTTTACAGGTGAAGTTCTCTGGAGTTTTTCTAAATGCTTGTGTTTTGTGACTGCACTGAGCATATTAGTGGCAAAGGTATATCCTTTCTCATGATAGTGGATCTGTTAAATAGCAACAAAACAAAAGTGGTGAGGAGTTAATCCCTGGGCTTTTTAAAAGTTGAAGTTCTTTACATCTGTGATCTCAGAATAAAGGCTCTTATAAACTTAATTACAGAAAGGAAGCAACAAAAAGGACTAGGGAAAATGGACAGTGACAGTCTGTAATTGATTTTTTTTCTTCGGCTGAGTGTAACAGAGGCAGTCCTTGTCATCATTCTGTTTATCAGTCTGCGTTTTCCTGCTCTGAAGAATCTGCTTTCTCTTAAAATTTTTAAAGATAATTTTATTTTCATTTAAATGCTGTGATGAATTCTCAATGTCTTGTTTTTCTGCATGAATATATTGTGAGACGAAAAACTTGGCAGTTTTTGAGATAAAAAGTGTTGCCCATGCACTTTCGCTGCTGTTAAATATGCAAGCACTGCAGTGGCAAACAGCATGTTAACTATAGGGTAGCCTTTGTACATTGTGGTTAACTGAAACCCTTGATTTCCATGAATTATCCTCTACTGTAACATTTTAAATCTATTTATTTAGAATAAATACTGCTTGTGTACATTTTTTTTGAGAACTACCAAGTTTGTTACATGAAAGATACTTGTGACAGTCTTTAATGAATATTTACTTTGATTTTTTTTTTTTTGTTAATAAAATAATTGACCAAAAGTCATGTTTACTGTTTTTTCCAGAGAGAATCCCATGAATGTACTTTGGCAAGCATTTCTGCAGGAAGTAAAGATTTTCTGGTATCCTTTGGGATTAGATCTCTGGATTTGTTCTTCCATGTGGTGCGTGTTTTCCATGCCACCTATGATGACTGATGTCAGACTCTATCAGGGTCACATTTTTACTGTTTTTTGTGTTCGGAGAACTCGTGGAGTCCATATGTTAGTCCAATCAAGAAGCATAGTGTTTTTATAGAGTCAGATAATTACCTCCTACAGTTCTGTTTTTACTGGCAGAAAGTAATTTTTAAGCATTAGCCGACCTCCCAGTTCTGGTAGATTTTAGGTTTTCCATCAAAACCAGTCTGCTCCCAATCCCTTCTGCATGTAGTTAATTCCTCAGTTCTAATGACCCACATCTGTCATGATGAATGTGACAGTAATTCAGAAGTGTTATAAGAGGCAGCAGTCATATTACAACTCACTGAAGATAAAGGAACTGTTTCTAAAGTTAGATCAGTTTGGTATTTAACTGTAGCTTTATGTGGGAAATCTTGTTTTTTCAACCTTTAAAATGAAATTTATTATCTTAATTTTGCAAGATCTCTTTTATTACTTGGAGCTTAACTGACAGTATGTAGAGGATTACAGTGAAGGTTAAGACAGAAAGAAATCTCACTAGATGGAAAAGAGTGCATGAGAGATGACTGAGGAGAGCTAGTCATATTCCTTCAGTCAGAGATTAAAAGGAGACAGACACAGCAATTTTGTTAACTGGTCTCTACATATATGCTGGGAGATAGTTTTAGAAAACATTTAAATTTGCACATGTGAAAGTTTTCCTTTTGAATGGAAGGAACGTTTCCTGTCCCAGAAACAGGAAATGTTGGTGATAGAAGAAAAACCTGAAAAAGACTCCCTTGCTCACCAAACTTTCCCTTTTAAATTGTATTAACTTTAGATGGAGTACATGCTGTCACTTTATAGAACGTTATGAAGTATAAAAGTTAGGAAACCATTGAACTATTGGATAGCAGAAAGAAAGGCTTGACCAATACAGAAAAGATAGATTGAATCTCTGCCTAAAGATATTGAGCATCATAGTCCTTAGTGAGAGATTTACAGCTATAGATCATACTGATTTATGGGGTAACACATACCACTTAGAGTACCTATATGTCCTTCTTTTGTCTCCTAAGGCATAGCCTTACCATGTAGGTGTGTGGATGTTTGGCAACATGAGACACTAAAGCCTGAAATGTCTAATTTGCCTGTTGCACTGATGCCACTATATCATGGTAGTGGTAGATACCACGTCTGATTCTAACCTATTTAAGGTACAAGTGAGAAGTGAATAAAGCTTGATGACTTCAGGGAAAGTCCATGAGCAAGAGTACTGGGGTATTGAGTTCAGGCCCAGGATTTCTGCAGTGAAAACTGGCATTGCTTATGTTGATTAACAGAAGGGAAGTTAAAGTGCAAATTTGGTAATGTTAATTATCATTCAGTAGGAACATACTAGATTGTACAAACTGTTAACTTTCCTAGCCAGGGAGCACTGCCATTCTTTTCTCTCTTCCTAGGGAAAATGGAAGGCTGATGACTGCTGTAATTTCTTCCCAGCATATAAAACATGTTTTTAAGATATTTTTACAGAAAATGATTGTCAGAGGGTGAGATAGGGTAGATGGGGACAAAATGTAGTGTGGAGTGTATTCGTTCTTCATTATAACACTATAGTCTCAGTGTTCATTTAGGCAAAAAATTCTCTTCCACAGTAATTTACTTTAGTGTCTGCAAAATGCTTATATTCAGAATGAATGATAAAAACAGCAGTCCCTTACAATTTGGCAGATCCTAGGTTTACTGCATGCTAGGTTTTTCTTTTTCATGCTATTTTCTACCTTACCAAACTTGTCTTTTATGGTAGAATCTGACCTGCTGTAAATGAACAGTATTAATAGAGCTCTGTCATCCTACATTGGATCCATAGCATCTATCTTTGGCTCACTCTTCTCCCAAGTACATCAGTAATTTTTATATGTACTACTAGTCAATTCATTCATATATTTGCTGAAGGTTTAAATTCTTGTCAATACTGATACTACTTTGTCCATTCTCCCAATGCATGGATAAGGCTATATAAAACAGGGATGATTTAGTGGCCTTTTGAAAAACATGGCAGTTTTGCAGACTTGGGCTTGTAATGTCAAAGTGCAATATAGGCTGTTTAAAGAGCTTGGACTATATGTTTACAGAAGATAGCAAACTCCTAAGTACCACCTGGTAATGGTTTATGGGCTAATACAAAGTTGCATTAAAAAAAACTCTGCTTGTTTTTTCTTACCTAATAGTGGACAAAAGTGCACTGAGTTTTTATGTTGAAATTTCCTATGAGTCTGAAGTTTTGCTCATTAGCCTGCCCAGTGACAGCATTTACTCCTGTTGTCCCTGGAAGAAGCTTTCCTTTTCTTGGTACGTGCTCTGAATGGGCTCTGTTCCTTGGGATCAGTGGAGCAGACAGTAAAGAAGGTTTGCAACATCCTCTTTCTGTGAAGGGTAGCTCAGTGTTTAGAGCTCTTATTGATTAGATCCTGTCATGTCAGACTGGATCAATTCCTTTCCTTGCCTTGAAAGTGTGAAGACAATTTGGGTATGTCTCATGTCACAAAAATATTTCTTAGAATCTGAGTTTAATCTTTTTGCAGATGGAAATATGTTCTCTGTATGAGTCAGCATAGAGAAGAGTCAACTGTCATTTATTTTGCAACCATTAAGTATTGACAATTATTTTCCCTTTTCTTTTTCCTAGATGAAATGAAAGAATGTAAATATCTTTCAAGCTTTAATCCCAAAGAGCAGGTTTTTCCAAACTTGTTTGTATTTTTGTTGGTTTTCTTTTGTACTCTTTCAAACTGCTCTGTGTTCTTGTTGAAGTCATTATCTAAGACAAGGTACATTTGTTTTACCTTTGTGCTCAAAACTGTAAGTAAAATGGAAAAATTACTCCTATATTACAGATAAAATTCCAGTTAGTATATTTGAAGACAAATTTCAATATTCTGGACTGAATTTTCCATTGTTATCTGCTTGCTCAGTTTATGGTTGATCAGCATCTTCTTCATAGTACCTAATGTAGGTAGATGTTTTGAATATCATAACTGGGTAGTGGATTTCTTCACCCTGTCATAATGAATTTCAGCTTCTGATTTTGAATAATTTCTGGAAATGTTCATAACCATCCTGAAAATAGAGGCAAATTGAAAGTGCTCACAATGTTGTTAAGCTTTGTTATCTGCGAGTTTTTAATTTTCTGTTTTGCTGTTTCCTCACCATCCATGATGCCTGTCATTCATACCATCAGTGAAAATATTGACTAGAAGTAAAGGGCTTTTTGGTTGCTGTTGTCTGTTTCAAATCCTTTTGCACTTTGACAGGGAAATGCTGAAGTCTGTACTTGGGAGATTTTTAGATGGTTCTGCCATGTTACAGGGAATTAATGAAGACCAGATTTTCTTAGCATACTTAAGAGAATTAAAAAAAAACAACTCCGTAGAGAATTTAAAAAAAAAAAGGTAATGCTTATGTTTATCATGTCTATTGCTTCCCTGTTATCCATTAGCTTGCAACTCTGTCAAAGAAATAAATTATGCCAATTTGATACAACCTTTTTTCTTGACAAATCCAATTCATATGTTTTTTATCATCTTATTATTCTTGAGGTGCTTATAAATTGCTCAATAATATGTTCCAGAATCTTTTCAGGAATCAGTTAGGCTGTCTCCAATTCTCCAGTCCCTTCTTTCTCTCCTGCTTAAAGATGGTACCAAGATTATCCTTTTCCAGTCCGCTGAGAGTATCCAGTGAATTTTTGAAAAACCCATTAAAGTTTGAGAGACTGTTTCACTGGGTCCTAAAGACAGAATTCAATCAAGCCTTGCAAACCTGTGTACATACAATTTATCTGAATACTCCTATGTTTCCTAACTTGCCCAATTCTTCTGCCCTCTTTAAAAATATCTGCTTACAATTCATCTTATTTTCAAAAATAAAGCTGTTTTATAAATTAACCTTTTTGTTATCATCAGCTCACCCGGCTTCCCTGTGAAACAGTCAATCTGTATTTTCTTCTGGTTTTGTATTTTAGTGTATTTATAGGATCTTTTTCTGTTTCTTTATTAGTTGACTGGTGTCTCAGCCTTTTTATTTCAGCTCTGAGTGTTTGTGTTTTATATTCCATAGTTCTTTTTGACTTCCAGAGTTCCTGAAAAGCTCCTCAGGTAATCATTAAGGTTATAATATTTTTCTTCTTATAGAATTAGTTGGAAAATATGATTTTAATGTTGCATCTTTGAGAGATTTTGGTTCCTGTCACTCTAGTTGGTGCAGTCCTTGTGAAGGGCCAAACACAGCTTTTGCTTTAAATTTTGCTGTGGAGAAATGTTATTTAGGTCCTTTTGAAAGCTTAAAGCCATGAACTCTGTTATTAAGTGACAGATTGAAACTATCTTCCACTTTCTCCCACCAAAAACCTCTAATTAAGTTTTGATTAGATATGAGCTATTTTTTCCTCCTTTACATTCCGTATTTAATTTCTATATTAAAAAATCTTGGGTTTAAATAATGACTTCTGTGCCTTTGTTAGCATTCAGGAATATAAAAACATCTTTTTCTCAGTATATATTAAATAAATCAATGAATTTACTTGGCCTTTACATAGTATCCAGGATCCAGGTTTCACACCTAATTTCCTAGCTTGTACTAAATCAGAAAGTGTTGCTGGGTTGGTGGGTTTGTTTGTTTGTGTTGGTTTTTTGGTGTGTTTTGTTTGTTTGTTTGGGTTTTTGTGTCTGTGTGGTTTGGCTTGTCTCTAATTTGAGATCTATTGCAGAACTCATTCAAGGCTTTTTAACTGGATACCCAATTTGAAGCATGTTGTCTCCAAAGACAAAAGTTTTGGCTGGGGCAGTTCCTACTTGGGAAGTGGAGAAAGTGAAAAATGGAAGTAAAATCATAGAATAATAGAATGGTTTGGATTGGAAGGGGCCCTTAGGATGATCTAATTCCAGCTCCCCTGCCTTGGGCTAGTAGGATGGGATTCTCTTGAAGATCTCTAAATGATTCCCTTGCCTTTCCTGCTGCCAGGAAATAATTTTTTGTAATAGGGAATACAAAAGATGGAAAGGATTCCTCATTGGTTACAGACACAAAGAATTCCCTAAAATACATTCTCTCAAGTGGTATCTGCTACCCTATGTCCTGAGTCAAAAAGGGCTCTATAAGTTGAATGGTATAATTTTATTTCCTTTTGGAGATCAACTATTTTAGGTGGCTTTCTTCTTGGCATATGCCTGGTAAGGGTTTAGCTCAGTGGTAAATATATGTTATTTTCTTGTTACTTTAGATGTGCTGCAATAGATTTCTCTGCAGAAATAACTGCAGCCCAGAGTCAGCCGAGCATATGAGCATGAGTGTGACAGTTGTTTACTATGAATAGATGCTTTTGGGAGCTGAAATTTTTGTGCTCATCAGTGTGCAAACTGAGTCCATAAAAGTGGCGACGCTAAATTGGGTGAATCATGAATTTTCTTTATGATTGCTGCCATTTTATAAATCAAACAATCAATTGTTTCTCCTATTCTTAAGTTTCATTGTAGGGTTATCATTCTAGACTACAGTTGATTTTTTTTTAGATCTTTAAAATGTCCTGAGATTTCTTTCTGTGAAAAAGTGCTGTACATCTTGAACTTGTTGTTGGGAAAACTTTATGACATAAAATGGGGTGGTAGGGGTCAATTGTTTCTAAATATTTAATGCCAAAGGGATTTTTTTGGAAGATAAGATGATATCAATACACAAGATTGTGTTCGGTAAGATTCATCACTGTCAGAATGGCTAAATTTTCTTGGACATGATGATAGATTTATTGTATCATCTTTACAGAGATTTCTATTCCGTGCAATCTTAAAATTTAAGTATTCACTTAGGCAACTGTCCTCACTTCCTCTTCACTGCTAGACAGAAAATTGCTGTGCTCATCCATTTTGTAGCTAAAGAACTGTAGGGAAATTGATAACTGTTAGATTAAGTAGTTGTACCATGTGCAGTAAAAGTCATCCTGAATAGCACGAGAGTTGATGCTGATAAGATCCTTTACTAAAATACTTTATTTGACACAGCATTATATGAACTGATATATATAAATGGAGACAGAGGGAAAGATCTGCCTGGACCTTGAAGGGCTGAGGTCTGTAGTTCAGCAAATCACTGACATTTTGTCTTGTTGATTCACCTTTGCCAAGTCCACAAAAGTCATCACTCATTGATAACCAGCAAAACAAGAAATGCCCTTTTCCTAGGATTCTTTTCATAGTTTTGCCAGTGGACACTGGCTGATGAAACAAAACAAACAATTCAGTGGAAAAGTTCAGAAAGAAGATTCAGATTTTTTAGTTCATGCATTTCTATTTGGGTCATTACCTAGTAAAGATGAAGATGTCAGGAATAGGAAATGTGCTTTGAATAAACCATCCAACAGGGCAGATGGAGAACTGAGACCATGGTGAACAGCAGGATCTCCCAGCAGTATCAACAGGTATTGTACTTGTGTCAGCAATGTTCAGCTTTGATGGGTTTTGCCCATGCTGTTCCTGCCATCAGGGGAGGTTGTCATTGTTGTCTTATGAGAGAAAAATAAGTTTCTTTGTAGAAATGTCAGCCTAACTCGTCTCGACACGTCTCTGATTTGCTTGTACTGAAGTATTAGTGGCTTTGTGTGTTCTGTGTTGATATCCACTGTGGCACTGTGCCCAGCATCTTGCAATTAGCTGTCACTTTGCATCTTCAATTTTGCACCTTAAACTGAAGGTAAGAGCAAAAGGAAAGACACTGTTAGTACAACATCTAGATGGATTAAACATAGAGAAAGTGAAGAAAAGGGGGGAAAAGACATTAAATATTTATGAATTCTTGCTTTATACTGCTTATTTTGATGTGTATTCTTTATTCCACATGAGGCTACATACTATCCTAAGAATTTTACTTACTCTGATGTTTTGATTTTCATTTTTTAAAAACATTTTCCTCAACAGCTGGGCTTTGTAATTTTTATACATCTAGGAGAGTGTAGTATTAATGTGTGGTTTGTTGATTTTGGTTTTTTTTTGTTTTTTTTTAAGAAACAGAAGTAAAAGCAGGTACAGATGTAGTATGCAGAATATTTAAAACATGCGCCTTATCCTACCTTTTATCTGTCAGTTTACTATGCTTCAGATTTTATTTGTGTGGTGCCACCTTGGAGCTGTTTTTTTTTTATTTTGCTTCCATGATACACGGGCTAAAGTTGCACGTTTTTCAGTCCTATCTGCAGGACAGGCTTTCAACTTCATGTTATCCTTTGCTTATCCTGGTAAGAAACTGGATGCCATCTTGTCCAACACAAAATATAAAGAGCAGATAAACAAATAGTTATGTAGGCTTTTATTCCCCTCAGTTTGTTGTTAGAGGAAGTGCATCACCTAATATGCTCAAAGCTTCCACCACACCCAGTGCAGGTTGTGTCTAAAGAGGCAGCACTACTCTGTGAATGCTTAAAAATCTGAGCACTGAAGATTACTGGGAGAAGGGATGGAAGGCAAAGCTTAGGTATGGCTCAAATCAAGAAATATGTAGTGATTAGGTTTATCTTCAAACTCCAGTCCTTTTTTACTGGATTTTCACAGCATGTTTTTAAAGCAAATGTAACTTGTTTATAGTCAGGCCTAATAGTATAAAAACTTACAACTTGTCTTCAGTTTAACCTGAGGTTCTGGAGAGCAGCTGAGCCCACAGATTCCTATTGAACATGCATTAGTTAGTACTGGGTAAACACATCCCATTATGGAATTTGTAGTACTGGAATGAATTAAATAACATGAAGTCATTGCATCTTTCTAAGCATTGGTTTTCCTTTTATTGAGAAGATGTTGGATAGCTTACAAATTGTTGAATAGCTTACCTGATTAAGTAAAAAGAACTGGAATTCCATTTTGAAAGAAATAATTCTGTCAATTATTTCATTGAGAGCTACGTAGAAGATATCTAAGTGGATAGTGGATAAATATTATCCAGTAGTATGCTTGAAAAGCTGGCATACTTTTCTCCATCAAAAGAGAAATTATTGCAACAGAAAAAAACTAGAATATTTGTCTTTTTTCCCCTCTACCTTCTGGGAAACAGAGCAAATGGTCCGAATTTAACAAAACCAACAAAAGACAAGAAAAAAATTCCTGTAAAATTTCAATAATAATACCTTCACTTAGAAGGTAGGTATAATATCAACTCTATATCAACCTCTATATTCATATTTAGAGATCCTAACCTCTTCTGCTTGCTGTAGCTTTTCTCAGTTTCATTCAGTAATGCTTTCTCTTCCTCAAATGGCTGAATCTCTTTCAGGTTACACTTCCAGGGCCACAGGTCTGTTAACAATATCCCTTTACAGCATACATTTACTGCTTTTCCAAGTGAACAAGGCTGTCCCTAGGGCAGGGACATTATGCAGTCTGACAATTCCCACTAGGTATCTTGGGAAATCTTCTTTTGCTCCACAGATAATGTATGTCTGTTAAAGCAACAGTCTCCACCAGTGAAGCCTGTCTTCCACCTGATAATTCACTTCAGTGGGAGTTGGATGTTCTGAGTAGAATGCAGTAACACATATCAGGCTTATAGGTCTGCTACCATAAATGCTAGGGCAAGTAATAAAACAGCAAGATAATAATATAGCAGGATAAATCCTCTAATTTTCAGTATCTTTTGGACTGATCTAATAGTGAAAAAATTGTTCTAATGAAGAGCAAGCTGCTGTGAAATTTGAAAGGATGGATTTTCTAATTGTAGCAATGCCTTGTGAAAATAAACATGTGGAATGAAGTCGGAGTGCCAGAATTTCTGTTTTTAACATAAAGAGAGCCCACTCTTGCCTTGAGTTTAACAAGTGGAATTTTATGTGTTCAACAGCTGGCATGCGTGTTCTGAGGGGTAAAGAGAAACCCTTGGTAAGAGGAAAGGAACAATGTATTTTTAAGATTTCCTTAGGAATAGGAATTTAGAAGTCCTCCTTAAAAAAACTAATGGTTTCTCCTCCTTCTCCTCCTCCTCCTCCTCCTCCTCCTCCTCCTCCTGGAACCTTCCAGAGCTGCCTGCAAGGGATGAAATTGTAGCAGAGACTCCCAATATTCCTGGGCGGTGGCCCAGCCAGAAGCCTGGCTGCCTGTCAGTGTTGTCTCAGCTGGGAACACATGTATTCATGATGGCTTGTTGTGGTCTCAGCAGAGGGCTGCATGAGGCATCAGAAAACCATACAGTTTGTTAGTTTGAAAACGCTATGTAATTCTCTAAGGAAATTCTCAAATGGAAAACTTTTTTCTATCTTTACAAACATGGGAACATTGTTGTCACCTGCTCTAAAAAGGTGGACCAGATGAACTCAGAAGGCACAGTGGTTATCACTTTCAGAGTAAAAGGATGCCTCAAATGAATCAAAATAATATGCCCACTCTCTTTTTTTCTTCTAGAAGTTGTAGTCCCAGCTTTACCACTAGTTCTCCTTATTCAGCTGTAGTTGCACAATATGCTGAGCAAATGCAAAAGAGGACAGTCTGACCTAGTTTAATGAATGGAAAGATTAGGTTCTAATTTTATGTTGGTTTTTGTAACCCTTTTTCAGGGACCAAATCCCTCTACTTTTAGATTATAGGGCTCCCTGTTTCATAGCTCACTTTCACTGGTTTTGCATCTGTATTATTGTGACCGTGGGATGAGTTTGAGTGTCTTTATTTTGTCATGGGTTATAATTAATTTATTAATCTACCAAATTAATTTCTTTTTCATGCTGGTGGATAGCTTTAGTTCAATACCCTTTATGGTTTAAAGTTTGCTCTGTCTTCTTTGTATTGGGTGTAAATACTGGCAACTGCTCAAGCTGAGATAGATGAAGGAAATTTTAATTACCTTGAGGGAGTGAATATTGCTTTTTCAAACATAATAGACTATCACTTAAACTGGATTATTAGCCTTTTTATTCTTTTTTTCAGAAGGATCAGCTGTGTTTTTCAGGGATATTCAGTTCTATATTATACCATTATTATTCAGACTTACATTCTGCAGTTTGCATTTTGTCTTTAAATTTTGGCAGCTATTTTGGATTTTTAAAAGTCATTATTTTTTTATTACTTGATATTGCTGAGCTTGATATTTTCAAACAGCTTATGTCAAATACAGAAGATAATGCATTTCAGCTTTTTATTATTAAAAGCTTTTCTTTTTTTTTTTTTCCCATCCATGTTATTTTATTCTCTCCCTCTATTTTTCTTTTTTGCAGGTAGGTGTGTGGAAGAAAAACCTTAGCAATTTTCTTGGCAGTATATTAAATATGACAGCAGGAAGGACAAAGATAAAATAATACACACACACCAGTTATTTGAACAATACAAGCAGAGAAACAATGGGTTTGTTTTAGCCACCAGGGAGCAATGAATTTGTGTGATTTGACTGCTAGTAATATTTCTGATATAGTCTTGGTTTGGAAACAAAAATCAAGCTTAGTATAAATGCTCAGAGTTTGAGGTTTTTTGTCTTTGTCACTTCAATCAGTATAACCTTTTCTTGGATCAAACAGTGCTAACCATAGACAGTTACAAGCATGTTTGGAATAAATTAGCTCATAAACATTTTATTCTCATCCCTTAATGAGGAATGCTCCAGAATGCATTGTCAAATATGATGAGATTTCTCATTTAATAGCTCACTTTATCAACATCCTAGTAATTGCACTTTTAATGGCACAGTGTTTGTGTGAAGCAATGGTGACATTCAGTGCCCAGTTAGGCTACAATGTGATTGATCCTCTGCATACGTTGCTTAAGGGTCTTATAATTCATATTCTCTTGTTTTACAATGGCAGGTATGAGAGAATCTGAATATGCAATGAGGTATTCTACATCAAATATCAAGTTGCTTGAAACACTGAATGTATTTTCCAAACACATGACCACGTAAGAGTGATCTGAAAATACTTTTCCAGCTAACAGTGCTCAGAGCTGCACCTGGCCATATGGGAGTTTATATGAGTTTTGGAAAAAAAATCTGAAATAAGCTGCATTATCTGATATAAAAACTCTTTATAAGCTTTTCTAGGTGAAAGGTTAAGTGTAAAAAGCTTTATTGGCAAGAGCTTGAGAGCTGTCTTGTCTCTCAAGAATCACACACATGATAAGAGTGCATTATTTGTTAAGCATGATTGTATAGAAATTTTAAGGAAAGCTAGTTTTTAGAGGGAATCCAGTTCTATTTAAGTGAAACAGAGAAAGCAGTTCAACTCATACCTCTTGAATTAGTCTGCATAGTTTCTTGGAATTAGGAAGGAAAGGTGTCCATCACTTAATCTTACATGCAGTAGTCTTCTAGTGCTTAAGTCCTTCAGTGTTACAGGTAAACCTACCACTGGTTGAAATGACCATTTATGAAGTATAGCTGTGGGTGCTGCCTTTCTAAAATGAAATTAGTGGATGAGGTTTCCTTTTGATTAAGATATTTGCTCAACATATAGTAGACCAAAGCTCAGTTTTTTCTGTTGTGTTGAGAGTAAGGAGAATCTTTCTGTTGTGTTAAATTCAGCAGCAAGTAAATCCCCTTGCATTCCAGTTGATGAATTGCCAATTTATTGTCACAAAAATAGAAAGAATTTGATTTCTAGCTCTGAGATGTGTGTTTTAAATGCTATTTTACATTCCTCCTGGGTTATCCTCTCTTCATTAAAACACTTTGCATCCTTCAAGATTGCATACTCAACAGGGAAGCACCAAGGCTAGAATATATGTAACTTGCTAAGACTCTTCCATCAGGTTTACCCATGCCCCCCTGACACCCAGAGCTCAGGATCGAGTGTATGTTTATCACACTCCTCTTCAGCTGTACTGGCTAGTTTGCATTGTTTCTGCTTCCTTTGCTAACTGGGGGCTTTGCCTTAAAGCCATAGTCTGGTCTGTATGCTTGGATGCAAACATCAATAGCCAATTAATCCCAGGCGTATATCAGTTGAAATCAGTAGAGGTAGATTGGTAGGAATAAAATATTCTTTCTTTTACATCTAAGCAGCTCTGCTGATTTTCTGTTAGACAGAATTTATTTCCTGAAGTCTGTTGCAGAGAGATGCAGCTGCATGAGCTACCAACGCCAGATTGAAAGTCGTGGGTTTAACTTTCTTTTTGTGCAATAGCTAAAAGAGGATGGGTCACTGTTTATATTATGTGTCTGCAAGTTTAGTCTGTCACAGAGGACTCTAACTCCTGCTGCTGTGTTCAGTTCTTGTAGTTGCAGAAGGCTTGTGCCAGTCACCACCACCTGGACTGCCAGGTCACAACCACCTGAGAGTCTCACTGTTCAGCTGCATCCCTCCTGTGTAGTCTAATTTCCAGTATAGTCCCTGCCTTTGTGCTCCCCAGACAGATTGATTGACATCTTTCTTCTGACTCCAGCTTATTGTCTGGATGCTTGTCCACCCCTGTACCCTGGTTTTGGATCCCTCATAAAATTGGCTTTATGAGTTGAATGTTTTACCTGGCATAGGTGGGGAGCCTAAGTAGCAGATGCTTTCCTCAGTTTTCTTTGAACTGGTGTTTTATGTTGCACATTTAATTAATATCATATTAGCTTACTTTATTAGCCTGTGTTGGGATGTGTTGCTGACCCATATCTGTTCTTTTATTTGCTTTATTCTTTAATCTGGTATTCTACTGAATAGAAACTTACTGAAGCCTGTAGAAGATTATCAACTTCCTCATAATTTATCACATGTCAGCGAGAGGTTAATTTTGATGGCAATTAATTTATAGCAAACATAAACAACAATTAAACAGTATTTGTATATTAGTGTTAACAACCATGCTTCAAAGGTAGCAATCATCGAAACTTATAATTAATATAAACAAATTGTAACAGTCGAGAAATGAAAAAAAATAATTCAACCTCTCCCGTTTATTTGATGTAATAAAAATATAATGACTTAATTGATCTTTAGCTGCTATAAGTAAAAGCTAATGACATGAAATGAAGTTTAGCTATTGGCTTCAGGGAATGATATTTTTTCATGTAATAAAATATAGTGGGATGCAAATAAGTGAATACTCTATGTTCACCATTAATGGAATGATGTACTTTTCACTGTGGCAGGATAAATACCTATAAACAATTAATGTGGGGAAGTCTGCTTGTTTTTAAAGCATAGTCTCTGGCAGCAAGTGCAATAGGGACATATGTTGCTAAATGAAAGGTAATGTAAAGAACTTGATAGGGGATATTTTGTATCTTGTCCATTAACTCATCCTTCAGGACACACACAGATTGTCTTTGGTATCACCAGATCAAAACTCTAGTATCTCCTTGTAGTTTGGTTACCCGACCTTTAAAAGTCTTAAGGGATTACTATTAATGTAATTTTTTTTTAAGTTTTGCAATGCTAGCTGTAACATGAAGACCATTTTAATTAACTTTAGAAAAATTTTGTTTATGTTCCATTTTCTGTTATTTTTGATGGGAAAAAAGGTAAGAATTAGGCAAACATCAGAGATTCAGGCAGTAGGAACCATCGTGGGTTATGTTTCATCACACAGCAGGAAGCTGGGTGCCAAGGGAGATCATTAATTGCCATTAATTTCATATGCATATGCCCTGAGATGTATTGACATTTTCAGGAGTGTAAAGGAAAAGCAAACTAATTTATTGAAAACTGTGTGGCATCTAGATAAATTCAGTAATTTTATTTACATTCACAATTCAGGTACAAATTGCTGTCAGAAAATGAAGGGAAAAAAATAACCTCCATTCTTTCTGTGACTTGTAACAAGCAAGTTAAAATTAAATTAAAGTCACTTTGATTTTCATTAAACTAGAAAGAATTGTAAGTATTTTAAGTATAAATCAGATTTGCAATTAAAATTAAATAAATGAGTCAATGAACCAGCAATCACGTTAGACTGAAACACCATCAAGTGAGCAATTTTAACCACTCAGTACTGTGGTTAACCACACTATGTGGTAATGACATGAAGTCCTTTTTTAAAGTGAAAGCTAACTTATTTTTCTGTAGTCTAACATACCAGAAAAGTACAGCCATTAATGTCACTTTGTGTATTTTTCTTTCATTAGTTTTTTAATTTGGTTTTGAAACCTTTTATTTAATTTTCTCTGTAACATTCTGTGCCAGTTAGTTTCATAGTTTAGTTATGCATTGTGTGATTATTTGATTGATGTTCTTGGTTTTGGTTTGTGTTTTTCCAAAGCCAGGTGGGTATTTAATTGGTGAGAAGACTCATGGAGTCTCCCCTGGATGTCAGAACACTGTTATAATAAAATGGCTGAAGTTTCTCTTTACTCCTGAAAATGTAATGTTAATAAGTTTTCTTTTAATTGAGGTTAGTATAGAAAAATTTTTATGAGAATAAAAAATTATTTGTAAAATAAAAAATACTGGTTACTCCTCTAGTTTCTTCAAGTCTTAGCTGTCTATAACATTTGCTTCATTTTTACTGAAAGTAGTGCCAGCTTAGTTGACAGGTTGTTTTCATACTATACATGTCTGCAAAAGTGAACATTCATCTCTTAGAACAGCCTCCTGTTGTTTTGTTAGCTTATTTTTCAAAGATTGATCAATAATTTTATGAATAATGAGATCTTTCTGTGGCCAAAAATCTTTCATGCAATATGCTTTACTGACTGATATAAATCTCAAAAGGAATCTTTTATTGCAGAAGTGTCTGGTGTAACACTAACACAAGATACTTGTGTGGTTTGGTTTTATTTTCACCCAAGGACTGAAAAATAGTATTCAGAACATTGTTGGTTGTGTTTTTTGGTTTGGTTTCCTTTTGTTAATGTGTATTTATGTACCAGAATGGTCCTGCAAAAAATGTGTTTGGGTGAGAGTAAGTATAAAATTAGGTTCAGCCTTTTCTTTAGGCTGCTAATGTAGCATTTAGTCCTGTTGAGATGAAGAGATAAGTTGACTGGTTGTTGTTGTATACCAGGAAGCATTGTGTGAAGCTAAATGAAGCCATTAAATTTGGCAGACACCGCCTTTTCAAAGCTAGAAGCTTCAGAAGCTTTTGCCAGATGATGGTGACAATTCTTCTGTGCTCTAGTTAGTTTTCTTGTTTCAGAGACAATGTCTCTCTTCTAGGATTGGTTTTGGTCCTGGAAGAGCTACATGTAGCAAAGTATCCACAACAATTAGGATGGGTTAAAACTGAGGGCTCTGCCATGGAGGTACTAATTGCTGGTTTGAAGCTCTCTGGTGTTGTTCAGTCCAAGTGACTGGAGAGCTGGAGAGCTTTAGTCCAGATTATTTTTCCTTCTCTTCCTCAGAAACTTCGGTGGATCAACTTTGCTATTGCACAAAATCTGTGAATGGTCATCTGGTGAAAGACTAACTTAGCTATTTTTACCATTTGAGGTTTTCTGTCATCATTTGCTTGTTTATCCCCAAGTACGGCAACAACCATGCTAACATCTGCATTTGTTATCCAACTTCAGCCAATGGTTATCACTCACAAATAGATGACCTGTCTTCTCAAGAAATCAGGTAAAAAACTGTAGCTAAAACTGCTGCAGTGCTTTTCCTAAAGCCCCTACATGTTCCTCAGAAGATTAACATAAGCAGATGTTGTGCATATAAGGATGTTGTTGCACCTCCTGTGCAAATTCTCCAGAGAACATCTCTGTACATAGCTAAAAGGAAGTGTGTGGATTTATATATTTGAATGGGCTTCTTCCTTAATTTGGAATCTGAAAAAAACGTTTGCATTTCTTGGTTCTTTTTGAAGAGTAATATGTGTGTGGCATATTTGATACAGACTTCAAGGCCAAATATAGGTGGCCAGAGGTAGATTAAACAGCTCAGAGTGGATAAAGTCACCTTAGATTCAATGTAACATCAACTTCCAACAATTCAAGCAAATGTCCAATAAGCAGGATCTTGGTTTTTTATTCTAGGTAGATTCTTTCTAACTGTCTGGTTGGAACTGCTCCAGTACATATAAATTATATATGTCTTGAAGTTAGTACTCTTGTTTCTTATGTCATTATAGTCAATCTCCTTCATTTTGGTCAAAAGAGCATTGAATTAAATTCTGTAAAGTGGAAGAGCTCCAGCAGGAAATGTGCAGAGTGACTGCAGAGGCTGTCAAGAAAACATTTGTAGAGTTTCATTGAACTCTTTCTTAAAGAAAGTTTTCTCTGCACATAACAGAGGCTAGATATTTTAGCAGAGAGAGCAGGAAGAATACTTCTGTACAGTCTTAATCCTGAAGAAAAGTGCAGGTAATTTTCCATGCAATACCACAGGAACAGTAAAAATGTCATCACCTAAGCATAATTGAAACAGAGGAAAATGATGTGACTTCAATAATAGCTTAAAAAAATCTCCTGTTTGTAGTAACTCTTTGAATTTTTCAGAGAATGTCAATTATTGGTTGTTTCTGTGACATTGGCTCCAAGACACTTGGAGACCAGTGCTCTGTAAGTTGGGAACTGTAGAAATATGTACCATGCAGTATTTCCCTTTTCAGGTGCCACTGAACTATACCTTAGCTGTTCCATGCACCCTTGATGGAGTAAGGAGGGCAGTCCTGCTAAATTAGCAGTAGTGCATGTAATTTCCTCTGTGCTATCTTGTGATTCCCCTGACAACACCCCTTCAGATAATTTCACTGGCCTGTGTCTCATGCAGTGATTGCATCAAACTGTATGTAAGTTGCCACACTATGTACTATTCCCTTCCGCATCCATCTGAGATTTTTTCCTTCATCTTTACACTCGCAGTGGTGGGTAACTGCTCAAATCAGATTGCATTTGAAGCCCAAGATCCTTCTGAGTAGGTCTCTATCACTGTATGTTGACATTCTGTAATCATGTCAGGAATCAATGTAGGCTTCTTTTTTTTTTTTTTTTAATTGACAAGAACAAGATGAAATATCAAGTTAAAATCAACTTCCTTGAAACAGTTATTCTTCTTTCAGATTAAATATTGATTGTTGTAGCTCTTGTGCTACTATTAATAGCTGAAAATGAAGTTTGATTTTTGTCAGTTTTGTTAACAAGACCTTAAATACTCTCCAGTTTTGGCAAGCTTTGATCAGTGTTTTCCCTACAAATAAACTGAAGGCTCACTCCTGGGCAAGCTTCCGTCTTTTTTTTATTTCTGTCTCAGCATACCCCTTTTGAAAGCAAATTTCCATTTGATAAACCAAGCTGCTTAGAGCTTATCCTGTTCTTTCTTAGGAAGTTGCCAATTTGCTTTTTATTTGAAAGTCCTTTAAAATTCGTTCTGCTTCTCAGGAATAAGATAGCAGATTTTCCACAGGAGCTTGTTTTTTTAATCCTCCCTTCCCTGTTTTCCAGCAAGTATATTTTAGCAGCTTTAATTTGTCAGTAACCCCCTTATGACTCAGCTCTGCTTTATTTGCTCAAGTTTTCTTTTCTTTAGCATGCAGACATAGACTCTCTCTCCCTTTAATTATAATAATGTAGATAATTACTATTCTGCCAACTTTTTGTTGCTTTTCACTCTCAAAAGAGTTTCTGAAACTGGGTTGATTTAAATATGTTTTATCTTTTTGTTGCAATTTACTGGGGACTTTTCATTCAATGATTATTAAAAACAGTTAATCATCTGTTACATTCCACTGCCTGCCTTTTGAGTGTGTTTTTGCCACAGCAACTCCATGGAACCAGCAGGTGGGAGTGAGTTTATTGAGCTCATCTGCTGTGAGTCATTTTAACATGGCAGTGGGCCTTGTTGTGCGTAGGATATGCTAGTTTAGGCCAAATGTCTTGTTAACATCAATAAATAGCTTTTGAACTGCCTCAGCTCAGTGCCTGGATGAAGAGAACCTCCATCCAAGTGGAGTGAGAGCAACTGTTTGCACCTGTCTTTGGAAATGCTCACTAATTGTTTCAGTGATAGCGCTCAATCAATCACAAGCTCTCCTTCCAGCTTTTCCCTCAACAATTTGAAGCAATTTCTAAGCTATTCTGTTATACTGCATATCTTTTACATTGAGACAGATCTGGCTGGCTTGACAAACATAATTTGTTTAGACCAGGATAATTTTAAAATTATAATTTCATTGAACTTTATATCAAAGCTCAAACACAAGACTTGATTTGTATTCCTCTTCAGAGTATGAGAAATACTGGGAGTGCAGCACACCCCACTTTGTCTCATTTGAACTTCATTTTTAGGCTTCTTTACAGAAGAAAACCAAGCTGAATATGAGATTGAGTGTTCTGGGCCTAAAATTCTGGAAGTATATTTAGCCAGCCCATAACAGTCTCGTACACTTGATAAGAATACTGAGGAAATTGCTAACTTTGAATTAAAAGATGTAGTTTGTGGTCCCTCTTCCTGATGAATCAAAAATATGTTTCACATTTTAGCAGCAAAACGACCATTTTACAAGTAATTCAATGAATTTTTCCTAGAATTTGGAAATCTGGTCTTTACTGGCTTTAGCTGGACTCCCAACTCAGTGGAAATGCTCTCTTTAATTTTAATTAGAATCAGTCCTAATAGATTAATTCATCAACAAGTAAGAATGGGGCAAAATGTAACACATGATAAAGTAAATTTGAAATTTTCAGTCAGTAGTAATAGAGCTATTCAGTTTGAGAGATATGAATATGGTAGCTGGATATCATAGGTGGGATATGAGAGTGCTGTTGGAATCCACTGGAATCGATCTTAGATTTGCTATGGGCAAATGTCAACTACACTGCCCAAGCATTCCTCCAATCTGTTTTCTGTAACACCTGGAAGGAGAGACAATAAAAGTTCTAACTGTGATATAACAGTAGCTTATCTCAAGTTTCTGTCAGCCCTGCCCAGTAAGAGTGACTGCAGGTTCATGGTACTAGGCTGGAATAAATTATCCAGTGATTACCTGATAGAAATATCTCCTGACAGTTATGTAACATTGTTATGGTAGTTACAATTATCAATAAACACAGGATATCATTATAGCAAGCCTGTGCAATATACATAAATTATGACTTGCACTTTAAAACCACATTATGAGTTCAGATATTGAGAGATCAATATTTTTGTATCATTCTGAGTTCTGAAAGCAGCCCTCCCTCTATACCAAACTTGCATCAGAGTTTATTCTGTGGTTTCCTCAGCACTCATTGAGCTTTTTGAAGGAGGGTGAAGGATCTTTGCAGTGAAGGAGAGCATTCCTACTGGTACTAGAAATCTTTTGTGTGCTGACTCCACACCTATGGCACATACATTTTGATTTTCTTGCATACCGATGAATGGGCATGATTTAGCTACCTAATAGAATAGAGGATGTCCTTCCAGCTGATTTTCCTGATTATCCAGTTTTCTTCATATAAGTCAGAAATATATTTGCAGTTTATTCCAGGCTAACTTATGTCTAACCAGGCTAACCATGTCTATTAATTGCTTTGAGATCTTTTTGGAGTGAGCCTCCTAGACCTACTATGTCCTTTTTCTTCATAATTTAATTTTAATTTTCAGAAGCAAGATAAAACACTGCTTTTACTACATTTTTCTACAGTGCTAACATGCATAGCTAAGGAGAAAGACCTCCATATTTAATCACTATTTCAGGTTTGCTGTGTTTCAAAAATGAGCTTAACAGCTGAAATTTATCAGTCTTTACAAGAGCAGAGCAGGTTCTGTGAGTGACATTTCTCTAAGGCAGGCTTTTCAGTGTGAGTCTGCAGATTTCACAATGTCTTTTGTTGTTCTAGTGTCAAGGTCATGCAGCCTTCCTAACCAACATGTGAAGAAATTCTGACACATACAAAATCAACATAATAGTTGTCTTTGATGCCTTTAGGCAGTACTAGCAGTTGGGTGTAATTTTACATAGTTGACAGTTGTTTCTTTGTGAAGTCTGTGAAGAAAGACTTCCTTCAGTGCTTCATCCGTCTTACCATTTCTGTTTTAATCTTGTATTATGGTAGATCAGCCTTCTTTTTTACTCCATATAATTATTCTGTTGCCTCTTGATACTGATATTGAGAAGCAATCCATATAAGTACTTCTCTTCCTTGTATGCTCAGGGAGAGAGAATAGTTTTGGACTGTCGCTGTATGTTTAAGATTGCATTTTTTATCTGAGCAATTACCAATTAGGAAAGAAATGCCTTCATTTTTGCTGCCAGTGTTAATCCATTCATTAACTGGCAAAGTTGATGAATGAGTGATCTCTCTAGAGGATGAACACGCTGCTTTCCCAGTGTAGACACGGTGACCTGATAATAACCTGTGTGATTTGAGTGACAGTTCAGCTTGCTGCTCTAGTTCTAGAGTTGGATCAATGCTAATGAAGAGTGGAATGAAGGAGGGTTATAGATACAATAATGATCTCCCCTGAGGCCTTTCAGGGGGGTAAAGAAAGGCATCATTTTACTTTTAGCACTGCTCACATTTTGAACTGATAGCTGAGTCACCTTTTCTTTAAACTGAGAATAAACAGGCTCTGTGAGTGTACGGTGTACATTGTCATATTTACAGTCTTAGCCTTAATTGCCTGAAGATCAGCTCTTGAAAACCTGGCTAAACTAGCAGTAATCCTCCAAAGTATTATCTTTGTTATGTCCCAGTACAACATCTTTTGTACAATTAATAACCTGAAGTCAAGTCTGAGTTTTGCCATCTTAGAGCATATGTGAAAAGTACATTTGTGACTTGCTATCTAGAATGCTCAGGGGATGGTCTTTTTGTGCCCTGAAATGTAGGTAAATCTGTAATAGTTATTGCCAGATCCAGCAGTCTGTAGATGTACACTGATTTTAAAGCAATTATTTATACAACACATGCAACAGAGAAATCTAAGGGCTGCTGTTACAGATCTCATATGATTACCAGACTAGATCAGGTAGCATTTTTAGGTGTTTTCTGTGCTATTCAAATTATATAACAGCACTTTCAAGGCTATTATTTCTCCTTATTTTCAAAATGTTTCTATTAATATAGTTGGAATGAGTTGCTGAGATAATATTTTAGCAGAAAGAATATGGTGGTACTGTGGTTGGTCTTAATTGTCTGCATTAGGTAATTTCCAGTGGGAAACAAGAGAAACATCAATTGGCATAGACTCTAGTAAAACAGATATATGCTATTTCAGTAATTGTTCCAATTTGTAGAGGTTTATAAGGATACATTTATTCTGTGACATTCATACTTATTTCATGTTTGCAGTTTAAAAATAAATAGAATCCAATACAATATTCTATTATAAGCACCCTAATGGATTTAAATAAAAAGGCGAAAATTAGTTCCCAGAATAATTAAATTTTGTGTTGTGGTATTTTACTGGAAATTCTCAGTAGAATTTGAAGCACATAGGAGAAATATGCTAAAAGCACAGCAATTATGCATTAAATCTCTTAAAATATCTACATTATTGGTGCAGGGAGAGGGGGAATAAAATAAAACCCCTCTGCCACTGTGAGGCCTGGAAATAATAGCAAGTGTATGCTTCTTTTAAAGCCACTTGAACAACAATTGGGCATCAGGACACTGTTTTATTGTAGTATGAGTATTACCCATGCTTTTTTATAACTTTTTTCTTTATTAGAGAGGAGAGAGTAGCAACTTGTGTGAATGACAGTACATAGAAAGCACTGTTCTGTCTATTCAAGAGAAATGCAAGCATGTGAGGCTGTATTTTTGGAGGTAGTAGGATATGTCATTGTATACATGTTGAAGAAATCTCTAATTGAGATAAAGGTGCAATGAAAATAGTTTGTGTTATTGTAATTAAGGACCGTTTATAAGAAGTATTGACTTGAGACCAAATTTAGATTGCCTTGGCAATCTTTATTGTTGCTTGTCAGCTTCTGAGAGTTGTGTTTTGTCCTTGTCTCTGTGATCTAAAACCAAGCTATGAGAACCCGGTGACAGTGGTGTGTGGAACCAAGCCACACATCAGGATGAGTGAAGTGGATTCAGCACCTTCAAGGACTAGCAGTACAATAATACTTTTTGGATCAGGCTCTTGAAAGTAAGAGTAATAGACACATTCTTTCCTTGGGAATTCAAAAGTATTTGCTCTGAGAGTGACGAAAACTTGTGATGAGACTTGCATTATGTTCCAGGTCCCAGGAAAATTGTACTGTGTTAATTATTCAGCCTTTTTCCTTATCTTTAAAACTGATCCTGCTTGGCTGTGCCTCTTCACGCTGTCATGGAGATTCCTCTTCTGCTTCTCTCCTTTTTGCTTCTGTTTGCATTTCTGCTCCCTCTGCTCTCTCTAGGTCCTGCAGTGAGAGCAGGCTTTGCAAATCAGTGCTGTGAGCAGTAAACCTGTGCTTTTCAGGCATGCTAGGTACCAGGTCTCATTCAGTCCATCAAGTTCCAGTGTAAGCTCTCAGTCTCAAAGAAAAAGAGAATGTAGATTTATTGACAGAATAATTATTATCAAGAAACTATTTTCCTTTTGTTTCTAAAATACACTCCCAGCAAAGGCAAATACAGTCCCAATATAGCAGAGGCTTTTGCCAGTGTACCTTTTCTCTGCTCTCTTTAATATGTACTTCATTACAAGTTTAAGAGAAATGAAAATAGCATTACTTAATTACCATACCAAGCACTAAACTGAAACTAAGTCTCTTTCAATGTGTTAAGGTTGTCTCTGTTTTATAGTGTGACAGAATTTGGAAGCATTGGCTAGAATAATATGGAAGACATAAAAGTTAGTTATAAAAGAATTGTTTAACTCAATTTGTTTTACCTTTGCATTTAGAAAAGCGATAGAGTAAAATTGCTGCCTGTAATTACTGAAATCCAAGTTTGCTAGCTAGTTAATTTTTAACTCCTTTTACCCATTGGAAAGGAGAAAAATGGAAGGAGGCAAGGAGCATTTTAAATTTAAATTTTATTCAAATGTCTATTTAAACAAAATTGTGACTGTTTGGATGCTTTAGGAATATTATATAATGGACTTTGAGACATTGCAGTGTTTAGTATTAGTACTGGATTTACAGGCCATAGAAGAAAGTGAACAGTGCTTCATTGTGAAGAAAGAAAAATACCATTGTGCCAGATCACCCACCATTTTGTGTACCTTTTCCTCCACCGTCTCCTACATTAAAAATCTAACAATAGGCCTTGTTAGCAAAAACTGTGATAAAACAAATAAAGCAGATTCATAAATTTATTGCACTAATATCAACTTCTTAAAAGTCATGTAACATGGATTTCTTGAATTTTTAACCTAATGCAATTTAGTCATCATTCAGGTTTGAACTTTCCATGTGCACATTCATATGATCTGAAAAACTGAAATTAGAATATCTACCAGGAGAGAAGAAAAGAAAAGAAAAATCTCGGGAGTCTGAACTTTGCCACTCATCTCCTGCTCAAATCTAGATTTAATTGCAATTCAAAGAAGTTTTAATGGTAAACACAAACAGGTGTTTATTACTAAACAACAGGCAGTTAAGGGTTGGACAGGATCACTTTTTGGTCCCTAAGTAGGAAACAGTTGCCAAGATTGAAATACTGAAGTTAGCATGCTTCAGCAGAGCAAGAGGAAGTTCTTTTGAATGCCCTCTCCCCAAGTGTTTACCTCTCACACAAATAGAGTATTGGGCACACTTTGTCTTCAGCAAGTATCATCATGATTCATCAAGCCAGTCATCAAGCAGTATAACCCAAACTTACTTCTCAAGGGGTTGTGAAATTCTGAAGGAGAGAATTTATTGTGCTATTTAGAATGTTCCACCTTCCTAAAACTTCTGACCTATTAATTTCAAAATCAATGAAAATGATGTCTCTGCTTTTCTCCCATCTGTTCCACCCAATAGATTTTTGAGTGTTGAGTTCAGTGAAGCCTAGGTAATTACCTAAAATTAGTTGCTACTATTTGTATGTTCTTTTGTGTTTTAAAGAGTCCTGTTTTCAAATGGCTGTGGTGCCATGCTCACTGAAATATTTGGGGATGTTCTAGGTACTATTTAATAATTAATGAATATGATTGTATCACACACAATTCTTGCTTATGTTAATAAGAACAAAACTTAATCTGTAGATTTTGATGTTGATTGTAATGTAGATTTTATTTTCATGAATATTTTTCTCACTTATTAGAGAAAGGGACAGCAAGGAAAGAATGAGTATTTTGGATAAGGAGATTCAGTTTTGTTTTGATTCCTATTTAGAATATAATTTTTATAGAGTCTGGGCATTGGTTTGTGCCATGGGACAAGTCTTAAATGAGGCAAACTAACAGGTTTTCTCTACCACACCTCATATTTCTTCTGTCTCTACTTCATCTTTAAACTCTAGCTGATGTTGATATGCTGACATCCTTACACGAGGGAGGACTAGCTAATGTAGGTGGCTCGCTTGCCAGAGAGGCTATACCATTCTTCATGAAGCCCTGTACATTCAGTGTCTCCTGATGTCCTGATACAGGTTTTGAGCAGCATGTATGGATCTAAAAATTACAATTTAGGCTAGATTTCCTTCTAGGATGGCATAAAAGCCCCCTTGTACTACTGTGCTTGCTGCTGTGCTCTGGCGGTGTAAACCTCTTGTGCTTGTATCCTGTATTTGCTAGATTTCCTGGATTGTCAAGAAGAATTAACCATTTTTAAAGGGTGGAGGCCTAAGACCTTTGTTTTATGCTCCTATTTAAATATTTTGGACAAATCTTGTATTGCTCTTTGGTTGGGTTAAAAATAATTAAAAATATGTTGTTTTCATGGAAATGAAAGTTTCATTGTGATACTCAGACTGGAGGCGTGCCAGCTCCTTATGCCTGAATCCTTGCTGAAATACATACTTTTCTATTTTTTGCTCTCTCCAAATATATGACATTGACTATAGTGTTGTTTGTTGATTGGTTTTTCCATATTGCTGGCACTGTGTCTTGTGAAACCCTGGCTGCAGATTCTTGCATTGATACACTGGCACCAAGAATACTGACAGCTGGCTGTTTTTCAGGAATATATAATCATGTTTTCTGATCACTTGCTCCTATGGCTGTCTTTCAACATGTAAACAGAGGCACAGATTCAAGTTTCAGCTACACCACTACAAATATGAGACTATCAAAAGAATTCTTTTGATCTCAGAAGTGCAAATCAATGCTCATTCTGGTTGCACAGTTAGTTTTAACATAAGAAGAACAGTCAGAACAATTGCTTTTTAAAAAATAATCCTGCAATAGGTTTATATTATTTCTGATTTAAATGGGTGCTTTTTATGTTGTTATTGGAACTGGGATTGAATATCTGATTGAGATTTTAAAATTTAGAGACAATATTGATTAAAGGAAAAAAAGTTTATCAGGAACTGTGTGCCTATTTGTACATTCATTCACACTTTTATCTTTGGACTAACATATAACATCCAATTGGCTGACATATGATAGTGATGCAAATAATTTTTAAAATTTCTTTATTATTCTTTAGTATGCTAGTGTTTATTTCATTCTCAGTGAATAATGGAAGTACACCTTTTAGGGGAAAGTCAGAACAAAAAAGACAGTGAGATGAATGCTCTTTGCTTTGTATGGATTTAAGCCATACTTCCAGGAGAGGTTTTTTTTATCCTTACATTCCAGAGCATTGCAACAAAAGTGTCTGTAGATGTTCTTTAAACATTCTGCCTACAGAATTTGCATATGATATCAAAACCCACGTTATATAACATATGTAAAAAATTTCAGTGGAAAACATTTATGAGAATGGAACTCTCAAAGCAGGTTTTGGGGTACAGCATTTGTTCTAGACCCCTATCTAAGTGCCTCAATTAGATGAATTTTTAGAGCTTCTGAGCAGACCTAATTTGCTTTGAAGTCAAATGAAACTGCAGAATGGTCTTTGCACACAGAAAATGATAAAGCTGAGCACAAAACTAACTTTATTTCCTGCTTTAATTAAATTCTTCAGCCACATAACTGGCCTTTTGTTTGTACTATCACACAGTATTAGGTGGAACTGTTGCATTTAGATTAAAAATGAAAGGTGCTTAGCACTTCTATTATTTGTGATGTTACTTGCTGTGTGTTTTTGTACTTTGCTGTACTTTGCTTGTTTATATATAATGCTGTCTGTGACAGCCTTCCTCGTGTGAATATCACTCTTTTTCTGCATGAAGTCCCATGCATTTGTAAAGAAAGGATGGACAATATGGGCTTTACCAGTTTAAAATAAACAGTATCATAGAATACTGACATTAAAGGAGAGGGAGGTGAGAGATTTACAGCTAATTCATCAATCTACTAACTGTGGTACAAAATACATTTAGTACTGTATCAAGACTAGCTGAGCATGGCTTTTCTTCATGGATAAATATAATTTCTGTGGAAAATATCTCAGTTACTGGTAATCTTATAGGTAGAAATAGATTGTAGTCTGCTGAAGTACAAAAATGAGCAAGAGGTATCAAAGTACTTTTAAAAATGAGACTTAGGGTGAAAGGGCACTGATGATAACCAAGTGGTGTTATGAAACCTGCCTTCACTAGAGACTGACCCAAGAGTGGCATTTAGCAAATGTTACCATTCAAGAGTATACTAATGAACTGATACAATAAAGAACTGGTGTTTTATTATCTTTGTGGATGCTTTGTATGGCACTTGGTAATCTAGGGTTAGATAAATTTTGCATTTTTAATGAGAGATTCAATCTTATGCCTACTATAGAGCAAAAATTTATATTGTTAAAAATATGAAGTATATTTTTTTGTATTAGAGACCAACTGCATTAAATTAATTGCATTACTACAGTGAAGTCCACATTTGAAGAGTTACAAAATGTCACATGAAGGCTGCAGGTGCACTTGTGTGCATAATCTCTTCCTTAGGTCTTGCTCTTACTTATTAGCTAGAATGTGCATTGTATATAAACATACAGTGCTAGATACAGCTCTCTAAAATTCTCAGTCTACATTAAGGTTTAGGGACTTGATTCCTGCTACAGAAAAAAGAATTTTGGGTATCTGAAGCTTTAGGAAGCTGCGACCTACACTTGTCATCGAAATGTGGTAATTGTAGAAAGTAACTGTAATGAAAAACGCATTGTATTGTTGGACAATATAATATGGAAAGGCTGGGAAATCACAATTTTTTGACAAATTACCAGATGGCTGATTTCTGACAGTAACTACAATTTAAAAAGTCCCTAGAACACCATCTATCATTCATATCTATTTTGAAGCTGGAGTTTTAAAATCTATGCTGAGTGCGTAGTTGTAGTAGTTTACATTTCAGGTAAAGTCTTTTTTTCTGAGTTTGAAATGTAAGATAAGCAACATGAACCTGTGAGACTAAACTAATGACATCTTTGCTTATTATGTCTTTTCCATAACAGGTCATGTTATTTAGACTAAAACAGAATGCAGAATAATAACCAGTGGAATTTCAAGCACTAAAACGATTTCAAGCATTAAAAAAAAGGTATAGACTTTTGCATCATAGGTATCAAAGTGGAATAAAGTCTCAAACTGGAATAAAGATTCATTTCTACTTAATTGAAAACCTGATTATTCTTTTTCTGCCCTAAATTTCATTTTATTCATATTAAATTTTTAAAAATAATCATAAAATAAGCTAAAATAGAAGCTTGGGATTTGCCTCTGGTTGCTTCATATATATTTGTTCTCACCAGTGAACAATTTTTATTATCCTGTCTGTTGTTTTCATGGTCTCTGAAGTTCATGCCTTGCTACTATACTTTCTATTAATTTTCTGTTCTGTTTCTTATATCCTAGAAAAGTATGTTGCACCACTTTTCCCTTTAGCTAGCCTAACATTTAATTTTATGTCTCCAGTAGATTTTAATTGCTTTTGGTGATATTTGAGTTCATTCCACAAAGGTCCTTACAAGGGATATTAATTGCAATAAAAAAATCCCAGTGCACCATTTTGACATAATAATCTATAATGCTTGAATGGGCATATAAAGAATACTGAAAATATGAGTGCTGGCATGACCTACATCTGAGACAAAAGCTATTCCCTTAGGGAAGGGAGATAATTTGCTTTCGTCTCATACATTATACATCTCTTCTTCTACATACTATTTCCATGAAAAATATTTTTTGTTTTGTATCAGAGAGTTGTTAAAGTTGTGAGTAGAGTATTAGGCTCAGTTTTTTGGGATGTTAACATCCTGAGAGGAATTTGGCACTCTCATTCTTGCTTTCCTATTAACTGTTCACTGTTTGTTTTTGTCCTTAGTGCTTTTCTCCAAGTGAAGTTTTCTCTTTTCTCTTATATTTTTTGAAGAGTGAATAATATCAATTCGTTTTTTTGGGGATGACACAAAGAAATGGCAAACTTTATAAACAAAAAACAAACGGAAAATGTTTCATTGATACAGCCATGCCAGTGATTAATTAGCCACTTTATGTTAAATATGCAACCAACCTCTCCAAAGCTGATGGATTCCTAGAAAGATAGAGAACAGGGCTGGCCCATTCTAAAGTACTGTGCTGTCTCTTCAGACAGGATTTATGAGCACAACTTAGAAGTAAGGGAAGAGTTCAAGGTACTATGGTTATAGAACCCCACAAGAAGAAATCATCTCTGCCACAACACTTTCAGGAATTGTCCCTTTATGGCAACTGAACTTCTAGGGATGGACTTTTCAGCTACTTTATGCTGAGGATAAAATGATGTAGATTAGCACTGTGCTAATTTGTTAGCATCCTCTCTTTTAGCTAGACATGTGTTATGTGGGTTAAATGATAGGGAACTAGGCAGTTTTCTAGATAGGAACCAGATGGAAGCATAGTATAATAGGTTTCTTGTTTGTCTTTCTGAAGGTACCTATTTATTTCATAAACACTTCTGCTGACGTACCTCCACCTTAGGTTTTTAATTTGAAACCTCACCTGTATCTCACCACCTAGGATATTTATATGAAAAATAATATGTGGAAAATAAAATCTTACATGACAATTTAATAAGCTCTGAGAAGAAATGATGTTCAGGTGAGCCAACTCCTCCTAAAGGTTTGGATCCAGTTTACTGATTGCTGGACAGTGATATATTTTTAGACAATTGTGTTTATGGTGTAATTGTTTTTAGGTTATTTATCATTCATCATTTTACAGACAGGATGTGAGTATAACTGGT
This sequence comes from Ammospiza caudacuta, assembly GCF_027887145.1. NCBI lineage: Eukaryota > Metazoa > Chordata > Aves > Passeriformes > Passerellidae > Ammospiza > Ammospiza caudacuta. The sequence continues at coordinate 47,904,457 of NC_080596.1, read as the reverse complement.
GTGTATGTAACTGTGGACTGCTGAAAGATGTGTGTTTCATTTTCATTCCTGTATTATTTGACAATATTTATAAGGCTCTCTTATTTGCATATTTACATTTCTATATAAATAGACAAATAATTTTTTCAACTATCAGCAAAAAGAGGCATTTATACCACAGTATCTTGTACAATGTTTACAGCATCTAAGTTTACAGAAGTACTTACTAAGTATTTTACAGATGTGTTCGGTTTCATCACTATTCAAATCACAGTGTGAAATGTTTTACTGCAAAGGATCCAAATGAGTTGTTATGAGAGTGCCATGGGCTTACATGAATGTTTTAAACTATATTGCCTGTGTATTAACCTTAACACAAGAGGAAACACTGGATCATTGCCTTGCTGTGGGACTGTCGGCTTGCTGTGTGAAAAGCAGCAGCAGCATGACATGTGAGGAATGAGTGAAATCAGCAGAGAGTGGCCTGAAAGGCTGTCAGGCTCTGAATAATGTTTGAACAAGTGTGAAGGGGAATATTGTTAGATGATGTATGTGACGCACCAGAGCCTTGGAAATGCTGCTCTTCTATCATATGAGTTACTGTGTGCGTCTAAGCCCTGAATATCTTTCATCTGCTCCACACTGACTTAACTGTGATGTGCTGTATTTCTTGCCTCAGAAATTCTGCTGAATATTTTATAGGGGATTTTTTGTTAGCTGTACTTCAGTTTTTACTCTTTCTTTTTTTTTTTTTTGGTATTTTAGGCATTGGATATTCTGGGATTGGGGTTTTGTGAGAAAAGCTATTGGGGAATAGCAGCCACTTTTCCTCTTGTGAAAAAAACGGAAGTAATTACAGTGGCTAAACACATTATATTAAAGAAATTCTTTTCTTTAAGGGCTAATTGTGATTGGCAGTGTTAGGCATTAACAAGGTGATGAATGTTACAGATTCCTGTTAACTTCAGTGGGAATAGTATTTAAGCCTGTAAATTGCACTGGGTGCAGAAAATCTGTGGTGTTTATGATCAGGAAGGTGTATCACTGCTTTGTCCTTTTTACTGTTGAAGATGGGAATTTCTAGCCGAAGGATGTATCCTGTACTCAAGGGCATCCAGTGTTGTGTTTTTTGAAATAGTAATTTTAACAATGTTTTTCTAATGTAATTGTCTGTTTGGCTGCAGCATATATTTCCCAATGCTTTTTCACACTTCTCCATATTCTTACACATTATCTTTTATGCTTGCTCTCATTCTTATTACAACTTATTTGCCAATAACAAGTAATACATAATCCAGGTCTATCTTCTTGCTCTTGGCAATTAAAACCCAAAGGGAAGTGACACCCCATTAAAAAAAATCCCAATAAGATATATATGATATGATATGATATGATATGATATGATATGATATGATATGATATACTCACTGGACAAGGCATCACCTCTAAAAAAAGCATATTCCTCCTAATGTAATCTCTTGTCCTTTTTTATTCCCCATCATGCCTGTTGTGCTTATTTCTGGTTATTATGAATTTCAAATTCTCTGGCTTCTATCTACATGAAAAACAGAATTTTGCAAGGGCACAAATGGTGGCTACATGCACATTTCCTATAGAGAAGATTGAGTTCTGCTCCTTATGGATACAAGCAACATGAATATGTCCTCATTGTCATGACTTATTTTGCTGGTATGAGACATTAAACTTCCAGAAGATCCCAACAGGAGAGAATGGCCCCCCATGTCTGTGATCAATATCCTTGTTAAAGGCAGTTTGTTACTATAGTTTCCCTATAAATATATGCTGTTTTCTTTATGTAGGTAGTGTGGTTTAACCCCAGCCAGCAACTAAGCACCACACAGCCACTCTCTCCCTCCCAGTGGGATGGGGGAGAGAACTCAAATGATAAAAGTGAGAAAAGTAGTGGTAGACATAAAGACAGTTTAACAGGGAAAACAAAAGCCACATGCACAACAAGGAATTAGTTCACTGCTTCCCATGGGCAGGCAGGTGTTCAGCCACCTCCAGGAGAGCAGGGCTCTTATAACACTTCCCTTGGAAGCCAAACACCGTCACTCCAAACACCCCAGCTTTCTCGTACTTTCCCCACTTTTATATGCTGAGCACGATGCCATATGGTCTGGGACATCCCTTTGGTCACCTGGGATCCCAGCTGTGTCCCCTCCCAGCTACTTGTGCGCCCGGAGCCTCCTCGCTAGAGGGGTGGGGTGAGGAGCTGAAGAGGCCTGAGCTTGGTGTAAGCCCTACTCAGCAATAACAAAAATAACCTGTTTTTATCAGGTCTGTTTTCAGAACAAATCCAAAACATAGCCATGTACAAGGTACTATGAAAAAAGTAACTTGATCACAGTGCAAAGCAGCACAGTAGGCACTACTGGCAACACCAGTGTGAGGATAAGAATGCAATGTCTACAACTCTGCTTTATGAGATATTGCTATTGTATCTCAGTTTTATTTAAGTCAGTGGAACTACTACCCAGATCTATTCTTTCTTTTCTCCAGTGTTGTGCAGTAGTCTAATGATTTCTTTGCTGAAATCCTCATTGTGTAAATCTAGTTCTGAACATAAACTCAAATTTATGTTTTATAATGATTGAGAAGGTGACCTTTGGTCTTGTGAAGTATTGCCTGATGTGAAAGTTAAAATCATAGGCTTTATTCTGTTCAGCTCAGCTTGACTAGTTAAGTATGATTCAGTGCAGATAGGAACAGATTTGGAGAGGTGGAAAGTGGCTTTCAAGTTACAGTTAAGCTGTCCTGACCGGGGATCAGTTAGGGCTGGTTTGCTCCACAGAATTATCTAAAAACAATTCCAATCCACTTTTGCTCATCCTGGTCACAGGATACCTTCTTGGAAAGCCATGGAATTTGTGTCATCAGTATTTTCTTTTCTCCAGTTGAATTAAGTGCAACTGGAAAGAACTGTTAATTTTCAAATGCAGAACTGGGAGGTTTAATTATGTGAGAAGCTGGACAAATGGGAAGAAATTCAGTCACAGAACTCAATGCCAGCACCTTACCTTGAAACAAATGTTTTCATTTGGAGACATCCATGTCCAGAATGAATGTAGTTGTAATAGTTATACAAACAGTATTGTCTATTAATAAGTAGGCAGTGTGGAGCTACAGCTTCAGAAAACATTCTGAGGAGCAGTGTTACAACCTAGCATACCCTAGGTGTGCTTGAAGGTGGGCCACTGCATATATGTGTAAAGAAATGTCAGTGAGGAATAAACACAGATACCACGTAGTTTATTAAAGAGGAGCCTGAAATTATTTGAAGTGTTTGAAACTTTGTCTCAGATTGCATTGACACTAATTAGAAATGATGTGTAGTAATGACTTTATGCTGATTTCTTAAATATTTTTTATCATAATGGTTAAATTAGGCATGCTGTTTTTAACATGCACCTGACAGTGCAGTTATTAGCAGCACGTACAAACTAATTAGGTGGTTATAGTCTAGAGGCAAAATTATGGGTCCTTCCAGTTTTGATGTGCATCACTTTTGTTTCTGTTCACAGATGATCTCTTAAAAAGGGACTTCTTGTGTTTTTATCCATGTCCAGTACTTCTTATGAAGCAGGGAGAATGGAATTCTAGATTATTGTGAATTTCTATCAATTCTGACTGAATGAAGAATGGAAAAAACCTTTCTTGTGTAGAATAGCTTTTAGTATCCTGAATTGCCAAAGAGTAGCAAAGTAACTTCTGGATAACTCAGTATCTGTTGAGTGTCAAAATGCAATCTTGAAAGTTGGACCTTTGAAAGGCAAATTTACTGTGCTTTTGGAATGGTGTGGATTATAGGAGAGAAGAAATAATACACACTGCAGAAACTGCTTTGATAAGAGTTTTCATAGCTGATATAATTATGTTTCTAGAGCAGGATATTGCTACTTTGTTGATATTCTTAGCTCACTAAAGGGCATTTAGTTCATAGTGATGTAAATCACTATGATTTACAGTAAATCTATGTAATTGATAATAGTAAATCTATGAATTGTCCCACTGTCTACATTAATATTACACTTTTAAGTAATGGTTCACCAGCAGAACTAAGACAGTCACAAACTTGTCACTCTTGAAAAGTCTTGGTCAGGGCCTGAACCTGCCGTTTGTAAAACACTAATCTTAGCTCTTTCTTGTATTGGCTTAAAGAATGTAACCTGCTCTTCACAGACTTTATTTTAACTTCCCAGCTTTAACAACCTTTGGAGTCTGCTCTTTGGCTGCAATGGAGTATGGTTGTATGTGGGAATATTCTAAGGATAATGGAACCAGCCATATAATGTCCATTTTAAAGAATCCCCCTTACTTGGACAGTATTCAATATTAAGACTTCTTCCTATCTCCCATGTGGCAAATGTCATCTGCTGAATATATGCCACTGTCAGTCAACTAATTAGGTGTATTTCCTCCTACTCCTCAGGTAGTCTGAGGTAGCCACAAGCCAGTAATTGGTGAAGATGATGCTGACAACATAAAATATTTGGAAAAATTGTTGTGTTCACATAGGTAGCAAAGCTTCAAAATTTGAGACTTTCAATGGTGTTGTATTAATTCAGTTTAGACAAAGAGCTCCACATTTGTTCAAAGTACTTTTTCTACACTAATTGGATACTCTTCAAAGGCTTAATTATAATTTTGAAATTACTTTTGTATCCTGGATAGATACTGAAATGCTAGTATCTTCACAGCCATATGCTTTGTAGCTGGGGTAGTGTTTTCTAATATTGAACATTTAAAATACAGGGCAGTACTTCTTACAGATGTAAAAAAAGAGAGAATGAAAATACCAGTTCAGCATAGTCTTATTACTGCAATAAATAGTCTGATTTTCTTGCTAATATATCTTGGTTAAGCTTTACACTTTGATAACAGATGTGCTTCATGAAGTAGCTGGTAAATTGCACTGGAGTTGTGCAGCAACTACACCGTAGTCTGTGATTTTTGAACCTTGCAGCTATGCATCCATATAACTGGCAGGTTTACCATAAGACAAAATGTGAACTGGTTCTGTTTGTAGAAATTATTCAATACCATAGCAAAATAATATTTCACAATTTTAGCTGGTGACATTCTCAGAGTTTCCTTCTGGTTGCCTCCAGACGTCCTCTCTGGTTAAAAGACAGATATATGCAGTTTGGATGAGACATATTTGTTGTGGGCCATTCAATTTTAAGGCATCTGTGATTTTTTTCAAAAAGGAATAAATAGTAGGCCTTCTGAAGGGGAAGAGGTAATCCAAGAGATCCAGGCTGTTCATTTTAGGCCTTTGTCAGAGCCAGTTAGATCTTAATTGCTGTATTTGAACTGCTTAGCAATTTACTTAGCAGGTCTGTTATTCCAAGTCTTCAAAAGTTTTCAAAAATTTCCACTAATCATAAAAAAACCTGATCTAAGTGTATAGGATTCCTACACACATAAACCAGAAAATTTGATGCTCTAATGTTGCTTTTGGGGCCATATTCTAATATTTCTAATACAAATGGCCATATTCTATTGGCCTTCTAATTCTAATTATAAAAATTCTAATTCTTTTATTTCCCAATGAGTATTACCTTATGCAAAAATTGTGGTATTTGGAGGTAGAGGAAGCAAGCTCTTGAGATTAGTGAAAGTTATGAACTCTGGCAGAAAATGTATTAAAGTTCTAAGAAATTCAGCTGTTTCATTAACTATTTTTAGCTACTTTGTGACCTGTCCTAAGTAAAACATGCATATTTATTAAACATATTTTGCCAACTGTGATATTATTTGGCTGTTTAAATATAAATATATCTCGTCCCCTTCAGTGTTGAATGAAAGTTACAGAACAGGAAGACCTGCAGGAACCAGCTTTGCTACAAAGTGGCAAAAAGCATGCCTTCTCCCTAGAAATACATTCTTCTGAATAGACTCTTATTGTAAGCCCAGTTGCTTTAGCAAAGGGTGCATGTTATCATACTCTGCCTGCTGCCTGGTGCTCTTGCCTGGTTTTCATGGGATCATTCTGCTGAGAGCTGTCAGGTGAGCAGAAGGCTGGGGATAGAGTAGTGAATATTGGCTTGTGATTCTGAGTAGGCAAGGGGAAGAGGAAGGAGGAAGGCAGCATGCAGCAACAGATGTAGCCCATCACAGGAGATTTTGCTGCAAGGTGGCAAAATCTTATGCAAATAATGGAAGTACTGAGCGGAAAAAAAACTCCACTTATTTGAAGCTCTCTTGACAGACTTTTCAATAGGCACAGTTTTTTCATGAATTATTGCATACTTCCAGAAGTACATAAAATGACAGAGGGGTTTTGGCTGATTTTTTTTCTTGTGCTTCCAAATATCTCCTTGGAGAGTCTATGTGGACTTTCTGCTCAGTTCCCATCAGCATTTTTTGCTAATTGTTCCTGATGCTTCTCCATATTGTGAACTTTTTAACGGAAAAGTAGCAGCAGATTGCTGTCCCTAGAGATGAACAAAAATGGCTGTTGATGTGATTTAAAAAGAGAAAGGGTAGAAAATAGTACTTACAACAAATGTTTCCATTTTGGTGCATACAGAATGAGTTAAATGACATCAAACAACTTAATAACTCAATGAGATGTCACATTTCTTTCACAGTTTCTCCTCTTAACTTGCCTGGAGTTTTGCTAAAGCTGGGTTACTGCTATGAAATTGCTTACTGGAGAATCTGCTTTTGCAGGGATGGTGACAAATGAATTCTGTTTTGCACTGGTTAGGTCAGTGACAAGCTGTGACTCATAAAACTTGGTTTGGTTGGCTTCTCCTATCCATCTGTGCTCAGCCATTTTATCTGTGACAACAGTCTGTCATGAGGGTTGTCACTTGCCTTGGGTGAGTTCACCTCCTTGTCACATGTTGTCTATCAGGTATGATGGTGTACCAGGAATGATGTTGGACACCATAAATTACAGAAAGTAGTGGTTGTCTCTTCAGAGGGAGAAAAATAGGGCTGGAATTGTTCAAAGATCTGAAAGAGGCTGAAAGAGTAGTTTCTACAGAACTGCTAAAAGTTTTTATCTGCTAACATTCTGGTATTGATTCATAAAGCAGACATTTTGTATATTTGGAGAACATCAGGTTATACACACTTCTGTAAATCAGCCAAGCATCCAGAACTGAGGAGGCGACTGTTTCACTGCAGCTGAAAGCTGAATGGGATGGAAGTGACCTTTTCATATAGAGGACAAAAAGGGCAAAACTAAAGGACAAGTGGAATACTTGTGATACTTTGTGCTAAAATATATCAAGATATCAGAACCTCTAGAAGTCAGGCCTCTGTGTACAAAATTTGTGAAGATTGCTAAGTAAGATTCTGATAGGTGTGGTGTTTTGGGCTCCCCCCACCTCTCCCTTATCCGTTAGTGTTTTGAACTGTAGTCTAACAGCACTAGATGGAATTTTTGGATCATATTCCACAATGCTTATTTATCCATAAGCACCTGATTTGGGGTTTTGATTCCTTTTCTGCGGCTGCCAAGTGCTTTACTGTATCTAATCCTCCAGTACATGCTCCACCTGTGGCATGCGCCACAGCTTTGGGGAGCAGCCATTGTACAGTACCTGTTACTGTGCAGATAGACCCTCCAGCTGGGTACAAAGCAAACTGCCCTGACCCAGGGCAGGGGATATAGAGCATGATTATGCTCTCACTTCACTTTCACCAGGCAGTTATTTTGAAGTGATTTGCCATCTCAGCCTGCTGGGCAGAACTGTTTGTGCAGCTCTCCTCCTGAACTTTTTGGATAAATTGAGAATTTTTCACTGTAGTCATGTGAAACCTTTCATGACCCCAAATGATGCAGCCAGTCAGTGGTCACATAGGCCACTGTCTTACATATATGTTCAGGATCTCTTGGAGAGCAACACTCACATGTATTTTTCACTTCTCCAAGAATCTTCCTGTGGTAAAGTGAGTTGTACTATTTTCCTTGGCTGTGCAAATTTGCCAATTATGCCACAAGAAAAATTTTTCATGATGATGTTGTCATCTTTCATTTTTATACTGATGCTACAATTATGAGTGTCTTTGAAACATGACCTCTCTGGGTCTTATAATTTTTTTTTTTTTGTCTGTCAGGCATTAAATCATTAATGTTTCAAAATCAGATGTCTCTGAACACAAAAGTGAAGTTGCAAGTTGACTGTTTTCTTAAATTTGTTGAGAAATATTAGTCCTATTTTTCTAACCTTCGATGACCTCCAGTTCTACTTCAAACAGGTCTTTAGTGGATACGTTTGGTGGAAGATTGTTTCTTGTATATATAAGGAGCTGCCTTTTATCATTGACATCTTGCTAGATTGTAGGTATTTCTTTCTACTATGGGAAGAGGCACTTTTCACCCCCGACATATTGTGGATTAGCTTATAGGAATTCTTTATTTGTTGTTTTTCCAAAATCCTGAATATTCTGGCTGCAAAAAATTTCCCTAATCTTCTTTCTTGTTCTCCAAATCATGCCATACATCAGTGCAGTAATTTTCCATAATTAATAATGATTGCCTAACTATGCCTACATTGATTTTTATTTTTAATCAATTTTCAAATGCAGGGCCTTTAAAAAACTTATCCAAATTGTATTTATAGTTGACTTGCTCATGATAAATAGTTTTGCTCTTTTTATGCTGTAAGTATAAAAGTCGCTGCTTTATTCCATGATGATATTCACGTATTTTATAAAAATTTTGCTTTCTCCATTTACAAAAATCATTTATTTAGACTGATTATTTGCAGAAGACAGGGAAGAAGTAGAAGGGTGCTCTCTACCTTTGAATAACCAGAAATACATATCAATAGGAATATTACTGCAATCAGACATTCATGTCCTGTGTGCTCCAATGAGAAGCTCTTAGTTTATTTATTAAAATGAAATGCAGCATTTCTACCTCTTTTTATTCTACTTCTCACCCATTTTTGTCCCTTCCTATTCCCTTCTAATCCTCAAATTTCCTTGTACATGTAACTGCTCTATCTCTTGCATCTCTTTGTTCCTACCAAGTCCTTTTCCTCACTTGGAGTATTGTATCTAGTTCTGGGCCCCTCACTTTAGGAGGGACATCGAGTTACTTGAGCGTGTCCAGAGGAGGGCAACGAGACTAATAAGGGGCTTGGAGCACAAGCCATACGAAGAGCAACTGAGGGAGCTGGGGTTGTTCAGCCTGGAGAAAAGGAGACTCAGGGGCGACCTCATCGCTCTCTACAACTTCCTGAAGGGTGGCTGTGGTGAGCTGGGGGTCGGCCTCTTTCTCCGGGCGATAACTGATAGAACAAGAGGACACAGTCTCAAGTTGTGTCAAGAGAGATGTAAGTTAGAATTAAGAAGGAAATATTTCACAGAAAGAGTGGTCAGATACTGGAATCATTTACCCAGTGAGGTGGTGGAGTCATCATCCCTTGAAGAATTCAAAAAAAGACTGGATGTGGCACTTGCTGCCATGATCTAGTTGAACAGTTAGAACATCGACTGGACTTGATGATCTTATAGGTCTCTTCCAGTCTTGAACTTCTGTGATTCTGTGATTCTGTGATTATAGTCTCTGAGTTTCCCTCCCTCCCTCCCGTCCCTCCCGTCCCTCCCGTCCCTCCCTCCATCCCAACTTTGCTTCGGTGATGAGCAATATGGAGCTAAACTCAGATGTGATAATAGCAAAGTTCAAACTTTGATTTTGGCTAATGACTAAGAATATGAATTCATGGCTTCAGTTTGTGAGACAAACACTCTTGGTCTTCCTGCTAGCAGAAGCCTCCCTCTTCCTTCTGTTATAGCTGGGTAATATATAAAGAGCAATTTTCAAGTGGGGGCTGACAGTCTTTCATTCTGGCCAACCAGTGGAAGGTGGTGGTCTTTAAATGGCAAACACAAAATACAGAATTCTGATGGTGTTGAAATGAATGACAGCAACATCTACTGACTTTGTCGGAAGACTTGCTAGGGATTGTTGTTGCTTCTGACTTCAGGGAATTCAAAACTGGATTCTGGCATAAAGAGAAACACTTGTATACATTGCATGCCTTTCAGACCTTTGAAAAGCCAGAACTTACTGATGTTATTTTAATTACTGGATGATGTTGTACAGGAGTGTGAACTGAGGTACTGTAGCCCTGGTGGGAAAGATGCTCAGCCAAGCTGAAACTGATTTGTGTTGCACTTTGAAAAGGCAGCATTAGAGCCAGCCTGGCTGTTGTTAAATTGCTTTCTAAAGCTGCTATTGTAAGTAGCTGGCTGTTTCAGCTGCAGGAGAATCTGTCTGTAACCAGGGATTCACTTTCATTTTCCTGAAACGGATTAATACAAACCTTTATGATTTCCCTAGAGAAATACTTCATGTTCATATTGTTCATTCCAGGTGCATGGCCACAGCAGTACACCTTACTTCCTCACAACAATTTACTATACACGTCAGCATTGGTTTTGCTGCTGTGACTGAGATAATTTGTGCTTTCTCATGAAAGGAAAGTTAGAATCAAGGATGATGAGAGAATCTCATATTTCACTCTGACTGAAACCCATAGGGAGAGGTTAATATTATACAATTCTAATTCTCTTTAAAAAAAAAATCCATATAAATTGTAATTTTCCTCCCACAACAGCATCTTTGAGGTATCTTACAGGAACTGTGCAATTCTCACAGGGAAGAAGAGGAAGGGATGGATTGCTTCTTCTTCTTACTAGCTTTTGTGATTCTCACTAACTTTAGGAATAATAATGGTGATGGAGACAAATCACTAAGCTTTGAAAAGAGACAACTATGCTTCTGTATACAACATGGTGACAACTTTGACGAAAAACATTTTCCTCATGTTCAGATGGTACATTATGGAAAATCTATTTCTTGTTACTTCTCTTGCCTTGTTAATAGTGGGGTTTTGACACTTGTTTTTATTTTGCATAACTGCGGAAATACCTAAACCTAACAGGCTATCTGCTTGAGTGCACAAACTTGGACAGAGAAAAGGGAGAGAAGAAGGAGATGGAAAAAGAGGGGGGATTTTAACTGTTTCTGGGTTCTTCAAATTTATTTTACAGCATGATAATAACACTGCTAGTACAGGTTTTGAGAGTCAGTATTTCTGCCTTCCAAATAGTTTCTTTTTCCTCAATATTTTTACTTTGTCCAAATTTAGGGTGGATGTGCATAGATGTGCATATATATGCGTCTATATCCAAATTTCCTCTGAATAATAAATAAGGAGGAAACTTGTGCTAGACCCTGGAGCTACCAAGTGGGACCATTAACAGCCAGATTATGCCATCACTTCTCAAATTTTGCAACAGAAACCCAGAAAGGTGGCTCTGAGCACTGGGAACCATGGACACCAAGATTTCATTTTCCTTGGTCACGTGGCAGTTTAGCTGGGCTATTGTCCTTGGTTTTTAAGTTGTGAAACACTAACATTTAGTCCATCTCTGGTGGGCTGTTGTGACTTCATTTTGAGTCCTGTGGAAGATGACTCAAAATGATCCTCAGAAACCATTTGCCTGCAACATTTCCACAAAATGGTTTGTGCTCAACGAAGTAGCATCTTCTGATCAGGTTTTAAGCTAATCTGGGTCTTAGCATTTAAGCACTACATTTCCTGAAAACTGACTTTTGTGAAAATAATTTATTTCTATCTTCATTAACCTGTGGCATATCCATTGAAAGTTCTTGTTCACTGTTTATGTGCAGTGCAAAATGGAGAATAAACTAAATAATTGTGGGCCCTCTAGTGGTCTTCCTGGAGCTGCATGTTCAGAAAATTACGAGACTGAAATGTATCCCTAGTTTATGTATTCCAATATTTGTTGGTCATACCCAGCAAAATGAAGTTGTTTGGATTCCATTGTGTCCTGTTTATTTGTATTAATGAACAAAAAAACCTCTACTCCAAAATTTTTGCAGTCTAGATTGAAAAGAAGTGTTGGTCAGGTATCTCAGTCCATCACCAGTCAGCAGATGTAGTTCAATGATTTCTCACAGCCAGCAATAAGTTGGCACCACTACTGAAAGAAGTCTCAAATTCCCATTTTCCATGGTCAATGTTTTTTATTTTTCTGCCATCATCTGTGTTGTAGTACAGAGGTAGTACCTCTGCAGGTACAGGGGACTGAACAAGGAACTAACAGGAAAAAAGGCCTAATCTTAGTATAATCTTCTCTAATACACATATCTGTATAAAGAAAGTACACCAACTGATTAACAAATCAACAGTTTAAAAACTACTATAAGAATTTGACTAGAGATAACTGGACCTGAGTCACAGTTAACTTAGATATATAATACTTTGTTATGAGATGTATGCTTGCAACCATCCTTTTAGGTAGAGATAGCTCTTCTGGCAAAGAATGATGATGTGATTAACCCTGTAGCAGGATTTTTTCATTTGATCACCTGCAAAAAGAATACCTTTCTTCCTATAATCTCCCTCCTCCCCTTTTTTTTTCTGATTCTGTTTGTTTTCTCTCCCCTCAAAGAGTTGCTGCCAGAGGAAAGTGCAAGAAAGTCAGCTGTAGTAGAAAATTTGATTATGCAAATGTAGTTTAGAGTTTGTAGAGAGTTACAGGAGATTAACAGTGTGTGATGTGAGAAATGAATGCAGCTTCTTCTTCAGGATGAATAACTGCAAGCTAATGTAGATCTGTGGATGAAACATTCAGATAAAATCAGCAGTTGTGTTCTTCTGCCTTCCTTCTTCTAGTTTGCCGGTTTGTTTTTACCACATACACTACAAAACTCTGTTCTTTCAAGAATCTGAAGATTGTAGAAGTTTAGAAAAGCACAAGTGTCATAGATATTTGATCAGAGAACAGGACCTGGAGGGGGTGAAATAGTAACTGCAAGTGACAGGTTCACAGCAAGCAGAAAGTGATACTTCTCACAGTACAATGTAAAGCTCTAAAAGCTTATTGTCCCAGGATTTTTGGGGATATTCAAGGGTTCAAAAATTTATTAGATATGTTTATGAAAAGAGAATATATGAAGGCTGTTGGCTGTGGCTCAGAAAGTCTGGAAGCCAGAAATTATGTGAATCAAACAAAAAATATTCTAGAGAACTACTTTTGTATGCTGCTTCTGTTCTTTCATTCCCATCCATATGTGCTACTGACCACTGTCAGAGACAGGATGCTGGATGGACTTGGCTTGCTGTTCCTGCATCTTTGGAAGAAAAGGTTGTCTGTTATATTTCAGTTTTGTGTTTCTTTCAGATCCTTGCCTCCAGATGAGACTCAAACCACAAACACTAGGCTATCCACCAAGGATTGCTTAACATCATTTCCATCATAGCTGAAACCAAAAGGAAGCATAAATTTCAAAGATTAGTCTTGCTGAATTCTTTCAGACCAAGTTAAAACAACCAGCTTCCTCCCCAGCTCCCTTGCCTTCTGGAAATAACAAACCACTGAATGAAGGCAAATACATTTTCATTGGTCCTTGAAGATTTAAACTTTTCCCTGAGTGAAGATAATGGATCTTCCTTAGACAGGATATCTTTAGGTTTGGGTATTCTGGCAGGCTTTAGGCTCTCTTAGGGTATGTGCAGATTGAACTGTCTGTGTCCTTCTTGCTTTCATTAAAATGTTTTGTGCTAAGCACAGTTCTCCACTTCAGTGTCCTTGGGAAGTATTATCTTTATACTTTTGTATAGAATCAGTATTTCTTTAAGTATCATAGTCTTATTATTTTGTGACATCTTTGTTCTTTAAACCTTGTTGGTTTTTGCCTTCTCCTTTTCCCTTGATAAAAGACATGGCTTGAGTTTGTTTGCTGATTTTATGGAAAAATTGGCAATATTAGGTACCAATATGGCAGGAATGCTATTCATGTGAAAGATTCTGAATTTTCATAAAACAGGGTTATGGTTTTTCATAATAATATTATTTTTTCTCAAAATTTGTCAACCAGGTGACAATTGTGAGTTGTAAGAAAAGCAAACATGATTTTTAAGCACTCTGATTAAACCTCCTTGCTTTGATAGCTGTTGAGGTTTCATTTTTTGATGTTTGAGATGTATAAATCTCAGTATTTGTATGAAGAGATAATTCATAAGTACAGTTATTTTCTTTAGAGTATAAAGTTTTCATGGTTTCACCCCAGGCAGCAGCCAAGCCCCACGCAGCCACTCGCTCACTCCCCCACCAGCAGGGCCGGGGAGGGAATTGGGAGGGTGGAAGCTACAAAGCTCGTGGGTTGAGGTAAAGACAGTTTAATAGGGAAAGCAAAAGCCATGCAAGCAAAGCAAAACAAGGAATCAATTCACTGTTTCCCATGGGCAGGCAGGCATTCAGCCATCCCCAGTAGAGCAGGGCCCCATCACTTCTAATGGTGACTTAAGAATACAAAAACCATCACTCCAAACATCCCCCTCTTCCTCCTTCTTCCTACCCCCTCCCCACTTTATACACTAGGCATGATCCCATATGCTCTGGAATATCCCTTTGGTCAGTTGGGGTCACCTGTCCTGGCTGTGTCTCCTCCCAGCCTCCCATGCCCCAACAACTTCCTTTCCAGGGTGGCAGTACAGAAAGCAGAAAATTCCTTGGCTCTGTGAAAGCTCTGCTCAGCAAAAATATCTCTACCTGGTCAACCTTGTGTTCAGCACAAATCCAAAACACAGCCTCATACCAGCCACTGGGAAGAAAATCACAGCAGAACTCAGCACAGAGTATTTGTGGTTGACTTAGTTTTTTGCATAAAGAAGTTGCATGATTTAAGGAAGGCAGCCAATGCAGCATGATAAGCATGTGAACTGTTGACAAGAACATTTCTGATTCCTGGTTATTCACAACTAAATGGCATAGCCCCGAAGAAATGCTTTAACCTCTCAGTGCTTCAGTTCCCATCTGGATAGTAAGGGTTTTGATGATAATCTCCTTAATGATAGGAGATGCCATGCATGCTGTGCATTCAAGCACAGCACCATGTTTGGTTTCACTGCTTGTGGCAGGTTGCGGTTTTTAGTATCTGAACTGCTCTCTCCATCTTAAAATCTGGTAAAGAGGATTCTAAGGAACAGGCCCAAAATGAAGGAGAAGCTGTTCTATCTGCTTTGTTGGAGGTGGAATGTGGAGTAGAGCTGGAGTAGCAATGAGGGAATTTGGAAAGTGAAAAATGAATAGGCAGTAGCAACAGCAGAAGCAACAACAGGAAGACATTGATGGCAGAATGAGATCAGCAGTAACTGTAGTTGAAAGAAGCTGTAAGACTCAGGATTCACTGAAGAGGTCTGCAGCTGGAAAGCGTTTAGGAGGAAGGCTACATTAAACTATTAAACAACAAAAAAGACAACATATAAATGGTTTACTGTTTTGTCCTTACTTACAAGTGTACTACTTGTGCTGCCCAAAGGATGAAAAGCCTGAGAGTTTACAGAACAGGTGTACTTCAGGGATACTTTGCTAAAAAAGTGAGATATGAATGCTTCTCTCCATCAGCATAAAACTCTGGAAAAACTCTGTGCTTTAATATCAATACAGTGTAAATTTTTATGAATTTCTTAACTTGAACTTGGAAAGACCTATTGAAATCCATTAGAAAGAGTTACTGAATTTTGTTAGCTTGTGACCTAATTAAAGTCTTAAAATAAGTTTTTCTTTTTCTTGTTCTGCCTCACTAGGAATATGGCAATCATGCCAAATAACCCTTTGGCACATGGATTGAGATGTACTTTTAAAAACTGAGTTGTACTTGCTCTCACTCATATTTTTGGTCTTCAGTCACTCAAATATAACATCTGCCATTTTTGTGGATCAAAAGCTTTCTGTACCCGGAACTTTTTCTCTGTTGATTTAATTGTTTTGTGCTGCATTTTATGCTTTGGGCCTTAGAATACAGATGGTAGATATTTACCATGTATATAAAATTATTATTATGCTGCTCACATCACATGCCAGGCCACTGATGTAGTAAAGAAGGAATGCCTTGATCCGCATAAATCTGTTGCATACATTTTCATTCTCTCTTAATGTATTTTTTCTCACCCTTTCTTCTGCTCTAGTTTTGTATCATATTTTATAACAACTCATGCTGGATATTCCCTTGTCCAGCTGTTTAATAGAACTTCATTAAATATGTATTGCTTTGACTAGCTGCTGCCCTTGCCAAAGCTACCCCATTTCAAGCAAACTGGGGTAGCTCAATTCTACATTCCAGGATGTTTGGACCAGACGTATCCTGACAGATGTCATCTTGCAAGTATTGAGTACTTTCAAAAGTAAAAATTCAAGCTTCATATAGTTTCAGAAAAAGCTGTTGTAGTTTATGCACTAATCCAGTGGCTCAGAGACCCTCTGTGCACATTTAGAAGTTCTAGAAGCTGTTAGTGTTGAAGCTTGTGTTCAGTGTGTGTGTTTTGCTTCCAGGTGTGTGAGGTACTGCTATCATGTACAGGTCTGATCCTGCCTTTTTGTTTGAGGATGCCTTGTGCTGCTCCAGTACCTTTCAGCTGTGGTCATAATACACCTTCAGCCTTGAGTGCATGCTAGCAATCATCTTCTCTCATAGTAATGAGGATAGGTCCAGCCAGATGTGGAGACACATCAAACTACTGTAAATGCAGCCAGCCAATACCTCATTATTAGTAGTTTAAAGTAACTAAATGTATTAAGACAAGAAAGGAAAACAATAACAAAATGAAGTTCAGTCCATGTGTCCTTGTTCATAGAGCTAATTTAATCTATAGATAGCATTTCCAAACAACTCTGATTGTAGCTGTCTGCTGGCTGTTAGACTTCTCCAAATGTTCTGTATCTTATTAGTGCTACATGATAGTATCACCAGAGTTATTAAATTTCTGCTCTCCACCACAATATGAGCCTTTGAAAAGCCATCGGGCACATAAAGTGCGCACTGTCGCAGTTCTTTTATTTGTAGGATTTCTGTTTCACTGTGCAGCTTTACAGTTATTAAAAATTATATTTAATCTGTTCAGTTGGCTGTCTCTGGAGTTGCTATTCCTATTTAGTGTTGCAACTTGGTTGAGTTTTAAAGCATTTTTCATTCATGAAGCAGGACCAAAGCATTATGGAGCTAATATGATGTTGTGTGCAATAGAGACTCTTAATAGGTATTCACATTTTGGAAATTTTGTAGCTTGGATAGATTCTTGTGGCCTAATTTTAAACTGGTTTATGTCACATGCTGTTCCATTGACTTGGCAGAATTCAGTTCACTAAATGCAATTATACATGTGTAACTGAAATAGATTTTCCCCCTTTTGTCCTGTTTTTGTTCTCAGTTACTTGTGCACCCCTCATAGAGCCACAAAAATGCAGAAGTAACAAGCCTATTATTTTTCAAGAATATCAACTTGGTAGCTACATATATATATACTTAAAATTTAATTTCACATTGGTTTCCTGGACATCTGGGTGTCTGTACCAGTTCCTGCTGTAGAAAGAATTTTGCCTGTTAGTTTCATTGCCATGCTTGTACCTCAGCACTTTTCCACTGCATTGTTCTTGATGCTCCTGTGCCCACTCCTACAATACTATACTGGGGTTTAATGACTGGGTGTATTATTCCCAGGATGATTAACAGCTGCCTTTAAGGTAAGACCCACATGTATACATACCTATATATACATATGGCAGGAAACATTTGATAAAAAATGTACTTTCCAGCAAGAAATGCTAATTTCCTAGATTTTTGTTTGTTTGTTTGTTTTTAAATGGGCAGAGATAAAATGGGGTGAGTTGTGCATTATTAAAGTTTCGGCATTAAATCTGAGCACTTTTAGGAAAAAATTCTTAGGTTTTGTTTCATCAAATAATTCATCAATAAATATGGGAAACATTCTAATTACTCCTTTCTCCTACATTTTCCCCTCACATAATTTTCATTACATCTATATAAAGTTATAGCAGCTGAACCAGGAAGACAACAGTTTTATAGCTAGAAGTTTTCTGTTACAGGCATCCAATTGTTAGAAAAGTTCCTGTGCAGAAACCATGTGTGTGTTGTGGGCCTACAAGCATGGCAGCTATTCAGAGTGGGGTAAGTGTTACTTGTATCATGTGCTGAGAGTGTTTCCTATGTTCTAAGTAATATGGATATGTCTACAAGTAATACCTAGCTTGAAATCATCAGCAGGTCTGAGCTAAATAGGTTACCCTGGATGGTAGTAGTTTTAGTGTAGGTATGGCCTCAGTAGTCCTTGGAATATGTTAAAAGCCCCACCAAAAGAATTGGTGTTATTTGGCATCTGACCATGATTACTGCTGGCTGCTTTTAGCAGAGCTGCCTAAGCTCCCTCCTTTGGATCTGTCTGCATAAGTTGTAGCTGTATACCTTCAGTGTAACCTTTGCAAGATAGTCACAGTTTATCCTGTGCCTATAGCTGTCCTTTGTGCTTTCCTGATTGTAAATTCACCACTCTGCCACATTACACCGTGAGATAATATGTGATTCTTAAAAAAGATGTGGTAAGCATTTACTTTTATTTTCATATGAATAGTGTTAATGGGCAGTCCTGTTTTAAGGTGGAATCATGTCTCTTACTTGAGTAAAACTATCTTGGTGTAACTTAAATTATCAAATTTCATGTGGTACGTGCTGTTCAGACAACAGGATCTTATCACCTTATTTAAATACTTCAGCAGAACTATTTGGTTAACAGAATTGCATAGACAAACAATAATAATTATGATTAATTATGAACTTTTTTTGATGATGACAGAAAGTAATCATTTTATCATGTATAGGTGGTAGATAGTAAAAAATGGGCAAAAAGAAACATGAAAAAGAAAATGGTGCTAGCAAAAAATACAAAGAAAATGCTCATTATTTAATGTTTTTTCAGTGATCACTGTTTTGACAGCTCTGCAGTGCTGCTACACATTAGCAAAACTCAGAGCAAGTACTCAGTGAATAGGTTTATTTTGACATCCAACATGTTGCCTGTACAACTTCACTTTCATGTGTTACATGCCTGTGTGCAGTGATTAGAGGCTTTAGGTGACTGCAATGCAGGGAAATTAAACTGATTTGTAAAAGTGGTAATTTCTTATAGCTACACTTACAGTTGTGTATAATCTAACTCATAATGGGAAATCCAGTTTCATAGTTATAGATGTGTGTATATATAAAAATGCTTTTCCTAATAATTTCTTTAAACATTATCAGGAAATAAATGTTATATCTTAAACTATGTCAGAAAATCTTGTAAAAATTGAAGTAAAATAGCATTTTTAGAGATAAATGGTTCATGTATCAGCATGGCAACAGGAGTTTCATTATATATGATACTGTCCGCATATAATTTCTTTCAAGCCTTTAGCAATTTTCCATGTATGATTTTATTTATTACCTGTTTCTGCAAGTGCAGCAGTAGCTATGCTAATTGCTGGTCCATTTTTTTTCCAAAGTAGAGCTCTTTTTGGAGATCATCTTACATTTAAATTGCAATGATTGAACTATTAAGCAAATTTTATTTAAGGAATCTCCTTTTTTTTCGCTTTGTCACCTTATCTTTCTTTTCTGTTTTAGAGCAACATTATAAACAATTACTATTGTATTATGAATTGCTGCTATAGCCTGATATGAATTTCATAAATAAATAGTTGTCATGGTATTTTCTATGAAACAGATCAAAAAAATTGAGAAGTAAATTTACGTTCTTTCTTGCTTAGATATGATTCACTATGTAACAACTTGGTAATTGAAGTAAATCCAAGGAATATAATATCTGCAGCCAATGCTCATAAGATAGTCAATGTGTTGAGCCACTTATGTGAGCTAATTTAAATGAATTTATTCTTAAGAGACTACAGTGACCATTAATAATTTCTTATTTATGTTCCACTGCTTAATTGTGTTTTATGTAGACCCTCATTTTCCCATTACTACTTTGCTGTAGCTTGTTGTGATGCATATTTTTTAAGAAATACAGCTGGCATTTGTTGCAGAATCTCTGTGGGTATCTCCACCAGCTAGATAAAATCTGTTGTGTGTAATGGTCATGTTTGCAATAACTATGAAATTCATGGCAGCTGCAAGCATTTTACACCCTGAAAAATGAAGCTTAACGTATAGCAGGGAACAGTTGAAAATGTAGTGACCAATTTCTGCATGAGGTTGTTGAGTTTAGTATCCTGCAAAAAAAGGAAGGAGCACATGAACTTCTGCAGCAAATGTATGAGAAATAGACTGGCAGCTTAAAGACATGTAGCTTGTCAGGTGTTGAATTAAAAATGCACCTTTTCTTCACTGTACATTTGACTTAATGATCCTTTTCAGAAATGTCTGCATAAGGGTCTCTGAAATTGCAAATTTAATAAATTACATGACAAAGGGTCAAAAAGGGTACAGCTTCCCCTATCTTTAGGAAGTCTTTTCTTAATGGGATTTACACTATGTGATGAAAGAAGATAGGTGTCCTTTCTTGTGTGCCCAAGTCTGTAAGCAGCTTTCCTTCACTTAGCTGTTAAAGTAGAACACAAGCAATAGAAACTGACGTGCATGAAAAAATATCTTTGTAGTGACGATACAAGGGTTCCTTTAGGCAACTTTACTGTGAACAAATTTTTGCCTGGATCATACTCCAAATAATGTAAAAAACTATTACTGGTCAAATAATAAAGATGTTGACTTTAGATCTGGAATGAATGCCTGAAGAGAAGACTTCTTTAAGAAAGACTCAAACAGGTATCTCTTCCTACTTGCTTCCTTCATCAAAATTTGTTTTGCATGAAGTGTGTTAATGGACACTAATTTGAAGCATAAGCAAATTAACTTTGAGATTGGAAAGATCCCACCTTTTTTTTAATTTGCAGTCTGTCATCTACTAGCCATCTAAAGTTGGTGGTTTCCTTTTTTGTCTGAGGATGTGCAAATAATTTTAGTATGATAAAAAAGGAGAAAGACTTCTGAAACCATTCATATTCTGATTGGAAGAAGCATTTTTCATGTGCACTTAATATTGTAGTGATAAAATTGAAACTAAAAATATATGTATTTTTCTGAGTTGTAGGGATTAGAAAAAAGAATACAGATTTTGAATTTGGAAGGTGGATGAAAAACTATACATGTCATATTTCTTTTCCCCTTTGCTCAAAAATATAACAAAAGTATGGTAGTGTTCCCATAGAATGGTTTAACGAAGGAAAGGGTTTGAATTCCTATCTGATAAACATTTACAGATGGATGTACAAAGGCAATAGTTCAAAATGTAAAAGATAATCAGTGTGAATAAAAATTTGGCTTTGAATACTTTACTGCAATGTTATTACTTCCTCTATGTGGTGTGTTTCCAATTTGGAAAAATAAAAACCCAACTGTGAGCAGAAAAAAAATATATCCTTCAATAGTGACTCCATTTGTTGAGAAGATCTAATGGTTTTATTTTCATGCTTAATGCCTGTGAAGTTGCACAGACCATAATTTCTAAATCCATCAGGAATACCACTGTAGTACTGTTGCCTTCAAAACTATCTGTAATGGATTGCTTGCTTTTGATTTGTAGAGTGACATGGCAACCAGGATTAACTTTCACCCCACCCCCCCCACCCCCATTCAAACATGTATATATTTTAGACCCCATTAAAAAAATTAAAAGGGGAAGTCATAACTGTTAGGTTAGATCATGGTTTTGAGTTCTGGATTCTAATATCCCTGCACCCAGGCTGTTAAAACTAGGAGATTGATAGTTAATGATGTTTCTTGCCCTTTGTTCCCCCATCTAAGCTATAAAGCAGATTTGACAAGCTCCTTTAAAAAGTGCTAGAAGAAAAGGAGAAGACAAATGAGAGACGGGAGGGATAAAATAGGTTGTTGAGAGAGGCTTTGGCATCAGAAGAGCTGGAGAATAACTTCTGAATTTGGCAAGTCCACAAAAAAATCTTGTATTTGACACAGAAAATGTATTCTTCTTTTGATTAAAAGATGAGAGCCACATGCATCTTAGGTTTCATACCTAATTGTACACACATCTTCTTCTATCAAAACACACATTCTTTAGGTGAAATATTTTAAATCAGTAAATACAGAACACAAAACATCATTTTAGATGTGAGAAAACCTAAATGAAATGAGGTACTAATAAGAAATAATTGTTTCTAAAATAATGGAAAGAGCAGTCCTGAGTTGAAGTACGATGTTTGTGTTTGATATAACATCTCTTAGCTTATTATATTGCAATATGATGTTTACACCTCATAATAAAAATAGTTGTGGTGCAAAGAAGAGTTAGGATATGGATTAAAGAATTGGAAGCAATTTTTTAGTTGTCTATGATGTAAAGAAATCAAAAATGCAGTGTTTTCCAGTTTTCATATTAGATATGATGTAGTGGAAGACTCTTCAGTTTAGCAATGAAAGTTATAGAAAAATCATATGGCTAGAATTTGAAATCAGAAAAATTGGGAGTAAACTAAATGCAGTTTCATTAGAATTTCTTGCCATGAGCTACTACGCATTCTCTGCCAATGAAAATTCCAAAATGAAAGGGTTTCTTTAGTAATTGTATTTCTTTTCTGATATTGAATTCAAACACAGTTGCTGGACTTTAAATGGACAGTAATTTAGGGCAGCTTGCTTCTTGCTTTATGCAGGATAAAATGAATCATTGCACAGGTTTCTTCTTGCCTTAGATGTGTGATTTGCAGTTGATTCTTAAATCTGTCTCAGGTTTTTATGCTGGCATATCTTCATCAGAGCGGATATTTCCTAGGAAGAAAGAAAATAATAGGCAAACAGGAAATCAGAAATGCATGATAATCTACTGAAATTATCTTTTGAGTGTGGTCAGGTTGAAGAATAGAGTAAGTAAAAACTTTCCAAATTAAAAGTGCTACTGTCTGAGCAATCTGTCTACCTATACTGAAAAGCCTGTTACCTAAGAATCCTGAAGTGCATTTATAGATTTTTTCTGCCTTTCTGTGTATGAGACAGTACAAGTTCAAGTTTACTGTCAATAGTGCTTTATTCAGAGAGCTTTGGATTTGTGCAATTGTTTCCAGAGTCTTAAATGTGAAAATCACAGGCTTTGTTCATCTCCATCTTGCTTAGTTTCTTCTTTTTCTTTAGTCAGGTCAGAAAGCAGTTCTAAATTGCTAAGTTACGTTTTTTTTTTAATTCTAGTCTCCTTAATCTTTTCACTTGTTCCATAGCTACTTATCATAGTATTTCTAGGCAATATTCCAAATCTTCAAAATATCATCAAGATACTTTTTTTTTTTTTTTTTTTTTTTTTGGTCTGGCATGAATTATAGCTTGATTATCATTCAGTACCAAAAGCTGATCCAGTTGAAAAAATCGATGTAACGGATTAACAGTGCAATATAATTGTTTTCCTTATATGTGTATTTAGCTACATCACAGAATAGTCTGATTTGGAAGGGACCCACAAGGATCAAGTCTAACTCTTAAGTGAATGGCCCATACAGGGGATGAAGCCACAACCTTAGTTTTATTAGTACTCTGCTCCATCTAGCTGAGCTAACCTCAGATGAGTTTGTGTCTCATCAACTGCAGACTTGAAAAAAATGAAGTAACCTTTTCTATACCATTAATGAGTCATTTTAATACATCAGATAGTTCAAAGTTGCTTTAGTAATTTTCAATGGGAATTTACTAATAATTTTGAAAAGGAGAAGAATATCTATCCTTTTTATATGTGTAAAACCTGGACTACTTGAGTGCCATTTCAGTTTAGCAGTTTAGTCTCTCTGCAGGGCCTCTTTCCTTGGAGGGAGTCAAAAGCTCCTCCCAGCTCTGCATCATCTGTGAACTTGCTCAGTGTCCCTTCCAGTCCTATGTCCAAGTCATTAATGAAGATGTTGAAGAGCACAGGGCTGAGGATGGAGACCTGTGGCACCCACTAGTGACAGGTCCCCAGTCTGATGTCACCCCATTCATTATAAACCTTTTTGCCCAACCCATCAGCCAGTAGCTCACCTATTGCATGTTGTGTTTATCCAGCTGTGTGCTGGACATGTTGTCCAGAACAATTCTGCGAGAGAAAGTATTGAAAGCTTGATGTTTAGAGGAGGATTATTTAATTTTGCATGCTTAGTATAAGTCAGTTAAAACATCAAGCTACAATTAAGCATAAATCTACTTGAGATGTGGCATATTACTTCTGCTGGTTTGGTAACAATTTACCTAATTTAGGAACTGCAAACAGCAGCACTTCTTCAGTACCCATTTTTCTGTTTCTGAATTTGTTTCTGTTTCTGAATCTGTTTCATGAGCAAACTTGAAATACCACTTTCTAATCATGCCCAGTCCATATGGGACCTCCTTTAATGATGGTTCTGTAAATTAGCCATCAGGGCTGGTTTTTCAGGTTTATGGCTATGTATAATTGAACAAGGACAAAAAGAGTAAGTAGAAGTCTAGGAAGGTGAGATTACAAGGAAGACATGCGCCCATACACTGATTTACTCCTGGAAATATTCTCAGTAATAATTCACAAGTAGTTTTTACTGAAAGTGTTAAAGAGTTATCCAAAGTTGGACTTGTAACGTCCTATGTGAAAGCCAGAAATATATTGAGGGTTGAAGCCTCAAAAGTGAATCATACCTTTCCATGGCTTTATATAGAGACTAAACAAACTTAAAATGCTCTCAAGATATGCTTATTTTATATTTACAAATAGGATCGATTTTACTGTGTTTTCTCAGAGATGGCCCCAAAATAAAAGGCTCCTTTGATACATGTTTTAAGGATTCCAAGGATCATCTCTGCTTGTTTCAAGTTTCTTTCCTTGCTTCTTCCAATCTTTTTATTGGAAAAAAAAGGGGGTTTTCTCCCCTCTAGTCCTTAGTGTAGAAAAAGCCTTCCTATTATTTTTTTTAAATTGAAACCAGCTGCCATATTAATGTTCTAAATGAAAAATGCTGCAGCAGCGGCACTATCATGCAGATTGTTAAAATATGTTTAAATTATATTGTGTGTTAGGATCCAAAGGAGTGACAATGGTATGTTGGATCACAGAGTGCTTCTAACTCCCCTCCCAAATCCCACAAAACCCAAACACCCCTCCCCACCCCAGACCCCTAGCTCCATACAGATTTATGTGACTGTCCCAGAGGTCCTGAATTAATAATATGTAGCATGTGCACAAGAATGATAGATGGAAGAGGAATGGCTTATGTCTCTGTTAAATACTGCATTTTAAAAGTTGTAGCAATACATGTTTGTGAGACAGGTCCTGTTTCTCTTGCTTTCCTGCGGGTTGCTAATCTCTTGGGCAGATAAGGAAGGGGGTAGCTTCTGAGCTTTTGGATTTAGGAACTCTGTAATGTACCTCATACTTTGAAGCAAAGCACTAAAGCACCATTAAATTTTAAAATAGAATTCAGAAACATTAAGTTTTCTTATACCCTGCAGTTCTTGGTACAAATGACTGAATTTCAGATTAAGGTAAAGGAAAAAAAACCCAAAACCATGAAGAACTAAACAAGTGCAAACCACCCAGGAGTCTGAATGGGAGATAGGCATTGTAGTGAGTCAGTCTCTATTTTTCTGTAGCTGAAAGTGACAGCTGCCTTGTCCCAAAGGCTATTTTGCATTTAAAAGTGAAGATTATGCAGACAACACAGGAACTATCTCCTTTCCACTCCATATTAAAAATTCCTGTAGCTGGAGAGAAACAGTTTGGTGAAGGACTTCAATTTTTTCACATTCCTTCTCATTGCATGTAAGATTAAAAAATGGCAAAATTGTGAATAGTGATATGAGTACAGAACAAATAATTTCATGTTGACAATCTCAATTTCACCTCTTCAAACCAGTAATTGTATATGTTCTACAAAGTCACTTCAAATGGAAATGCACTACAAAATGGGGCAACTGTAATATAATAGAATTGTAGAATGGCAGGGCTTGGAATGGATCTCAAAGATCATCCAGTTCCAACCCCCTGCTTTATGGGCAGAGACACATTTGCTACATCAGGTTCCTCAGGCTTCATCCAGCCTGGCCTTGAACACTTCCAGGGATCCACAGCTTGTGCAACATGTTCCAGTGCTTCATCACACTCTGAGTAAAGAACTTCTTCCTAATATCTCATCTAAACCTAATATCTCATCACACTCTGAGTAAAGAATTTCTTCCTAATATCTCATCTAAAGCTACCTGAAAAATCTTTCCATTTTAAACCCCTGCCTATTGTCCTATCACTATCTGCCCATCCCTCTCCCTCCTGTTCATAAGTCCCCTTCAGGTACTGAAATGGCAACGTTTCTAGAGGCTTGTCTTCTCCAGGATGAACAACCCCAGCTCTCTCAATCTGTCTTTGTAGAGAGGTGCTCCATCCCTCTGATCATTTTCATGGCCTTCTCTGGACCCATCTTAGCCTGTACATGTCTTTCTTGTGTTGAGGACCCCAGAGCTGGTCATGGTATTCCAAGTGGGGTCATTAGAGTTGCAGAATCACCTCCCTTGACATGCTGTACACTCCTCTTTAATACAGCCCAGGATACAGACCTCCTGGGCTGCAACTGCACTCTGTTGGCTCACGTCCAGCTTGCCATCTTCAAGAATTCACCACTCCTTTTCTGCAGAGCTGCTCTCAATGACTTATCCTTCCTGTCTGGACTCATGTCTGGGATTGTCCTGACCCAGGTGCAGCACATTGCACTTCCTGAACTCCATGAGGTTCTCATGGGCTTATGTCTCATGTTTGTCCAGGTCCCTCTGGAGGACATCCCATCCTGTTGCTTAGCTTTGTGTCATCTGCAAACTTGCTGAGAGTGCACTTGGTCCCCCTAGATCATGAATGAAGAACATCAGTCCTAAGATAGAATCCTGAAGGGACACCACTTGTCACTGGCCTCCAACTGGACATAGAGTCATTTGCTACAGCTCTGTGGCTGCATCCATCTAGCCAATTCCTTAGTCACTGAGTAGTCCATTCATCAAATCCATATGTCCAATCTGAAGATAAGAATGTCATGTGGGTTCATACTGAAGGTGCTGCAGAAGTCTAAGTAGATGACATCTGTTAGTCTTTTCTTGTTAACCATTGTCATAACTTCACCATAGAAAGCAGATTGATCTGGCACAATTTGCCACTCTTAGTAAAGTCATGCAGGCTGCCTTAATGTTTATTTCTAAAATGTCAAAGTGGGATGTTTTGACATTGTTACAACAGCCTTTATTCAATATTAAATGGCACTTACACCTCATTATGCAGCAAGGAGAATAAACACAGATCATCTGGGGAATGAGGCAACCTGAAAAGTGTCTTTATCAGGGAAGTATGAAAGAATAACTACCCAACTATTCAATATATTGATGGTCATTCCTAAATCAGTCATCAGTCTCTGAGATTTAATTTGAATAGAGATTCTCAGGTGCTGCTTCATTGAAACATTTATGTGTGGCAGAAATGGTTCACCAGGATGGAATCGTGTTTGAACAAAAGTTGCATATTAGTCAGTTACTGAAATCTGTAAGTTGTCATAGTGTATTTTGGAGAAGTTGGGTATTTTGAGACATGAGGACCTTCTCTCAGTAAAGCTATCATATAGCTGGGAACCTGAAAGCACAGGGAGCAGAAGGCTTTTGGCACCGTAGAAGGAAATGTGAAAGCATAAAAAAGCATCTCAGCTTTAAGAGGCTGTAGAGCTCCATTCTAAAATCTCTCCATCACAGTTGGGTGTTATGAACTTGAGTACAGAAGAGCAAAGAAAACTCTGTGAATAAAACTGATCAAACCTGGAAAGGTGCAAAATATTTTACAAAACTTGATTAAACCCAAACAAAGTTAGAAGTTGATGCTAAAAAATGGAAATATTTTATTTACTAGTAAAAGAGGAAAAGAGAAAGAAAGAGAAAATAAAGAAAGAAATAGAAAAAAGAGAAAGGGGGACAGGGAGAGTGGCAGGGGTTAGGTAGGAACATATCACCTTTCTGAGGGTCCCAACGATGTCTCCTTACTCCCTGGTCTTCTTGGTGGTGAAGGTCCCCCATGCCAAAAAGTATATTGCAATATACTTTTAGTATACACTTTGGGTAGGTGGGAATGCCCAGGTGCCTCCCCTGCAGAGGGTTAGGTTTGACAGTGTCCTTGCAAGACACTGCATCTGTTGCATCATTTTGCATTACATGCAGTGCATGGGTGCAGGGTCTGGGGACCCCTTTGGGCGTGGGACGGGCCTTTGATGGGCCACGACCCCCCCTCTGCTGTCATTCATGTGGATGTCCCATGGATGTGGCTGTCCTGGCGTGGGGAGCCCCCGCTGCTGGGCTGGTCTGCACGGCGGAGGGTGGGCATTCACTGCCCACCAGAGGCTTTTTCACCACACACCTAAAACCTCTCATGCTCCTCTGTTTGGTGTGAGGGTCTGTGCCAGCCTGACAGCAGACAGCCTGGGGCTGTGGTCCCACCCTGAAGGTGTGAATGTATTCTTCTCCCCCAGCCCAGACCTGAGTCCCTTTCTCTTATCTCCATCATCTTGCAGTTCAGCGCTTCAATCCAGAGGCCCACTCAGGGTGTGGTGGTCTTCCATGTAGCTTTTGTTATACAGTTTTGCTAGAATAGGCAAAAGCCCTTCATAAAAATGTTTAAATCTGTAAACTATAACATTTCAGTCTCTGAGAGTGAGTCTTGCTGGAGTCGAACAGCGAAGGGGAATGCATCCCAGTAGTCAGCTGTTATGTTTCCTTGCAGAAAGATTAAATAATTTAAAGAATAATCTTTCTTTCATAGAAAATGTGAAAGAATGTACCAAAATGCTGTCTGTTTTGAGACAAAAGCAATGCTTTTTCTGTATGTGGAAGTTAAAATTCTACTTTTCTTTCTTCTGGTATTAGAGCTGAAGTTTTTTCATCAGAGTGACAGTTTTCTGTTAATGTGACAGCTTGATCAGTTCTGTCATTTTGTATCAGTCCACTAATTAAAATATTGATTCTGTTTTTGAGACCAACCTTGAAGAAAAGATGTTTCTGATGGCTTAGGTAATAAGCTGAGATGTACAGGAGCTAGACATGCAGAATAGAGGGATGTCTGCAACAACAATTTGCAATTTCAATGTAAGTAATACAGAAAGGGAACGTTTTGCACTAGTTCCTCACAGTCCGTACTGAATAGCACCTTATGCTGAGTAAGAACTGCTGGAAACTGGCTGGGAGATTTTTCTTTCCCAGCATGGCCAATCTATTTTTGCTGAAGATCAATATGGGAAAGCAATACCAGCAGGCATTAAAGTGTAAAAGAAAGCAAAAGTGAACCACCCTTCAGTCTTGCAGACAATGAAATAGTGCACACTTATACAAACTATTAGTTCTCCTGAGCTCCTTCTTCCACAGCTGAAACTGCGACCTCGGCAACAGCTTGTGTCTTGCTAATTACATTTTTATAGTCTTACGCCCTGTATCACTTTAACTTAAAGTTCAGTATTCCCTTTGTTTCCCTTCTTCCACCCTATAAACTGTTATGCCCTACACTACAGTAGTACTGGGCTTGCTAGGAGAACTCAACTGCCTGCAGAGGCAGATGGGCTAAATGGCAATGCAAGGAAGATTTGTCAAAGCAGATTTGGGACGTGACATCTGATACTACCTGCAGCACTGTCAAGAGAGGAAAATTGTCAACAAGCTGTTAAAAATGACTTCTAATGGCTGAGCATAGTAGATGAAACATCAAGAAAATCACTTTGTTCTTTGTTCTTATTGATTGCCTAATTTAATTGGCATAGTTTTATTGAATTTTTTAACAGAACAAAATGAGATTTTAATGTAATCTCACAGAGGTCGGTTCTAATTAGATATATTAATTTATTATGACTTTCTTGGTTAGAAGAACTAAAAGTTATTAATTTCTTTTGATGAAGTTATTTTAGACAAAGTCCCAAACCTTCCAGCTATCTGTACTCTTGTGTATAATGGTGTATACTTAGTTGCAAATCAACTGGAGACTGAAGAGACCAAACAATTTTACTTATTATGTTGAAATTCAAATTCTAAAACCAACCAAAAATATTTAAAACTTCTGGTATTTTTCAGATACCATTCTGTAAGCTTTTTAGCCATTGATACACCCGTAGTATCAACCTCTGTAGTTGTTGCAATAAGAGTGAGACAAGGCAAAGTAGGTTTCTTTGTTTGCATGACTTTCTAAGGTCTAATCAGTTTCCAGTTTCATGCTAATTCTTGATGACTTAAAAACCTGGATGGCAAAAGAAGATTTTAGTTTAATTTTGCTGGATTAGACATTGAGTGATTTGCAATACAGTGCATTTTTGCTTTCAAGGAAGTTGCTTGAAATATGGTTTTATACACTTAACTTCATTCTTACAAGAGAGTTTGGATCAGGAGTAATCCTGAAATGCTCTTGTATCATTGAAATTTGATAATTTCTTTCCAAGGTTTATGCATTGATCACATGTGAGCTTTATTGGGACCATGAAGAGTAGGGTGGAAAGATTATATAGATTCAAAGAGTCGTTCTATACTGAGTCTAGGGATTTGCTGCCTGTGTCATTTGTGGGATGGTATGTACTGGTGAGGAAATGCAAAGCTTTGTTAACACTGGACATTTTGGGATTTCCAGTTTAAAGTTAGAAATATAACAGTGGTTTGCTTCACTGACACTCCATTGTAAACCATATTTTCTCAACAGGAACCTGCATCTTATAGTATGGAACACACTATAATCAGAGTAACTCAAATGCTACTTGAGTAATTCAGATAATTCAAGTGATGTTGACCCACACACCCCTCTGATGATGGGACAAAAAAGCTGTTGAAAGAGAAGAGATGACAAATTAACTGCTTTCTTATCTTCACTGGATGGAATGCCACTATCTGAGTGTTAGTGGTATTTATTTGTTTTACAGAAAAGCTGAGTTTTCTATGTGTAAAAATTCTGTGGTTTATACAGCTTTGTTAATTTACAATATACATAAAGTGACATTTTTACTGTCTCATAGTCTTTTTGAACAGAGAAAAAGGGCTTAAACAGAATTTCAAGTTTGGGTATGTAATTGTTCAGAAACAATATCTTTCTCTAGAAGTTTAATGTAACAGAAGCATAGAAAAGGATTCAGATGTCTCTCCTAAACACCTGCTATGTAATACAATTGCTGGAAATGGGAAATAGACTGATAAAGGAACATTCTCTGACTCTGTAAGAGACAATTTAGTGTGATCATGAGTTCTCTGTGTTCTCTTTTGAAATGGCTGTTTCATTGATGCACTCATAGAGAAATTGCTGTTAAACAACTGATGTCAGTGAGGATGATGGCAAGCTGGCAGGTGATTAATTTGGAGCAATGTTCAGATATTTACTTTGACTCATCTGGAGCTGGTGTACAGGCCTCAAGGATGGTTCACAATTCCAATTCCCAAGCACTGTGCTTTCAAACCAGTAAGGGCGTGAATGCTGGTATTCAGCCTGCTATATCTGCCTAAGCTCTGGCAGGCAAATTAGAGATGTTGGCTCCAGCTTTGAATCCTTTTGCAAGTAGCGTTAGGCATTGTGTGACACTGAGGTAGCTAAAGGCAGTTTTGTAGATATGGGCCTTCGCTTCTTTTGGATGAATTCCTGAACTGTAAAACACCAATAATAATGGGGGGCTAATTCTTAGTTTCATAAATATATCAGAAAAATATGTTTAGTAAGTCTGTGGATTTGCTGAACATATTAGTGTCCTACAAAATGTTACTGATTTTGCAGCAGTGGCCTGTTTTATAATTTTTTCTCTTTGAATCTTAATTGCTTTATTTTTCAGGCTCACATTCATAAGAAGACCATATTATGTTCATAATTTCTCAAATCAGATTCCATGCACTTTTGCTGGCAGAACATGTCCGCAGACATGTAAGAAAAATAGAGAAATAATAAATCTTAGAATTTTGTAAGAGAAGATATCCATTAACTCTTCAGTGTTTTGTAGCCCTCCAAACACAAAACTCAGAAATAACAAAATGCAGTGAAATATGAAGACTAGCTGGCAGTAGCATTTGTAAGTAGTTATTGTTAACATGTCAGGAGTGTGTCTAGATTTCTGCTTTGATATTTTACTATATGGCACAAGCCCCACTTAGGGTTTGCTTTTTTTCCTGCTTATTACTCTCTGTCTTTAACTGGACATTGGTCTTATAGGGAATTGTTCTTGCTGCTTCCATCTTGCAGTTTTTGAAACACAGTGTAGCTCTTTTCCCCTCACCTTGCATTCTATTAGTGAAATAAGCCATATAGGAAGATGGTATGAGAGAGAGTTTACTAGGTAGAATTGGGAGAAAAAACCCAACTCTTATGGTTATCTTGAGTTCTTCTTGCATGACCCACAGACACCTTTCT
Source organism: Ammospiza caudacuta (assembly GCF_027887145.1). Lineage (NCBI taxonomy): Eukaryota > Metazoa > Chordata > Aves > Passeriformes > Passerellidae > Ammospiza > Ammospiza caudacuta. The sequence continues at coordinate 47,872,235 of NC_080596.1, read as the reverse complement.
GCTAAATCAGACTTGACTGAACACTTGCAACAGGCTGTGAATGCTCTGATGTTTGACAGCTCCTGTTTCAGGTTTCCTTCATGAGAGCATGGTTCACTATCAACTGATCCACCCCTGAAATTGAATCTTAAAGCTTTCTGCAAGTACTATTCTACACTCCCATCATGCAGGAGGGAAACAGTCTGTTGCTCATTCTGGCTGTGAAATGAGCCAGTGCTATGTGATTACCCTTCAGTTTGACTCTGGGAAATAACTTGAACGTCATCAGATTGTGCGTTGTTTGGTTTCCCTGTATAGGTGCTCACTCTTTTCACAGGCTTTCTGAAGTGTTGCTGTAATTGTTGATTTGTGTTGATTTTTCTTTTCACATAACACCATATGCTGCAGTTGAGAGATGCATTCATAATTTGTTTTCACACAGACTAAGTCCTGAATCACACACACATTGTCTTGATGCAATTTCCTTTGACAGTCAAGAAAGCCTGCTACAGTTGTGGATGCGTTAAAAGGCAGAAACCAGTAGTGGAAACCAGAATATATAGCCTAAACAAAGGTGGAATAATATAACAAATGTGTAAATGAACTTTTGATAGTTTCCCATTTGTGTCGGTTCACAAAATGAAATAATGAAAGTTCATGCGAAAAAGAAATTAAAAAATGCTTTAGGTTAAATGTTTCCATTTTCTTGGGAAAAGAAGTGATGAAGTTCTGTCACTGGGAGAAAATTATTGCTTCCATGAAAAAAAAACCCAACAAACTCCTAAACATAAAATGTTATCATAAATTTGGCGGAGGGTGAATATTTATGGATAATACAAAAAGTGATAGGTAAGTGTTAGAAAAACAGTGTTTGTTCAAAGTTTTAAGTCAATTTCAATCAGTAGGATGAGATTTCTGTGTTTGACAGCTCACTTTGTGTCTGTCTCTGATGGAGATTTAGAGGAAAATGAAGGACATATCCAAGGCTAGGAACTGCCAAAGATGGGACCTGAGGCTAGACTTATATCCATTCTGACAATAGCTACATTTCTAGAGCTCTCCTGCCTTCTACCATTCTCTCCATCATTGGTAGACACAAGCTATTTTCTTTAAGTCAAGTCAATACCTTGGCCATTATCAAAACAACTTGATCAGCTGGAAAGTCATTTTGCACTGCCCTTTCAAACTTAGAGAACTAAATTCAATAAAAATACCTCAGATCTTTTGGGAGAAGTGACAGTCTAATCATTAAGGAACATGTTCATTATGAAACCTGAGAATATATCTCACTGGGAGCAGGAGGAGATGTATTTGGTTATTGAGCTTTCTTTTCTTCACAAATTTTGTCAATACCTGTGTAGGGAGAATGAAAGTGTTCATTATCGGGAGATTACTTTGTAACCAGGATGTGCATGATAAGGATAAGAATATATTTATCAGTGGAAATTATGCCATACCATATGATTGCCACAAATGCAGTGATGATTTTTCTCCTTGGTGTTTTAACTTCCCTAAATTCACAGAAAATTCAATTGATTCCTATTGAGGTATGAATAAAAAACATAATTAGGTTTTTTTCAGTTATTTATTATAATTGCCATGCTTCTTTGTTATGAGTAAGTCACAGTGAGTTGGGTAGACACATTCTGTTCCACTTGGTTGCAACATTGCTTTGCTAGAAATATGCTTGTCCTGTTTACTTGTTACGGTTGTTAAGCCGTAATATTTCCCCTTGGAAGAGATGTAAAGCTTGGACTCCAGTTCCCAAAATTCTTGTTACCTGGTGGTCTTTTAATCACTGAACCTCCATCTCATTCTTGTTCCTTACTTTTGGAACAGCTGAAAAGGTCAGTGCCAGTCTAAGTCTCCTCTGCTGCGTGTATCTGTAGAGCATAGGAGTGATCCTTTCTTGTTCCCTCTCTGGAGGGAGCCTTTCTTGCACCTCAAGTGCAGTAAGGAGAGAAAGTGCATTCTGGTTTGTAAAAACCTTTTCTGCTTCAACTCTTTTTTTCATTCTGATACAAGGTTAAACTTCTGGCTTTTGAAATTCTCTGTTAAAAATGAGACTGCTGTCAGTGGCTTGGAATAGGTCACAAGACTGTTTTGGAGATGCATGTCCTGAAGTGTTGGGAAGCTGAGGAGTTGGCAGAGCAATGGGGAAGGCAGGCTCTGAAGAGCACCAGAACTGCCCCTCTGCAGCAGCCTTCTGTGGGGAGGGAAGTGCCTTTTTGGCATTTCCTCTTACTTTACTAGAAGATGGTGGGTGCTTGGTGTATGAGGGTCAAAGCAAAGGTGACTGAGGATTTTGTCTGCCCCCTCTCCCCTCCTTCACTCCCCTGGGACCTATAGGGAGTGAACACAGATGTCTCAGCTGAAAAGGAGTGGTGATGAAAGATTACCAGCTATGACTGGGGAGGAAGCCAGAGACCTGGGGTGAGCTACAGCATGTACTGGCCCCACAACTTTAAAGATTAAAAGCAGTCATATTGCATGCAGGTTGCTCTGCATCAGTGCATTTTTATCTCAGCCTAGTGACACTGTTTTCCCAACTGCTGTTTCCTTCTTTTGTAGGCAATATTTATATGGAGAGTACTTTACTTTTTATTAATTGCTTGTGATACTGTCCTGAGATACCTTAAGGTGGAGATAGTGAATGTCTATACTCATTGCTTTGTCCTTTTATTGAATTTTGTGAGGTTAATAATTTAGCAGGAGCAATACATCTAGTCACAATGCTGTTGTTTCCGTTTTTTCTGGTGTTTTCTGGAATAAGATAAAAGTTAGGACCTGGTATCAATTGTTTCCTAAATCCAAAGTCATGCTCAGTTTATTCTTGACTTTTTCAGAAGAAATGCAAGCTTATCACAAGATTAAACAACTGACTTTTAGCTCCCAGAGAAGAATGTTGTTGTACTCTTATATGAGAATCTCATATAATGAAAAGCAGAGCTTAATTGCATACTAATGTCCCAATAAGAAATTCTGATTAAAAATCTTAGAAGTTTAGGTATAGGAAGTGTGGATAAAAGTTGAACTTCTTTCCTCATAAGACTTCTGATTTTTAATGATGCTTTATTTTTTTATAGCAAATTCTTCATCTCTTAGATAATGCATTCAGGGCTTTTCTAGTGCTTGATTTATCAAGGAGACTGGTACTGAATTATTTTGTATTTTACTCCAAGTACCATGAGAGTAAAAGTGACAAGGCTTCTGTCATTGATTGACTACTGCCAAATCATATTTCATGACTCTGCTCACTGGTTTTGTTGAGTGCTGTTGTTTAGGTGGTTTTTTTTTTTTTTTTTTTTTTTTTTTTTTTTTTTTTTTGTAGTTTTTCTTTTCTTTCTCTCTTAATTTGTGTATTTTGTAACTTTTAAGCTGCTCCTTTAGATGAAAGACAACACATTTTCTTCTTGGCTTCCTGTATGACCTCCTCAGTCACTTAGATCTTCTGTTCCTTGGTTTAATTACATTTAGAAAGGGGAGATAGTTACACCCATTGGCAAATATTTTAAGAATTATCCCTTTACAAATAAAAAAAAATTCCAGGGTTGTTGAGGCAAGTCAGAAGGTTTCCAGCCTGATGATTAATGAAAAAAACAAAAACTGGTCCTGCTGAATTGTCAGCTCTACAGCTTCACTTGTGGTTTACTGAGCTTCCCATTTTGAGCAGAAGGTCAAGAACAGATGAAACTGTGAGTGAATTCTGAATTGTGTCTCTAATAGTCTCCTTAGCTTCTGCTGAAATGGATATGAAGGATCTCTTCAGTAGTTGCCTCTGTGGTATTTTTAAAATTTGTTACAAATAGGGGACATTGCTGTTTATCCACTTTACAGAAACCAATCAGGAATCATAGTAAAATAGTCTTATAATTTCCTTTTATATAAAGTCAGAGAGTAATTCAATTGGTTTAATTTAAGTAACACTTAGAACTCACAGTCATATTTGAGACTCTTAGATGGTCTAGATTCAACTTTAATGCTGGAATTACTGGCTGTATAAAATAGAAGAGAAGCTGAAAGCAACGAGTCTGTAACTTGCTATGCAGTAGCCTTTTGCCTTGTGTACCTGGGCAAAGACAAGGCACAATTTGTGGTTCTAATGCATTTCTGAGAAAGCAGAGAGCTGTTGACTCTGCAGAAATAAGAAACTTTTTAACATTTAGTTACTACAGCTGTCAACACATTGGCAAAATGTAAATGTGAATGATTATTTTAATCCTGCTAAACATTTTCTTTAGCTGATCTCATGTATTTCATGCTAAAATTGATTTTAAGCGTGCATATAAGCAATCAGGTTCTTCCAGATCACTGCAACCCTTACTGTCTGTAGGCAAAGCATATATGACAAGGGCTAGCAGCAACTGGGTTAAGTATTGATTTTTGACTGTCTTCTTTCCTAATAATTGATCAAGAAGACATGTGTGAAAAATTCTACTTCCAAATTGTTGTTATGAAGTACTTATCTGTACAGCACAAGAAGAAAATACTGAAAAGGGTTTTTTGAAAAATTTTTTATTTTTAAAAGTAGCGTAGAACAGGTGCTTTCAGATACCAACCCAACCTAATAGACTGTTGCCAAGAATAAAATGTGGGGTAAAGGCAATAGTTTGGGTGACATTTCCAAAACAGGCATCTACTTTTTGAAACATGAGGTTTAAGGAACAGGTACAGTGTTCAAAATTTTTGAAAGCTATATGACTATATATGTCTAATGTATTCAGATATTTGAACTTAAATTGCCTCTCTTGCCCTTGCAGAGTAGATACTGCCAGTATTTAATTGGATGTTCTTCCATTTTTTCCCAAGGTTGCTGTTTATTTAAGCTAATCAATGATTCCCTAAAGCCATTAGAAATGAGATAGCTTTGCTGTGGTCCTAGGACTTTGTCTAAGATGACTTCTGCAGGAGGTCCTGCTGACTATGCTTATCAGTTCAGTTGTATGTCTGCAAAAGTGATTTGGAAAGTGGAGACCCCTGTTGCTAGTGATCTAAGAGGTGAGAGCAGACTTCAAACTCTGTCCATGTTTCTTAACATGTAATCAGCCTTGTCTAGGAGAAATCTAGCTAGCACATTTGACAGCTAACTCAATACTCATGGTGTGCAGAGTTTGGTAATCTTCTGGATTTCCTTGAAAACATGTGAGTAGTAAGAGAAAAAAAGCCTGCTTTAAAAAATTGTTAGTGTTTAAGGAGGTGAAGGTGAACTACTGGCATTGTCTATTCTGCTTTCCAGAGCACAGAGAGTGGTCTGTGGTTTGAAATGTTTCCAGAAGTGAACAGCTTCTTCCTTGTGCTCCTGAGTGCAGCTGTCATTTTTTGGGTTTCAAGGAGAATTTCAAGAAAAGTCTGTGCTGTGTCTCAGTTGTCTAAGGCTCTGTACATGGCTATGGGGAGAGCTGATGAGAATTTCCATTGCAGTACGCTATGGAGAAATCTGGAGTAAAAGACTCCAGCCTGAAGATAACTGCATGTGATGACTTAGGGCAGATGGCTTAGGGCAGATCTTCCTTTCTTCATGGCTTGACTGTTGCATCTTGACTAAAAAAGGATACTGGGTGAATGGTGTGGGCAGGATGACTGACCTTTTGACTGGTCATTTTGATGGCTACCATAGTGCCGTAGCCACTTAGCTCTCTCTAGGTCAGGCTTTGCACCCTAATCTGTCCAATCGTCTTTAGAGCTGTGTGAGTATTAACACAACATAACCTTTTTTCAGCCTTTAGTTGTGCTTCTGAAAGAATTCCCTCCTAACCTCTTCTCTGTGGTATGTTAATCCTTTTGAATCCTGAGCAGCAGTTATGACACCTTGCCTCCTGCTGTGACACAGATTGGTTTCACACACAAATTAAACAGGTTACACAGAGTGAGGAATGCCATGTTTTAGTGCAAGACTCCTGCTATATTGTCAGACAGATAATGGTACAAAATAGTAGCATACAAACTGCAAAGGGATTCTACCAAGCTCAGTAAAGTAATATTGAGTGTAGCTTTCCTGAATAATTTTCATTGAAATGTTGATAATCCACTTGCCATGGTTGGATTTTAATTTGCGATGTCGTTGTTCCATACTAATACTGAAATATACCTCACAGAATAACAAGAAAATGTTTTTGTTTGGATAAATAAAAAATCTGTTTGTCATGTGTTAGGATGATGATTTTGTATTTAACATATTAAAATATTTAAATATAGGATCATTCCTTTGCTTTTTTTTAATGCTACTATGATACGCTCTCTGAAACATTTGTTTTCTCTTATTTTTAACCTGCACAAGCATTTATAGGATTTTAGTTATACATTTTAGGAAAATACAGCCTGAACTTTAACACTGAAACAAACATACAGTTTCATACAAACATACAATTGATAAATTTAAATTACTTTATTAGTGTGCATTTTATAATGCATCTGCATGGATTTGAAGTTAATTTCATGTGAATTTAGACTTTTAAGCCCCTGTCAGCCACTATATTGTCATGGCTTTTTTTCCTCATTAATGTAGTTACTATTTTAACATTTGTTAAATTTTAATGAACATAAACTTCATTAAAATGCGAGTTTAAATTCCTTAGTGGTCACTGTGATTGCCCTCCAAAAAATCAACTGGGTCTTTTCCCTATCCCTCTCCTTTTCTCCAACTCCAACTACGTGGGCTCCAAATATTTGCTGTTTTGTTTTACTTTCCTGCTTTACATAGGGGTTATTTTTCATATCTGTGTGGACTAGGAAGTTACATGTATGATTGAATGACTGTACTGCAGATTTGCCTGTTTGAGTTGTGCTTTGGTTTCCCTGGTGGAATAAAGTGTAGGAATTTTAATGCTTTCATTTTGGGTCTAGGCTTGCAAAATAATGAATCACTTTCCTTTTTTTAGTGGTCTGATGATTTAAGGAGTAGAAAAGCAAAGAAGTCCTAGCTGGTGATGTGTGACGCACTTGATTTGGGGAGTCTCTTTCAAAGGCTAAAACAGGAGTTGAGAAGACTTTCTTTAAATGTTTATCTGTTTATTTTGGTTCATACACCAGGTCCTCAGATCTCTAACTTTCCTTGTGAGCATTGGATTTTTTGCCTCTAGGAGATCAAAAGGCTGATATTTTTAAAGCATTGCAATTGTTGTCTTTGTGAGCAGAAGCTTTCCCTTTTCCACAGCCACGCTTGCCTTTTAAAGCTCATTTAATAAGGAATTCAATGCTGACAGTCAGATTTGATGTAAGCTGCTGGCTTTGCTCTGGTTTAGGGAATTCACGTGTGCTTTGCCTGCTTTCCTGTGTGGAAAGTGTGACATGACCTTGAGAACTGAAGCATGCCAAGACACTTGCCAAGGAGTGAAGCAGGGCAGACTTGTCATTCAGCTATCCCTCTGGAGACAGCCACACTTGGGCTGTGTTACAATCATTACAAAGGCTTAGCTGGGAAGTCTGTGGCTTTTAATGCCATTTCATGGTAGTAAAACTTGTTGCCCCACCAGCTAAAAGAGTGGGTGTTTTAATAGAATAAGCATTTGATTAATGAAACAACGTGTACTGTACAGAAGAAATGATCATAAAAAGCTCCTTTTTAACGGTCTAAAGTACCTTTTGCAGCTTGGAACCTTTTATCACCTTGTAAATTGCCCCTTGAGATGAATAGTTGAAGTTAGACGAGGCATACTTCCATTACCAGCATATCCTCCTTCAGATATTATAGAGCTTGGGCTGCAGCTGCTTCAAAGCTGCCCTTCTCACCAACACATTTTTACATCTTGTTTTCATTATGCCAAGGCGCATTCTGTGTTATTGCAGTGGCTTTGCTTTTAATAATCTTCTTGATGAAAACATTCAGACCTGGGGGAGGTCCACTATTTCTCCTTATCCTTCTCTTACAAGGTGGCAACCATTTTTTGCTACTTTTGTTCTGTTTTATAGATAATGTTCAAAGGTGCTAGTTAACAAGACTTAAACATACTCAGGAGAAGAGGAAAAGGCATAATAAAGCCTACTTTAAAGCGAATATAGGAGAGAGAATAAAGTTATGTCATTTTCATTATGGAGGATTGAAAACTTCTCATTGCTTTCAGTGGGAGTATAAGCAGGAAAATAAAAAACATGACCCTAACAGCAAACAGATGGCATTCCCTTTTCTGTGATTTTATACACTTTTGAAGTTGTAGAGGAACCACATAGGCAGTCATGCTTTCAATTATTTTCCCCACTAACAGAGGCAGACACAAAATTTATTCGTTTTTTCTTACTGATTACTCTTCCATTCCAGTCGGGTGCGTCTGAGCTCTAAATTATCTTATGTGAAAGAAAGGGAAATAAGCTTTAGAAACTTCTTGCACTCAAAACCAAAGGAATTATTTACTAAGTTTAATTTTTAAATTTGCTAGTCTTTCTCTTATTTTGCCCTTCTTAGGAATTAGAATGGAGCTGCAAGGATATGACTTCAATTTAGTAGAGATGAGCACTCAGAAACTCTACTTTTCTGTAAGAGGCATCTCTCCACAGAATGGATAGAAGACCCTTTCAAGTTCCTTTTTTTTTTTCTTTCTCCATTGTTGCTGAGATATACAATGAACATCCAGATTTAATAATTTTCCTTCACAATAATAGTAAGAAATCTGTTATCTTGTGTTACTACTAACCTGAAAACAAAACCTTGAGAAAAATGAATATGATAAATCCTATAAAGAATCTAAAATGGAAACACGACACAATGTCAAGGCAATCCAAATTAAAAGAATATATTCCCAGTATGACTTCAAAATAGCTATTGTGTTTCAGAGTAATGATAAGCTTAGAAACAAGAGAATTTTATGTTTCCCTGTACTTTTATGCTAGGGTCTCAAAGCACTTTACAGCTGTAAACTGAGCAGTATTACAGATGGAGGGGGAGAAAGGCAGCAGTTTGCACATGGAGAAACAAAAATTATGTAGGGGACAATGTAATGTTAGGGACATTCCATGGTTAGGGGCAAAAGTAGGAAGACAAGAAGATTTTTTTTGATTCATGTATCTAGATTCTGTGAGCTTACCAGTCATCCCTTCCAAAACGTATTTTTGTGTAGTCAGAAACTGTTCTGCAACTGCCAACACTGATGTAAATCAATGGTCACAGGAAAGGAAATGAGATATTTCTCAAGTTAGATTTCCTACTCTGCTATTGATTTTCTATGTACCTCTGTCTTAACATTGGTCTGTAGTTCACTTTTCTTTTGTAAACTCATGCACTGATATCCTTGAAAGAACTAGATAAGTGCAAACAGTTTTTTTTTCTGTACTGAAGATGCCAGCTGATAGCTGCTATATCTCTGTGTGCAGGTTCTTCTCCTTCATCAGGATCCAGAGGTGACAATTAAGAGCTGCATCCTGTAGTTTCAGAGACCAAATGGGGTTTTTTAGTAACTTTTGTTGTCTTTTCAGACCCTCTGGGTATGAAATAAGAGACAACTATGGATATACTGTACAGGGCTGCTTGTAAAAAATGTCACAGGAAGCCTCCTTGTGGCATACAGAGTGATCTGATTTATTTTTTTCTGGACACGGGGATGGTACTGCATATATTGATGAATACTTCCACATTTTAGCTAGCTGCTATAGGCCTTGGCATGGCACCTGCCTCATGCTTGTGCTAGGATGTCTTGGTGTGAGGAATTGTGCTTCTTCAAGTCATGGGACATGAGTGACTGAGATGTAGTCATCTACACTGTTTGCCTCCAAAGTTAGGTTACTCCAGCCAGCCCTGCTCCTGGATGGTGTAGCTTCCTTTTGAAAAATTGCTTTATCTATAGTTCTTGGCTGGAGTAGTTAGAATCCCTTTTTTGTCCTTAGCTGAGGTCCAAGTGCAAAATCTTTGATAAAACACGGTAACAGTCCATATCAAACATTGTTTGACACAGAATATGAAGAAAATTAGTTAAATCTGAACTGAGTGAATATGCTCCCCGTGCTTTATAGTGTTTATAATACTGCATTTTCATCAAACAATGATTTAATAACCCGAGCAGGCCTGTTTTTTTTACTTTTCTAAAGTCAGGCTTTTGTGTGAAGTGCTGCTGAAACCTCCTCTTTTCTTCCCTCTTTTCTTGTTCTATTAATTTCCAGGATATCATGTCCTTGATCACAGAAATATTTCAAGAAAAACAATGTAGCAGAATTCCCTGGAGTGAGTCTTCAGTGATACCTTCCTGTCCTAGTAAACTGCAGTTCCTAATTAGAAATAAGAATATCTGTATCGCTTTCATTAATTTTTCAGTCCAACATTTTTTACTCTGGTTTTTATACATAGTGCCCTCTCTGAACTTTTCTGTTTTGATGAGGACAAACAGTATTTCAGTGAAATGCTGCAATGTTTTTCTGAAATGTATCCCTTTTCCTCAAGGTTCAAAAATAACTCCCCATATGCTTTTAGACATTCTAATGATCATTTTGCAGCGTTAATGATGTTGGATTTAGAAATGGTCCAAAGAGACAAATATTATGCATGAATGTAATGTAATAAGATTGGAATTTTGAAAGAGAATTTTAATTATTTTATTATCTCCTAAGAGAACTGAGGAATAACACCTGTGTTAAAGAGATTTTGATAGAAAAAAAGCAGAATGATAACTAATGGGTTTCCATTATGGAAACAATGCCTACGTTATAGCATTTCTTTTCAATGAAGTGAGAATAACTTGGCTCTATCAAGGGGTAAGTTACCTTTAGAAATTTTCTTTGTTGGTTTAAAATCCCTTTCATGAGGTACCGAGCATGCTAAGAACTTCTGGATTTCTCTATTTGAGCAACAAGAACTTAAAAAAGGGGTAAGGCAGAGATATTTTTATTATGATGCTCTCCAGGTTTTCATAGTTGCAGATAGTAATTGAATATGAAAACATGATAACTGTAATCTAAAAAACCAAGTATCTGTCGAGATATGAAAATAATCTTACGCATCCAAAAAAGCAAGAAATTTTTGACCTCAAATGAATGTTTTCCTATTGAATTCAGTGGTCAATGGATCAGCCATTTCTTACATTTTCCTCAGCTTTTTAAAATATACAACATGAATAATCTTTGCTGCTTAGAACTGATGAGGAAAATATTGATCTTATAACTTCAGGATTAACAACAATAGACAGGAACTTCCACAGTTGCTGAGAGATTGATGGCCCTGACCTCTGCAGGCTTTGCTGTATCCTGCTTGGGCTAGCTCACCCTGTTTGAAACAGGTCCTTATTTCTGATTGTTCTTGTGGTTCATTCTTTTTTGCCATTCTGTCATTCTTTTCGGCCCTTTTCTGTTCATGTGAACTTCCCAACATTGTTAGGTGACAATTTTAAGGGAGTTGGGAGTTAAAAATTCAGAGGCATTTGAATGCCAAGCTGCTGTGCACATCTCATTTTGTGTTATGTATTCAGTAGCCAATTTTCATATATTTAAGATGCAGAAAATGATAGAATTCAAGTTTCTCTTTTTACTACCTCATGAAATTTGAATGATTTTTAATATAAATGTTCAATAATTTATATATAAAAGCAAAAAAAATCTATATTTCAATGTTTGGCCAATGTATTTAAAAGCAAATTGTAGTAAAAAACTGGCAGACGATGAATTAAGTGCTATTATTTCTATGGGTTCTCTGAGAACATGTATTTTCTTAGTAGCTGCCAAATGTTCATTTCATGCCTTTCTCTAGATCCTATAAGGAAAAAGGGTAAAACCAATTTAAAAATGTATATTGCATTTATGTTGACAGCTTGTAGAATAAATTTCAAACTTACCGATTCCCAAATACTTTTAACATCTGTATAATAGAGAATTTGTAGTGGAAACAACCATGGTGCCAGAAATACTGCAGTGATGTTGCTGATAGGACCGTGACTAAATTAAAGATGTAAGACAATGCCCTGATACATCATCCTAAAAGTGCAGTGAACTTGTGACAAGGTTGTGTTTGAAATTCTGTTGCTGAATCAATAAAATAATGGAATGTATATAAAGAGATATTTTTCCTCTTGATCTCCCAGTATTTGGGGATTGCTTTTTGGGGATTGCTAGAAATGATTGCCCTAGCTCCCTGAGTGTCTACAGAAAACCAGACAAATGAGTATCCAGTAGCCTTAGACTTGCTGCTTTCTCATAAAGAAAGAAGTTGTCTCTGATAGATACACCCCTACCAAGGTTGACTCTAGCAGATTTAATTTGACCTTTCAAGCATGGATTAAAAATAGTGTTCTTGTTTCAGTTAGAACATTACCACTTAAGCTTCAATACAAAAGGAGCTTTTTCATCATCCCAAAGCACACACTCTCAAACATTTTAACTGACAGTGGTTTAGTATTTGCATTATCTTTCCCCGATTGTGCATTTTTCACCAGAGACAGATGATAAAAGTTTATGGGAGAGAATATCTGCCGGAACATCAAGAAAAGGCTTCATATTCTGTATTACTAGGGACTGCAGAAGAAATTTGTGATGGCTAGAAATTGCTTTAAAAATTTTTTGCATTTTCCATATGTGAGCATTTCTGCATATTTAGCTGATACAGCTATTTTGCAAGGAGATAAACAGCATCAGTCTTGTTTTAACATTAGAACCAAGGTCGTAGAGATTCCTCCAGTCTTCCTGGACCAAGGAAGATGATTTTTGCGTGGATTAATTGTAGAATTAAGAATTCATCCTGTTGCTAAGTAGAAGTAAGTATACAGATGTAAGATCAATTATTTCAAAGAAAAGAAGGTATCAAAGGCCAAGGCCTAACTTTGTTTGCACCTCAGATAGATTTGCTTACATCCACTTTCATATATTTTCTGTCGTGTTTTAATTTGATAAAAGTGGAGCAGCCTTCCCAGGTAAGTGGTTGAGTCACCATCCCTGAAAGTATTTAAAAGCATGGTTTAGTGGTGAACTTGCAGTGTTAGGTTTGTGGTTAGACTCAGTGATGTCAAGATTCTTTTCCAACCTAAATTATTCTTGTGAACCCGATTTGGGGCTTGAGGACCTCCCATAGGAGTTTTTGCTTCCATGTTGTGTTCATTCTGTACTGTACTGCCCAAGGGGGCTACTGTATTCTGTTATCATGCACAATGACTGATCAAACTGTGTTGATGTTCTGAACATCTGGCAGAATTCCTCTACTTTTTCTGTGGAATCAGCTGGATGAGTGGGAAATGCATGGAAGTGGTCAGTCTAAGTGAATGGACTGACTAAGGCTTGCATGTTGCAGAGCATTGCTGCATTTCACATAATTTATCAGGAATTAGAATTCCAATATCTCATATTTGTGGAAAATACTGTCCTGAGAGTAAAAACAGCACTTATGAAGACTGTTTTCAGAAAATGAAATGTGAATAATTCACCCTAATTATGATCTATCCTTTTATCTGTGGATTTAATGTCTAGTTCCGTAATTAAAAATAGTCTATATTAGAACCATCAAACCTGTCATCATCATCAGCGTGATTGTATAATTGAATTTTTAGGTCTGCAGAGAACTTTGTCTGCACAAGTGTGTTCTTGTGATCTCTTAGCTTTTAAACCCTTGATCCATTGTATTTGATGAAAGAGCCCTCCCAGCCTTCTGCAGAAACTGAAGAGACACTCAGTGTGTTCCTGTTCCTGGCAGAGGTGCCTATGACAATGGATCTCTGTAAAGATTTTTTTTTCTTTTTGGCTGAACAGAAGGTTTTCTGTACACAAATACACACTCACTGCCCATAGTTTGGTCCAGAGTATTACTCCATGTCCTACCACAACAAGTAGAGCAATGCAATAGGAGCAAGTCTGTAGAGCAGAATAATTGATCTTGAGGATCTGGCATTTATGCTGCACACATTTCAAAAGTTTTAGATTAACTTAGGCCTGTTCCATATGTGAGAGTGCACTGGGTGTTCTCCCAGACTTCTGTCTCCTCATGTAGTTCAAGTGGAAGGGATCCAGGTGCTCTCTGATACCATTCTGTTGTACAAATAGGGGTATGATACATGGAGAGAGAGGCAGATGCACATGAAATGCACATTCCTGATACAAAACTTGCATTAAGTGTTGGCTTGATTTGAGCAATTTTTTGACTGAAGAAGTAAAACCTCAAGACCAAAATAATTTCTGAAAAAAGCAGATTTAAAAAGTAGCCATTTGATTTTCAGATTATGAAATTTTACTTAGAATTACCAGATAATTATTTCTATAATAGTTTCAAATTCTCTTTTATAAGTGTATTTTACTACAGGTGCTGGCCACATTTATTGTGACTGTATGTATTTCTATTTAATGGAGAAATCTAAGGATGATGCCAGATAGCAGAGCTCTTTAAGACATGTGAGCAGTGAAATCTGTTAACAAAGGAACTGAGTTTATGTGGATATTGAGAAGTACTTCTTTTGCTGAGATGAAGTTACTGTCTGTAGTGTGAAGAAGTAGGCTAAGAAATACTCAGTACAAAACTTTATTATGATAGTATTGGTCATACTGTTTAACTTTCTTCCTGACCTAAAAATTATGATCCCATTTCTCTGCTTAAGTCTAATCTGACAGTAGTAGAGGTATTTCAAACATTCTAAGTCCCTACGAGTTTGTGAAAATGTCACGCTGGGTAGAAGAAGTACCAGCTGTCTGAGCTGGGGAAAGGCTGCAACTGAGCCCTCACTGGACAACATAGAATCCACGCTGGTGGAAACCAGGAACCTAGAACTCAATTAGATACAGGAATAGCCCATCCAAACATAACAAAATGCTCATCAGTTCTCTTGTTAAGCATGAAAATTTAATTTACATTAGGTTTTTCTTTTCATCTTTAACTGTGAAAAATTAAAATTATGAAGCTGAAATTGAGGGTTTGTATTACTGGGTATCAGTGGTTTATCTGTTCTCATTGACTGAAATGAAAGCAAGATTGTTGCACTTTACTGTTCTATAACTTTTAGTCTGTTTGTTTTTGGTGATTCACTGAGGCACATAAGCAGGAGAAAGACAGTGTAGTTCCTGAAGCCGTGTGTAAAGAACAGTAAAAGAAATTAAGGACTTCAGTGATGTTGTAACTGAAATTTGAGGTTGTTGAGAGATGCTGGTTGATGCTATTGCAGGCTTGCTGCTTCTTTTATCTACATATATCAGCAATGTTCATTTGAAAAAAAGTCATCAGCAGTCACTTGACAAACTGTGCTCTGCATGAATCTCAGTTTTAGGAACAGCAGGTTAAACATTCACATTTATACAAGTGAATAGATAGTATCAGTCTTCTAGAACTCATGCAGTTGGAAGATGTTTGCATTCTGCTTCTACATTAAGAATTCCAGCCACCAGAAGTTTCCTGCATTGATTTAATTGGGAAATATCTTATTCAGACATCTTTATCTAATTTCCCTGACAATTGTTGGCTTCTTTCCCTTATGCATGAAAATACAAATTCACTGAAAAGTTGGGGCACAGAAATAATGAGAATTACTTCTGGTTGAAATGACATTGTGTGTGCAGCTTGATTCATTAAATGCTTTGAAATGTTGATTTGGAAAGCTGAAAAGAAAATCTCCTGAAATAAAGTATGTCCTTACATTATAGGATTAAAAGTGTCTGCCCAGTTGGGGAAAATACATTTCTAACAATGCAAGGTTGCTTTCCCAAACACATACCTGTATTTTCTATGATAGTACAGGAAGAGATGAAGGGCATGTATTTAATTCTGCTCTCCAGCATAAACCCTCAAGATCTCAACTTTCCCACTCATTTTTTAGAAGTTACCATCTGTAAGGGAATTAATTTTTAAGTGTTGTAATTTTATAATTTCTCAACTACCAGGTGACTAACATTACAGTTTTTTATTTGCTTTCTCTCACTAAAATATGATTCCTCATTTGAGTACTAGTCTGGGAAAAAAGAATAAATTATACCCAGGTCTGAATAGATGTATAAATATAAGAAAGTTACAACAGTGCCTAATTCTAGGAATTGGCATTAGTTTAGACTGGGTTGGACTGTGCGTCATAATGATAACAACCATCTATGGGTCCTGATTCTCATGTACCTTATTCTGGTTTTTACCAGCTCCCTGACTGGAGTATAATTACTTCTGATTTATAGATACCAGATTTATAGCTTCTGTGGATTATCTTAATTTAGTTAAATTAAAATAAAATCAATCAAAACTAGTTTGGAAATGTTTTGTCAGGATACTACAAGCACAGTATTTTTCTATATAATAAGCAGATATTCTATGGACATTAGAAATTCATTCTGATACAGTGTGTGCACACAAGGACATGCAGCTCAGCTGACTTAGTCTTATGTTGGTTGTAATGAACAAAATTTATCCCATTACTAACAGTTTTCAAAGTTTTATGTATTTAAGCAATTCTCCAGAAGCTAGTGATGCCATTTTTTTATCAAGGGCTTATTTTATAAAATATCCCATTATCCTTTCAGTAGGTGCAGGCAACAGTCATCATCTTCACTTAGAAAACTGATAGAGATACAGGAGCAGAGAAGTATCTTCCTTATTGGAAGTCCCTTCTTGATTAAATAACATGAGATGCTGCTAAATGTTCTTATTTGTAGGCTCATTATGTTTAAAATTTAAATGTTCTTTGAGGATTGTCCTCTGTTTGTAAGCATCAATCCCATCCGTAAATACTAAAGAATAAAACTAAGGGCTGGGTTGTATGGAGTGTCATAAAAAGGTGACTCTCTAAAACTCAGCCTTGGGTGGTAAGATAATGCACAGCACTGGGTGTAATGGTGTCTCCCTATCAAACACCAGAAACATATGGTTTATATGTAGGATATCACAACAACAGAAGGATAAACTAAGAATGATGAGTAATTTTTGCTCTCCAATGGCAGTCATCGCATAGAGTGCTAAATGTAATTAGGAAAATCCAACTGTCTAAAATCCAATTGCTACATTCTGTAAAATCCTCACTGAAACAGTTGAGGTATTTAGTTGAAGAGGGAGAATGATGGAAAGAGATGAGATTTAGAATAGCTAAAACTTGGTAGACTTGACAGACTTCTGTTTATGTTTAATCCACAGAAACATAGATTAAAGTATTTTCTTTATATAAATATAAAGAAATATTAAGTATTTTCTTCCAGTTTTAAAAAATCTTGTAGTGCCTGTATAAAGATAATTATGTTCACTTCACGTTTTATTCTGTGTCGTGGTTTATAATTTACTGGCAGTGGTGGGCCTTTGGTTAAGAAACGTGTCTACAGAATGGATATTTCCAGATCTGATATTGCTTCATTGTCTCAGATCTTTCTATGCCTTATTTCTCCCTAAATCTGTGGAAAAAAAAAATTTTTAAGAATGCTAAAAAGTGATACATACTATATGCAGTAAACACTGCAGTCCTGTGTCAGATGCTGCTGTCCTTACACCTGTTGAATAATCAAGATTTGGAACAGTCATATGCAGATTTTGAGCAATATAACAAGACATTTTTCACTATAGAACGTGTTTTAAACTAACAATGTCCCACAGTGCTCAGTAGTTGACCTATTATTTTATTTAGTTTAAATCAAGGGTTTAAACCAGCAAGGCTATTGTGCTTAAATTTTGTGTAATTTAAATATGAGTCTTTTGTAATTCCACAGAGGTTATTAATTTTGTATGCATGAATAAAAACTTCCAGACAGCAAAGTATTAATGATTAAAATATAATTGTTATACTCTAAAATCTTTACTCATAGTGAAACTATGAGTTTTTTTCCTTAGTTGAAGAGGGAGAATGGTAGAGGTAAGATTTAAAACAGTTAACACTTGAAAGGCAGACATCCGTGATTGCTAATCTCTAGATATGAATGCAGATACAAGTTTGGTTTTTTACCTACAAGTATAAAGGACTGATAAGCATGTTTTTATCAGTGAATTTTGCTTAATTGCTTTCTGATG
The DNA here is from genome assembly GCF_027887145.1 of Ammospiza caudacuta. NCBI lineage: Eukaryota > Metazoa > Chordata > Aves > Passeriformes > Passerellidae > Ammospiza > Ammospiza caudacuta. The sequence continues at coordinate 47,854,405 of NC_080596.1, read as the reverse complement.
GTATCTAATACTACTTCTTAAATTATTATGTTTCTATTAAAAGGTAGGTTGTAATCTCAGGTCTTTATAGGTTGAAGTGTTGTTTTTTTAAATTTAAAGAGGAAGAGAGCTATTATCCTTTCTGCTGTGTATTTATTTAAGAATTTCAATTTTTCTTTTCAAAAATATTTACTGGTGCTAATTACTGTTGTGCTAAATACACATTGGCAGAAGTGGAAGAGTTTTGCCATGCTTGTCATAATCCAAGAATAAAAAATTGTTATGAAATGGGCAGGATGCTTGCAGAGAATGTGAGAAGAATTTTGAGTCCTCACCTTGTCTATTCTAGTGGCTCAGTGATGAGCCCCATTTGATGTATTCTGGGTGAATGTCTGGAATTTCTAATTTGCATCTACGATGTTCTCTGGTGAAAATGCAAATCACCTAATTTTTGTGCAAAATGAGAATGGGGAAATCTTGTCAGAAAGCTCCCAGGCAGTTTCCAGGCCTCCTGAGCATACAGAGAAGTTCATGGCGTGGTTAATACCACCCTAATGAGTGATCAACCTATGGAGCCTATTCCTACCATCTTTGCTGCTGCTGTGAAAACTCAGAAGTAAAAGGACTAAGAGAGCAAGAAAGCTTCAAAGGCATGTTGAAATATTTGCTTTTCTCCTTTTCTCCTATCTGCTAAAGCAGAAAGACAAAAAAAGACCCCTATTTGTGAAGGCAGTTTATCCCAGTCATTTATTTGTCAAGCAGTGGGGAGATCTTTTTTGCTCCCTTGTATATCTTAAGGTTGAAACACACCCTGTATTTCTAGCAGACCCCAGAATAGTGGGTTTTGATTAAAAGATTCTGGAACTTTATAAGCAAAGTTAACCTACTTCTTTGTATTGCCGTGATTCAGTGAGAAAAGCTAGAACTGCATATGATGAACAAGTAGTTAAAATAACGGCACAATAAAAAACATTTCTCCATCATTGTTACTCTAGTGAATCAAGATTATCATAAGGAAAAAATAATTGCATTAAAATCTCAGCTATTACATTTAAGAAGTAATCTTACAACAGAGGAGGAGGAAACAGTAAAGATTTTGTGATGCAGATCCAATTTACTACACAGTTCCTGGAAACAGATTAGGGTTTTCTTAAATTTATATTGAGACACCTTTTTTCAATCCCACAATAAAATGTAGCATGAGTATAATGCTAACTAACATCCTGGGCATTATAAAATTTGGAATCTGCTTGCCACTGCATAATTTCAAACAGCAAAAGAAAATCAGGAGGGATTAATTCAGTCTCTAAAACTTAAAAGGTTGTTCTAAAGGTCCCTGTCAGCCAGCCTTATTCCTTACCTATGGGAGATGGCTACAAGGAAAAAACACCTGGCTCCCTCCCTTTCACAGGCCTGTGGACTTTTTCATGTTGCACCAATGTGTGCCCATAAAATAGCTTGTGTTAAGCAAATAAAATCTAATGTATCAGGATCTGCTATCTTTTGTTTTAGGTTATTAATGAGAAGCCATGATAAAAACCCCCAAGTTAACCATCCCCTCCATTCTTTGAAAAGTTTGCTGGTAGCAGAGCTTGCTTGTCTGGTTTCTAATGTGAACCAGCAATCTCACACTTAATGTTATTTCATCTACTTAAAACCAGCTGCCACAGACTAATATGAGCTCCATGTAGATTAAAAGGTGTCCAGATTGGTAGAACCCTTACTCTCTGGTTACTTTACTTCTCAGGAAGAATCCTGAGGCACAGAGATACCTGAAAACACTTTTCACTGAAAAAGCACATATTTTGAAAAAAAAAAAGGTCTATAGGCCATTATAAGCATTACTTCTACTGCTTAGCTGTGAGCTCTACACAAGTACTCCTAACAGTCTGCAGTTTTCCTATGCTTTTGGAAATAAGTGATTCTTTAGCTGGTTGTCCTGGCAAGTAGCCACTAAATTCTACATGAGAGTAGGAAAATGAACTCATTTTATATGCATATAATATTCAGGGGGTCTAGTTTTACCTAATAGCTTTATGTAAAATCCCCCTTTCC